>NW_004444179.1:1797272-1828087 GCF_000243295.1 Trichechus manatus latirostris
GCAGCCCCTCAGGAAGAAGCAAAGATGGCGCATGGAGCGAGGTACTTGAGCGAAAGGAGGGGGAGGTGGGGAGAGGCAAGGAAGAAATCAAAAGAAGTGGAAAAAAAGCAACACCAGCAGCCAACAGATGGTACTCAGAGAACCACTTGTTCAGGTGTGTGGAATCCAAGCAGCTGCTGTTTCCCGGTCAAGAGACTGTGGCCGCTGGAAGCGGAGGAGGCTGAGTCAGAGCGAAGAGGGGTGGGGGGTGGGAAAGCATACATCGCCAATTACCAGTTGTTTGGTCTCCCGCTGGAAGCTCCGTGAGGCTGCTTTCTTGTACCCCCTGTTTGCTGGTCTCCGATAGGAGTCCAAGATGGCAGATCCACACTGCGTTAGCTGGTAGGGGACCTCTGCATGAATCTCTCCTCGCTCTCTGTTCTCTGTTAGTTTTCTCACTCCATTTGGTGCTTGGCTGAGTTCTTTATCTCTTCATTTGATGTTTTAGGGTTTCAGGATTGATGTATTCTCTGTTCAGCTTAGTTTTTTTGGATCTTTGCTGTGGAGGGATGACGTGGTGCTTCTGCCTAGAGTGCCATTTTGCTGGAACTCTCTAATAGTATCTTTTTGATGCTCAAAGTATCCCAGATGTGGTAGTGAGTACCTTCCAGGTGGTTCATGTGTATTGACATGCCCTTTTTAATGTTTGAGCACTTTCTTGCTAGATTCACCTTATATCGTTTCCCTGGAGGGATTTGTTTCTCTAAGATACATTGGTTCCTTTTAGTGGGGAGTGCTATTTATAAAACAAAATTTGAGTGGTTGATATTTTCATCTCTATTCATATGCCCATTGTTGTCTAGTTGATTCTGACTCATAGCGACCCTATAGGACAGAGTAGAACTGCCCCATAGAGTTTCCAAGGAGTTGCTGGTGGATTTGAACTGCCAACATTTTGGTTGGTAGTTGAGCTCTTCACCACTATATAAGCTACTGATATTCCACTATTGCTAGGTCCAGTGAATGGACACAATTAGGTAGTATATTCTACTCAAAATTTAAATGCATCCTTATATTTCCAATTTGAATCCAAGATGAAAGACTTCTCACTTTCTCCCATTTCCTATGTGCTTTGACTCTTCCAGTGTGAGAACTTCAGTTCCCCACAACGTCAATATAGTTACTCATTTGTTTTACCGTAGAATCTGCACAAAACGGTTTCAAATTTACTAGGTAAATATCATTAACAAAAAAAACTGCATGAAATTAAAAAATTCTCTGTAGTTTTTTTCCCCCACAGACTATATTCCACTAAATGTTCATATTCAGAGTACTGATTCTAAAAGTTTTATGAATTAATTGTTTTGTATATTTATGTTAAAAAGCTAATATGAAGTTAATTTGTCTTTGCTAGTATTCAATTTTAAACTTTTCCTTTTGTTATTCATGGTACAACTTTTTGTCCTAAGTTACGAATATTTTCATGGCTCAAATGTCATCTTTATCTCTGATAATATTCATTTTCCTCAAGTCGCCTTTGTCTGAGAGTGACATGTCCATGCCAGCTTTCAGTATGTCCATGGTAAGTCTTTTTTCAAGATTTCCTTTTAACCTATCTATGTGTTTAAAGTGCTATGAGCTATATAAAACACAGGACAGCACAATACAGAGAACACAATTTCACTGGAGCTTTCTGTGGATCCAATAATTTGCAAACATTCAAAAATATTTGGCATGGGGATCCAAAAATATATCCATACACACTTCAAGGACTCAGTTTAGGAAGTGAAGGTGTATTTCTAAGGCAATTATTTCCTTCTGTTTTACCATAGTCTTCCCTTAACCCCTAACCCCTCACGTCCATGGAAAATTATTTTGTCTTATCAAGGCTTTGTGAAAATGAAAAGTGTATTGCAGTAAAGTTTTTTTTTTCTCTCTCTCTTTTTTTGTAATCTGTGAAGGAATTTAAATTTTACAAAACTGCATTGGCGATCTATAAAATATTGCCATGTTTTATTATTACAGCACTGTCCATCCCGAGTAAATCAGATTAAAATCCATAAACACATCATAACTTCTTAGTTTGTCAATTACCTTACACTAATGCTTCTGAAAGGGAAAGTACAGTATTTGAGATGACATGAAAATCTGCTTATTGGAATTCTAACATGAATATTGTTGTGTGTCATCAAAGCCATTCAACTTGTCTAATCACAGTTTAAATAGAACTTACCGTTTTTCTTATTATAGCAGACAATTTAACAACAATCGTGTCTTAGAAGAGAATAGGCTTGTATCTGATTACCTACAATACAGTATTGAGCACAGTGAAAATACTAAATCTGTGATGAATTTTTTTTCTTTCAACTATTCAACTTTACCCGAATATAATGAAAGAATGAACAAATGATAAAGAATGAGTGACTAAATAATTGTAAACATATGCAAAGAGGAAAATAAAACTGAATTTAAAAAACAAGAAAGAGAAGCCTAATAAACTAAATAAAAAAGACAAAACTTTTAAAAGAGATAACACAAAATATCCTCCAATATCCCTCCCTGGGTTTGTTTCTGTGATGACTAAGTACCTTAACACAAGCAGTCTGCTTGAATTTCTATGTAATTATTTGGCTTTGAGTAGAAAGTAGATTAATTAACAGAAAAAAAGATACATAGCAGACATAATTTTATTGGTAGTTAGTCTCATAACTGCAATGGTGTTATTCCTCAACAAATTATTTTTGTTTTACCATTTTTTTTTACAATTTGGTAAAAAGCCCTAAATTGAAAGCAACAGATGATTAGGCATCCTATGTTAAAGGAAGATAAACACCCTACATAAAGGGAGATAAGTTGCTGTCAAACACGCCTTTCAAGGCTTCCTAAAACATAACAAAACACTTCTATGATGCACATCCCCATTCTTCCAATCGGCCTGTATACGAAGGCTAGAGATCCAGAGTTTGGGCAAGTCAACATCCAATAAAAAAGAAAGGAACTAGATAGATTTCCTAGTGACGTTTTGACCTAGTGTCACAGGGGAGAAATTGGAGGGGGGTATGTCTGAGACAAAAGAAGGTGATGTACAAGAGAAAGGCTGAGAGACAGAGGGCATTCAGCACAAAAAGAGACCAGCACCTAGCTGCCTTGTGGAAGTGAGAAAGGTGGCATAACGTGGTGTATAAAGCCTGCCTCACCAAATAGGAATGTTGTGAGAGACTGAAAGAGTTCAGCCTTTGTTGCTGAGACGTGATGGAGGCATGCATGGTCACAGAAACTACTGTGATTCTCCCCTGTAGAATCCTGAAGACAGGAAAGTAGCCAGAACAGAGAGCAGCCATAAGACGGACTGTATGCCCTTCTTTGGGCATATCAAGGATGTGTGGGTCAAATGGATGCTATAGAAGATAGAAGAAGTGAACTGCTCTAAAAATAACCAGCCAAGAGGGTAACATTCTTGAACAGGAAGACCCCAATAATTAGGTTCTCAAAGCAGGATTTCTTAGGGGGCAGACTATAAGAGTTTGATATTAAAAAATACACCCGTATAAGAGATACAACAGGTGAATGTCTGCTTCAAAGAGGTTATTGAGAGCAGAATCATAATAGCTCCACTTGCCTCTTTTCCTCTATTCCAATTTTCCCAAACTCCATCCAAAGACTCCAGCAGCATGATACGAAGAAGTAAAAGGAAGGGTAAAGAATGTATCACAACCTGCTTATCTATTGAGGCCCCTGAGCTGAGAGGAAAATATGAAAATTTGATATGACATTGAAATTTTAAATTAGATACTAATATTTTTAATTTAATTTTGGTACTACAATTGAGTCTCAGTTACCAAAATGAGACATCTTATGACTAAATATGACCATAAGGTTGTAGGCTGATTCGGAGATTTCTAAAAGGGGCAAGGAAGTGAGATCAAAAACCACACACTTAAAGACAAGAGTGGAGAACAATAAATCAATTTTCTTTTTAAACTCAATGTATTCAGAATTTATGATAAACTAGTCAAAAGTGAAGGAAAATATACATGTAGGGCTTATTTTGTTTCAACTTAAAACATAACTTGAATGTTTTTGTCCTTCTTCAACTGTAAATTCAAGGTTTTCAGTATACCTATTTCTTGGTCCATAGATTTTAAATGGTGTCTTCATCAAAACATAAAATTGTATTTAAACAATAGTTTATTCCTGAACTTTCCATTTTGTTTAATTATATATATATTAATAACACCCAAATAATATGTTATGATTGTATTTAATACAGAATATAGAACATATAAGATATTCTATAGCATGAATTCTATATTAGGTATCATGGATCATACTCATATTTGCATCGTATGTAATATCTATTATGTTAAATATTTTAAGACTTTAATATTTAAAACATGGGAAGCATATGAAAATGTATTTTTCATTGTTAATACCACATTCGATAGATTTTTTAGGATATCTTTTTAATCTTTATCTTATACTGTGTGTTTTTCCTTCTAGAATTTTAGCTCTTTTTTGACCTTTATCTCTTTATTTGACACAGTGTTCTACACCTAGTTAGTACCTAAGAAACATTAGATACTGGTTATATATACATATATATAGACAGAGAGAGAGTGAGAGAGAACTATTGTCACAACTATGTATTTACAAAAAATGAAAACAATGAGAAAATGTTGGCTAAGTTTAGATTATCTAAACAAATCAATATAGTATTTCCAAAAAACACATACACATATACTATTTGAAAAGAATAAACAAAAGTAAATTCAGTACTATTATTTTTTAATTCACCAAGTCTTTTCATTTCCTTCTCTTCCTTGAGGATATCTTTGGGTCTTTGTGTTTGCTTGAATAAGTGAATGTTTTTTTTTTTTTTGTTTAACAGTCAGACCTATTACATGTTTAGAATAAATTCCCATACCTTCAGAAACTGTCTTGACCATCCGTAAAGGTGTTTAAGAATTTCTATTGTTTCACATGATTCAGTGACACCTATATCACAGAGACAGCCACAGTAACAAAACACAGAAAATCTGTTTTTACAACTGTGATGGATCAACTTAAGCTTAGAGTCTTTGGATTTTTGTTGTCATGGTTGCTTTTTAATTAACCAGGATCACCTTGGCAATAACACAAATGTGAAGTATATTCTTTTCTTGGACAAATTAAATAAATTGGTTTATACTTTCTTACTCATTTATATTCATCAGCAACTGTATCTTGCCAAACATAGGGACTTCTTGAACTTGGTAATTTATTTTTAAAGAAAAGTATGGTTTATTTTATTCCTTTGAAAAAATATTAAGAAAAGTCAAAGTCAGGGTCGTTTCAATTTTATGAGAAGAAAGCTAACATAGAAACTAGGTGAACACAATTTTCCTTTGTTTAACTTAGGGAATAAGTGTTTCAGAAACGTTACTCTATGAACATGAAATGTAACAGAATACAGGTGGAAAAAATATCTTCCTAAAAATCATGCATTTCCAACCCCTAAATCCAATTATGGAACATATGCCAATATAGTTTGAGATTATCAAAAAATTTTTATATGCACTTTTCCTCTATCTCTGTCTTTTATAATGATTTTTTTTTTCCCCATATCTAGTAGTTAATCAGAACTCTAGGCTGAGGATCTCAAATAAATTTGACAAGATTAAAAAATAAAAATAAAAGCATGGGCTAGCATAACATGGCTAGACTAAGCACAATAATTCCATGAGATTTTTCTTTCTATTTTATACAATACCAGGCTTTACAACCACGACAGCCCAGTGAGAGAATTGTCTGTCCACATAAGACAGCAGTGAAGTGACTCTTTCCCTTATAACATGAGTTTGTTTCTGTAGTCGGCTTCATGACCACACTATATAAGTTATCAAAAGCATCATTCTCACGTGGCAGTAACTCTAATGTAAATTATCTTAATTATTCAATAATCAACCAATCCTTATTATATTTCTCAATATGAAGAGCCATTTATTTCTAGCAAATTTTGTAGGTTGTCAAGATGTAACATTTGAACTAAATTATATGCCTTTAATCTTGTTGTTACTATTTTAAATTCATATTAATACTGTACTGGTCCTGATAATTATAAAGTATAATTCCCACAAATCATAATTAACTTTTAAAATACTGGAAAGATTTTGACCACTAAGAATACGATCATATATTGTTTCATCCTGTGGAAAAACAACACATATTTTTTTGTAAAGTGGCATGAGTTTCATGTGTATTTTATATTATGCCCATGAAATTTCAACCAGGATGGAGTTAGGTATCTTTATCCTTATTTTAGAAAGAGGAATAGAGAAGATAAGTCAGTTGCTTAGTGTTTTGAGTCAGAGAAAGTCAGGGATATATTCCTAAAGCAAGTCAGATCAAAACATTTTTAATGGCTTCACTTTGCCTGTAGAACTAGATTCCAAACGGCTTATGTGAAATTTCAAAGCCAGAGAGAGTTTGCCTCAAATCTAAACTTCATTTCTCACTGTAGCTCTTCCTAAGCTCTGTTGTCCAACTATCTCAGACTTATCACCACTGCCCAAATACAGTCTACATTATCCCAGTTTCAACAATTAACTCAAACTATTTATTCCATCAAAATGCTATATCCCCTCCTTCACTCTTAGAAGTCCTACTCACTCTTCATATTTCATTGCAAATTATCTTACCATCAAAACTTCCTTCTTGCCTCAGTGGAATTCAGACATTGTTCAGGTGTGTTCTCCTTATAACTATGATAGTACTCAAATCCACTACCACAGTATAATTCGTTATAAAATGCAAAACATACCTTCGAGGAATTAGGACAAAATTGGAGCTCAGTAAAAGTTTAATGAATTCAAATCCTTGCACTTAATAACTACCATACCCAAACTGGTATTAGACGTTGCACTGACCAGTAAAAATTAGAATAACATATTTTGAATGATTACTTTGTGAAAAGCACAGCACTAAATTATTTATAGACTAAGACAAACATACCAATCCCAACAGGGTCCTGAATGCTGGGTGGTTGGCCACTCAGGTCACTGTTGCTTACCAAGTCTTCTCTCAAAATTGCACTTTGTCTAATAGAGGCATCTATAAGAAAACATCTCCATTTAAATCCTACAAATTTAAACACAAAAATTATTGAGTTGGTTATTAAATCAGGAATAGAACCATGGCTCTTACAGGGTAAACAAGTACCCCATTATAATCCTTTAATTAAATCAGAGCCAAACCCACTGCCATCAAGTCAATTCTGACTCATAGCCACCCTATAGGAAAGAGTAGAACTGCCCCACAGAGTTTCAAAGTCTGTGATCTTTATGGAAGCAGACTGCCACATCTTTCTCCCAAAGAGTGGCTGGTGGGTTCCAGCCAACTGACCTTTCGGTTAGCAGCCAAGCACTTAACCGTCGTGCCATTAGGGCTCCACAAACCTTTAATTAGGGTACCCTAAATAATTCAGAAAAAAAGCTATTTAGTTTCAAAAATGGCATCCTAGTTACCTCATAATAACTTTTCTTCTACTTACTTTTTATAGCCTTTGAAGCATGATGTAATACCATAAAATTTATTATCTATACCTCTAAAAAGGAGCCCTGATGGCACAGTGGTTAAGTGCTCAGCTGCTAAGTGAAAGGTCAGTAGTTTGAACTCACCAGCCACTCTGGGAGAGAAAGATGTGGCAGTCTGCCTCTGTAAAGATTTCATACTTGGGGACCTTATGAGGCAGTCCTACTCTGTCCTATAGGGTTGCTGTGAGTCGGAATTGACTCAAGGATGACGAGTTTGTTTGTTTTTAATACCTCTAAAAATATGATGATTTAGTGTATCAGTTACAAAGCTGTGCAGTACAGCTCTGTAGCATCTGTCAAGAACACTCTTAAGGAATTAGGGGTGAATGTGTGCTTGAAAGCACTTTTAACTGAATCACGCCCATTAACATAGTTAAATATAGGTGTAAGTCCTGACAAAATGTTACTTAATCACCAGTTGTAAGAATCACATGAATGTACACATGATTTCAACAAATGGGCGAGGAAAATACTTGTAAGGAAAAAAGTAGCTGCACCTGGACATTTCTAAATAATAAATAAATATATATCGCATATATATATATATAAAAGAGAGGGAGAGGAACTGTGGTGGTGCAATGGTTAAACACTGGGTGACTAATCAAAAGGTGGGTGGTTCAAAGACACCAGCTGCGCCCTGCTCCCTGGGAGAAAGATATGGCAGCCTGCTTCCATAAAGATTATGGTCTTGGAAACCCTATTAGGCAGTTCTACTCTGTCCTATAGGGTTGCTATAAGTCTGAATCAACTCGATGGCACACAACAACAATAATAAAATATACACGTGTGTGTGTTATATTTATATGTATAAATATATATATTGTATCGTATATACGTGTATGTATTATATATGTACGTGTGTGTGTGTGTGTGTGTGCAGTGCAACGAGTTTCTTTATATAGCCTTTCTGGCCCTGGGTTTGCAAAATAATTACTTAGGCCACAATCTCACAAGTGATTGGTAGGTTTACTGTGTCAATAAATGGCTTGCAAGTGATTGGTTGGTTTATGACCTTACAGTCAACCTTTACCAGAGATGTCTGTAGGTCCCCACCTAGTCTTCTCTTTACCCAGATTGGTTAGGGAGCCCACCTTGTAATTAAGAAGTACATGGACTAGCCTATAAAAACCCTAGAACATGAAGCCTCAGATGGGGGCTTCCTGGTTGATGAGAGCCAGGAGAGGAGCTTGTTTTTCGGACAGGGCCCTGTGCTACAACCCTCCCAGACCAAGTAACCCTGCAACAACAATTAAGGCAGCAGCTATAATGGAAGCAGAAGAAGTGGAGACAACTAACTGACCCAGATGGTGGCAGTAGAGTATAAAGACCAAACCATGGCCAAGAGCTGACAGAAACCTGCCAAAGAGTTTCCTGTGAGAAAGATTCCTGATGAGTGAGAATGAACATTGGTTTCTGGGAAGGGTAAATGGGTCTTCTTTGAGACATGAGTGGGTCCCTTTTTAAACGCTGAGGCCTAGTGCTGGGATCCCTCCCAAACCTCACCTTTGCATAACTTCATTTCTGTTTATATCCTTCTTTGTTATTGAAGTTGTTACTGCAGTTATGTTGTTTCCATGAGTTCTCTGTGACCGTTCCAGTGAATTATAGAACCCAAAAAGTGGGGGGAATGGCTGGTGTCACAAATGGTGGAGAAGTTGGAGAATGGGGGTATATTTGACCTCTGTCTTATAGGAAAACAGCTTGGTGCTGATTCTTATAGTCAGAGTAATTATTAAAGTGTATATGAAGCAAATTCATAGCCAAGGTAATCACAACTTGGAGAAATATAGGTCATCCTCATAACAACTGTCCTGATACAAAAATGTGCTGTATAAATTTGGAGGTATAGCACTGCAATAGGGGCTGGGTTAGTGGGGAAGATAAATACTCCTTCAGATGCGTTTTTTCCCCCTAGACCTAGTGATAAATGCTTAATATTTTTAGTAGAAACCATTAAAATTTATGAAGGCTATATTCGTTCTAAGGAGATATTACTTGGGTTGAATTCAGTAAAGGATAGAAGTCATGCCAGAGGCTAGCCCTAAATCAAGTTTAAAATGCCAACTTCTATGATAGGACAAATTATAACTGAAAATGTGTTAGTAGAAGCTTAAGTTTTGTCAGTTATCTGTCATCTCAGTATAGATAGTTGATTCCAAAATGAGGAAAAAAAGTGTTTTTAGGGAACTTCTTAATTTGGTCAGTTGACTCTGCCTCTAAAATGCTTAAATAGTGCTATATCACATACATAAAACTTGATATCAGAAAGAAAAAAAAAATGCCCTCCTAAGGATTGTATATCCAATTGTTTTATATATCTCAATCAGGAAGCAGGAATCAGAGGCCCTACACATAGTAAAGAGGAGTATAACTTTTTTTGCTAAAGAGATCATGCTGATAACTGATTATACTAAGTAATTTGTTATCCTATGATTCTTCCAATTTAAGACATTATATTTATACAATAGTTTCAAATAATATTTAATTCACAACAATTCTCTGAGGCAAGTAAGGAAGTGAAATTGCCCTCATTTTGCATATGAGTAAAATGGGTCTCAGAGAGGTCCAGTGCATGGTTTCAGATCAAGCATCTGATCAATTGACTAATAGAAATACAAACAGTTCTCTCGGTCCCAGTCAGCTTCACAGCACAGAATGTCATGCCGTTACAGGGAGGATGGAGAGCCAGGCATTCGATGCCCCAGGCATTGTCTTTAATCATACAGCCTCACTGATCTGAATTGAACAATACATGAACTAAGATTTGTGAAAAGAGTAGTAAAGTCATTTTTTCTTTATTGTATAACATTTTAGGGATTTGCCTAAGTATAACCCCCACACACACACTTTCATTTTTACAAGATATAACCTGGTACAGCAGAAAGAATATTAGAACTGAAGACAACTGTACAGCTTGGCCAATAAGTTGCTAAATGATCTTGGGACATTCTCAATCGATTGAGCTTAAGTTAAATAGAAGGTATAGAAAAAGCTGAGCTTCAAGAATCATTTTATCTACTAAGTAGTGTGATTCCAAAAATAGATGCTTTATTCCTCAGTAAAAGTCTTCTGAAAACACTAACCCAAAATATGAAGGCAAATGCAGCAATGAGTAAGAAAAAAATATCCATTTTCCAGTCTTCAGTGCTTTTGATGGTGCTTCAAATCCTGAATATTATGCTTTACATAAACCAATTGCCGTAGAGTCGATTCTGACTCATGGTGACCCCATGTGTACCAGAGTAGAACTATCCTCCATTCAGTTTTCAGTCTTCTGAAGTAGATCTCCAGGCTTTTTTTCTGAGATAACTCTTGGTGGACTGGAACTTTCAACTTTTCATTAGCAGCCAAGGGTGTTATTAACCAGATGCACCACCCCGGGACTCCTTTATATAAATACACTCGTGATAAGTACCTGTAATAAAACTACTCTTCCACTATGGCAAGCGCAATGACCCAAGTCCCCTGGTCTACCCCTTTACTTTCTCAGGCACACTTCAGTCTTCCATACAGAAACCTGCTCAGCTTGTTCCACAGTGTATCGTTCCTCTGAGAAGGGAGCGCTGACACAGCTGTAGTCTAAAGCCACAACTTCAAATAATGGCAACTTCTGCCGCAGAGGTGGGGCATTTAGGGGAAATCACTAAATTGTCTGCTTTTAGAACTCCAGTTTAAGGAGAACGAGAGTTTTGTTTACCTAAGAAATTGTTCACAATGTGTTAAGTCCATTTTTGGTCAGCGGAAACAACAGTGAGGAGAGTGGGAAGCCCAAGCGTAGGAAGGTGGCCTAAGCAGAGTGTCGTCCCTCATCTGGGGACCTCGATTCCTGACCTCAGTAATCTCCACATAGATGTGTAATCCAAGGAATGGTGATGCACATACTGTTCAGTCGGGAAAGTGATAATTAGTGCTAAATTAGGTAAATTTCCAATGAAAACTAACTGCATATTTTCACCTTTTATTAAAAAATAAAAGTCCTGTAACTAATGAAAGTATGTTTGCCAAAGCCTACATTTATAGTTATAAAGAGTGTTGCATTTCCTTGTCACTTAAAGACTATCAATATCCTACCTGCTTGGTGGACGTTTCAGTGATTCTCTACCTAACAACCATCACTTCAAAAGCCCTTTAGAAAATGAGGTCATTTTTTTTTCCCTTCACACCTTCATTCTAGATCCCCTAAGATGTATTGTAGGTAATAGGGAGAGTTTCAAAACTCACACTGACTTTTTCTTTAATGAGAGATACATTTGATTTTTTCCTGCCACTAGAAGAGAACACTGATTCTATGATTCTGATCAAAACAACCCAGGCTCGCTTTTAGTGACAAAAATCATTTACAGAAGAGCAAACCGTCAAGTCACTCCTATCCTGGGCTGCTTGCTTCCTCGGGGATTGTGAAGAGCTGTGCTATGCACAGGAATTCTGGGCATAAAAAAAAAGGAAGACAACTTCAGCAAATACCAGTCAGGAAAACCAGATGTTTTTTCTTTCTTTTCCCCAAAACACAGATATTACAAAAACTATGTATTTTATGAAGTTTATATTCTGGATCTGATACCTGATACCCTATCGTTGTTATTTTGAAAACAAAATAAATGATTCTAAATATCATCTGTCCCCTAAGAAATGAAAGCACTTTGTGTCACTGGGACTTATTTTTATCTTAAGGGATGATGGATTTAATGGTTTCTCAAGTTCTGTTTTTTAGTGATGTTCCCATGATTCTATACTATTAGTGACATTTTTAGAGGCAACTCATGCAGCTTTATGTAAGTTATTAAGAAATATTAATTTTATATAAAAAAATTCTTGTGGAAAATATGACATGATGAAAAAATTGGTGATAGTCATTTATGTACATTTATAAACATGAATATCATGTTAATATTTATTTTGCTGGCCTTTATTAATGAGAAAACAAAATAAGGATGCCCTATTTGTGAATAATAGGTCCAAAAGTTTCTGTGAAAAATATAACTACAGAACTCTTAGTTTCTCGTAGTGGCCCAAAGAAAAACATACCGGATCACATTTGTTCTAATAAGATGGGGTATGGATTAGAGAAGCTCTATTTAAAATTCACGCTTCCCCAGATCAATCAGTGTCAGCACACATCAGTCAAAATTCGTACAAAACCATATTATCAGCTCGCATTCCTGACTCTCTAGTGTTGTTCTGCCTTTCAACAGCAGGTAATTGGAAGAGGCACCCTGCATTTTACAGATGTTTTCCCTTGGATTTTTGAAAAGGTGACTTTTTCAAAAAGTAAAAGCCAAAGTGTTTCTAAGTCAGAGAAATCTCATATAATTAAAGCCTCCAGCTGCATACATTTTTAATACCACAGAAAACATAGTAATTGACATGTGTGATTCTGGATCACACTTCAGACTAAATTATTTCTGTCTGCTGAAGTGTATTTAAGTGCACTAAGCAGATAGCCTTTCAGTAATTCGGCTTTTAATGACTTATCCTTCACTTTACAGCTACCTTTGGTGTGAAAATAGTCTAAGGAATAATGTAACTTCCCCGCATGCTGCTTGGGTTAGAGTCAGATGTTTCTTAAATATTTCATGTAAGAACTCTCCCTGACCTCTACCACTGTGAAAATGTGAGATTTTACTTATAATAATTTTATATCTTGTAGTTCACTGAATTAACGGGAATGATCAGGACCTCAACCAAAACTGATTGCTGGAGCTAAAATAAGATCAAAGCAATGAATCAAAAGGATATAGTAGGTGTAAAAATACAAATTACAAGAATAAGTTCAGAATAATTAATATTTGCAAAATTGCACTGCAAAAGACCTTAGAAGGTGTAAAACTCATAGCACGCTAAAATCTAAAATTTTAAATAGAACTCTGAACCCAGAAAAGACTACTAATTCCTGCTTAGTTGCTGTGAAGCCAATAGGTGTTACACCATAGAGCTTTATTAGCAGTTACAGTGTCAAATCTTTCTGCTTAGTTCTTCTAGTACCTTAACCTTCTTCCTAGCAGACTGTTCAGCGGGCAGCCACATGCAGGAGCACTCAAAGGATGTTTCCTACATACTAGCCAAGGTCAGATTTTCTATACTCCTTCTCCTTTTATTGTTTAGGAGATAATATAAAGAAAAGAAAATCATAGAGGATATTACTTAATAAATTAAATTCAGCGGACCCTCGTTTTGCTCCAGTTTTAGCCAAGGAACTACCAAATTATGGAGGATTAAAAGAAATGAGATCAAGTCGTTCACTATCCTCAGAGTTCCAATCTAGCTTAGTATGATATGAAATGAGGACACAAGTAGATGCAGTATGTGCATAACGATATAAATGGCAAAGAACAGTGAATGTTTTTTGGAGCTTTTAAAGGCTGAATTTTATTCAGTTGGGACAAGAAGGAAACGTTTCATGACAACGGTGGCATATAAAATGGGTTTGAAAGGACTGGAGAGTGCGCACTTCTGACCAGAGAATCAGCATTAATAAAGCATGGAATCACAAAAATATGGGGCATAACCATAGAAGAGCAGACAGTCCTTCCTGACTCTGGTTTGACTGATGCTTCTAGAAACTGTGGCAGTTAGGACTGGAGAGGTGGTTGTTTGAGGCTATTTTGTGAAACCTTGATATGCAGATGTCAAGACTTTTAGTTCTCCGATTAAACCACACTGCCTCATGCAATCATGCTGGTGGATCCAGAAGCTAGGCTGCAGGAGAGCTAATAAAGAAGGATAGGAACAGGCCTTCCTTTCTTTCTTTTTCCCTTTTCTTCTTCTTATCCTCCCCCCTCCATCCCCCTCCCCCCTCCATCTCCCTCCCCCTCTTTCTCCTTCTCCTTTTTTGTATATAAAGAAATAGAGAGTAAGAGGGTAAAAACAGTATGTCAATGGTGGTCTATTAGTTCCTAAAAGACATCTTCCCAGTACTGATAACTAAGATCAATCAATAGAAGTTTAGAATTGTTTTATAACCCAACATTCATTGAAGTGACGAATGATGTTTTTTTTTTTTTAATCATAGGAAAGGTTAGAATGTTATAGTATATTCATAATGCACTATTGGGAGAATTAAATGAGATTTGTTTTTAATTAAATTATTTTCAATTTGGTACAAAAACAATTAGAAATCAATTCTGGCTAAAAAACAAAATCAATAAACACACCAAAACCAAACCTGTTGCTGTCGAGTCCATTTCAACTCATAGTGACCCTATAGGACAGAGTAGAACTGCCCCATAGGGTTTCCAAGGTCCCGATGGTGGATTCAAACTGCCGACCTTTTGGTTAGCAGCCATAGCTCTTAACCACTATGCCACCAGAGTTTCCACACAACAACCCTAAAAACAAGAACAAAACCAAAAACTGAACAAAGGTGACATACCAGAAACGATGCTAAGGTATTTCTTGTATACTGTCTCAGTGAGAGATTGATTATTATTGTTATGTTGTTGTTTCCATTTAGCTCTTGTGTAAACTGAAGCTAAAATATATTAAATAATGGACACAGGTGTGCACAGTTGGTATTTGGCAACATGGTGCTTGAGACTTCAAGTTCAGTTTTTCAAACTAAACTACTAGAAGAAAATCTGCATGCTATGTGGGAAAGAAAAGCAGGAAAGAAGCCAGAGAAAAGCTGTTGGGCAGGTGCCAAGGACTCTCTAACAGGAGCCAAGGAGCAGAAAAATGAAGGTATAAACTAATTGTGAGTAATTGCGAATAAATGCAAGAATCAGAAAATATTTTGGAAGTGAATTGTAAGTATGTTACTAAGCAATAAAATAGTGGAGGTGAAGCAAAATGTCATGGATTGAATTATGTCCCCCCAAAAATGTGTTTATCAATTTGGCTGGGTCATGATTCCCAGTATTGCATGATTGTGTACCATTTTGTAATCTGATGTGATTTCCTTATGTGTTGTAAACTCTATCACTATGATGTAAGAAGATGGATTAGCGGCATTTATACTGATGAGGTCTATAAGATTGGATAGTGTCTTAAGCTGATCTCTTTCGAGATATAAAAGACAGAAGTGAGCAGAGACACATGGGAACCTCATACCACCAAGAAAGCAGCACAGGGAGCAGAGCGCATCCTTTGGACCTGCGGTTCCTGCACAGCGAAGCTCCCAGACTAAGGGAAGATTGATGACACGGACCTTCCTCCAGAGCCGACAGAGAAAGCATTCCCTTTGAGCTGATGCCTCGAATTTGGACTGTGAGATAAACTTCTCTTTGTTAAAGCCATCCACTTGTGGTATTTCTGTTACAGCAGCACTAGATGACTGACACAAAAGAAAGATGCAAAGAAATTATTTGGCTTATAATTGTCAGATATTAGAGAAAGATCATTGACATTGATAGAAAAGTTAGAAAAGAAAGAGTGAGGGTGGATCAGGAGATATTTGAGATGGTTTTTATACTATGGTCTCTGCATGGTACAAATGCTTAAGCTCTCAGCTACTAACCAAAAGGTTTGGCAGTTTGAAACTGCCCAGAGGTGCCTTGGAGGAAAGGGCTGGTGATCTACTTCTGAAAGATCACAGCCACTGAAAACCTATGGAACATAATTCTACACTGAAATACATGGAGTTGCCTTGAGTCAGCATCAACTGTTTTTTGTTTGTTTGTTTGTTTTATTATACTATGAACTATAACCAGATTTTGGGCTCTATTTAAGAGACCAGTCCTATATTTTTGCATTTCCAGAGACAATTGAGTCCTTAATTTTGGAAAACAGCCAATGAAATAATTTGAATTCAATTTATTTGAGTTATTCATTAAATAGTGATGTTAAATGCTGACATTAAGAAATCAGGATTGGTGTGCAGGGTGTTCATAGGGAGTGGGCTCAAGAGCTAAGTCTGTTGGTAAGTGAAAGAAGTAGGATTGACAGAAAAGGAGTTGAACTGCAGTTCAATCACAGCCAAGGCCTCAGCAGATCCAATGAGGAGCTCTGGACTTGGGATGTCTCCTCCCAATTGACCTACCTTGAGAACAGGCTCATGGGTCTTTACATTATCTAAACCAAACAAACACTGAGTGGAGGCTGTTCCCAAGGAGACAGAAAATGCATGGATGAGGCTACTCTACCCTTCAGAGGGCTATTCCAAGAGATGGAATTAAAGTAATCAGATTCCAGCACTCCCAGCTTCTGGGGGAATGAGGGCCTAAGTCCTTAAGGGGGAATTTGGGCAACACATCACAGCATCCACTACAGTCCGCACTTCTGGATCCCTTCCTTCACTATCTGCCATAATAGTAGCACTGCTCCTTTAAGTACCATTAGCTCTCCCTCTCTCCAGGCACTTAGAGCCATTCTAGATGCATAGTAGCACCATCTCCCTGTGTAACAGTGACAGCTCCCCTATCAGTCATCTCTTATATCTCACCTGGTCTCCTTCCCACCTTGATCTGGCACACTCAGTATCCAGCTCTTTACATAGTCCTCCAGCTCCTATTGTTACACATTGGCAATCCTACAGCTACTTCGGTTCTAAAATGTATTATTATTCCTAGAATGCAGTAATGACACTTGTAATAGTTCTGATAACTGTATTTTTTTAACTTTTTTCTCAATCCCCTTTCCAGATTCTTGTTCAAACCTATTTTTTCCAAACACTCCTGATTTCTTGATTATCTTTTAACATCTGAAGACTGCATCCTCTGGCAGACAAAAAAATGGGAACAACATTTCTCATGCATACATTGGTTTTATATATATATATATATATGTATGTATTTGTGTGTGTATATATATATTCCTAATTACAGAAGGCCAGTTTTATCTCCATTTTATAGAAGAGGAATCTTAGGATCAGAGAAGTTAATTGCCTTTAAAAGGACAAATAACTAAAAAGTGGTAAAAGAATAATTTGGCTACAAAATCTGTATATTTAACAGCTATGTCCTTATTAGCACTATTAATGAAAGCTACCATTTGTTGAGCATCCATTGAAATATGCATTGTGAAAGGCACTTCATATATTTTACATTTAACATTTACAGCAGGCCTATAAGGAAAGTAATATCATTCCTATGTTACAAGTGAGAAACTTCAAGTGCAGGGAGATAAACCAGCTTTATTCAAGGACACACTATACACTGTCTTTGCCCCAAGTCACTGTTACTTGTAGGTGCCATGCCCAACATTGACGCCTCTTAGAAATCTTAGGGGTATTCAAAAACATCTAAGAAATCACACACACACACACACACACACACACACACACACACACACACACGGAATCATTCAGGTCCTTTTGTCAACATATAGTACCAATCTCATTGGAAGTATTTCAACTTGGAAAAAAAAGTCACAGTAGAATAACTATCTGATACATTTGCAAGCTTTACACTCCACCACAATGTAGGTGAAACATGTCATTTTCTACTTAACATGAAATAAAATAAATAAAATTATGTATGTTGTTTAGAAATTAACGTAATATTTAGGATGTTGTACGTTGATTTTGGACTACTCAGGAAAAAAATCAAAATCTTTTTTATAGGATATAATAAATGAATTTTTTTTTTCAGCTAACGTTCCTAAAATTTTATAACAGATAAATGAAATTTTACTACTATTTTAATAAGGCTTAAATGATTTAAATTGGTAAACTAAATCACTGTATTATAGCAAGTACTAAAACAGCATTTAATTATCTTTAGTTAATAGTACAGTCTGAAAGATAAAGCTATTATGTTCATGGAGCCTGGCGGTGCAGTATTTAAGAGCTTGGCTGCTAACCAAAAGGTAGGCAGTTCGAACCCCACATCTGCTCCTTAGAAACCCTATGGAGCAGCTCTACTCTATCCTACAGGGTTACTATAAGTTGGAATTGACTCATGGCAACAGGTTTTTTTTTTTTTTGGTTATTACATTTATGGTTCCCAGAGGTAGAGGAAGACCTTATACTGGTCAGTAAGTTTCAGGATTAATAGACAGTATAAGGGTAATGTGTGTATATATCTATGTGTGTTTAAAATATATGCATCCCTAATGTTAAGGAGCCCTAGTGGTGCAGTGGTTAAAGTGCTGGGCTGGTAACCGGAACGATGGCAGTTGGAACCCACCAACTGCTCTGTGGGAGAAAGATGTGGCAGTAAAGATTAAAGTTCTACTCTGTCCTATAGGTTCACTATGAGTCAACATCGACTCAATGGCAATGTGTTTAGTTTGAGTCAATGTTAATTTATAAATAGTAAAGAAGAATCCTAAACAATCATCAAAATTGAAATGAAATCTGAGAAAATAATCCAAAGAATGGTAGACAGGCTAGTACAACTGGAGAATCTTAGAGAAGTTCAGTTCAACGTGTGATACCAAGGCAATAGTTTTGAAGAGTTAGAAAGTGATGAGTTGGACCTATATAAAGAGGAGCACATTCTAAATTCACTCTTAATTTAGCAATATATAGAATAAACACTATATTTCCTACAGCATAGGCTGCAAAATGGATTAATTTTATAAAATTCTTTCCAAAATGAGCTCAGTCGTGCTTATCTGTAGAATCATGCATTATTTATTCTGCAAAATTTTTTTGAGGATAATAACTGGTTACTGTACCACATCAAATTTACTCCTTTTCAATCACGTGCATAAAAGATAAGAAATACTACAAGTAAAATTACAAAGCAAAGGGGGAGGAAAGGAGGACTTAGGCGACACTGGGCTTCTGTTAAGGGTGATGGAAAATTTGGAAGTGGATAGTGGTAATGGGTGAACAGCACGGTGAACATAATTAATTTCCCTGAACTGTACATGTAAAAAAGGTTCAAATGGCAAATGTTTTGGTACATATATATTTACCCCATTTAAAACGTGTAATAAAACAGCATAGTCACTGAAGTTACTCAAAAAGTGTGTGCAACATCGAGCTCAATACTTTGAAAGCGATAGAGTAACAGTTTCTTATCTGGAAAATTAACCTCAGTTGGTTTAGTGTAACAAATAATAGCAGCAGCAAGAGCTCTAAACAGATATGTGATGTCTTGGACTGGGTAATAAAATTGTAGAATTTTTGGAAATGAAATATTCTGTTCAATGAGCTGTTAATTTATTTTAATAATATAACCTCTATGGTATTATAGAAATGAAATCTATCAGAAAATAAAGTAAATAGAATAGATTTGTCCGCTCCTACTGATGAATGGAGATGAATATTACTATTGACAGAAAGATGGAATTTGTATGAATTGTCTTCAGTGTCTGAACATTTCTGCATATTTCTGTATTTACACTGAAAATGCAAAATTTTTACAAATCTTGCTTTTGTCTCTTCAAAAAAATCAGTCAATATGACATTAAAAACCAGGCCCACGTTTCTCTTCATATTACAAATATAAAGGCTTTAGCTTCTAATTATATGAATAGCAGAAAATTAAAGCAAATTACACTTCAACGGTAAGTTCGTCTAGGCTATATAGCTGATCTTACAGCAAACAATTAGTGTGGTTAACATTCCTAATAGGAAAAGAAGGGAATGTTTAAAGAAACTTGAGCTAAAGTAGGGCAGGAAACAACTTGTTCATGCTGAAATTGTATAGCTCCACCAAGCAACAGACAAGCTATTATAACTTTATTGTTTCAGGATATAAGCCTATTATATTCTCCAAACAAAGACACTAACATTTTGCTGTATTGGTTGAAAAGATTAACAGTTCACGAAGCACAGTACCTACTGTGCCAAATTAAATATATTAAAATGTGAAAGTTTAACATTCTATTATGCCCTCCACTGTAAATGCCCATAGAGTATAGCTTAAATGGCCTCAGCGGCTCCGTTAATAATGCAGTGGCGTGTTAGTTTTGGAGATGGCAATTTAAGTCTTTGCTACTCTGTAATAAACCATGGCAGGGTGTGTTTTTCTAAACCATTAATAAGTATGTCTAGGTGAAATGGTAAAGCAGGATATGTTTTAAAGGCTATTCATTATTTTTAAGTCATTCATGCCTTGGTACTCTTTATACACTTAGGACACAATGTACAAAATACTTAAATAAGAAACGTGTAGCTAACATTTTATTAATACATGTATCTTGAGGTTTGATCCTTTCTTCCCACTCCTTTAAATTCAAAGTTCCCTTTTATCTAGTTACACATTCCCCTTTATTTCAAAGAGCTTGGTCTCCTTTTATATTAATGTATATTCTACGGGAGGATTATGCTATTTTACCTGTTTCAACTTCACTTTCCTCATACGTAAACAATTGATATTAATATCAAACCCATAGGTAAAGATTTAATCAATATAATATTTTAAAGTATGTATCCAAATGTCTCCATCACTCATCTGTCAGTTTGTCATACTGTGGTGGCTTGCTTGTTGCTGTGATGCTATGCCATCAGTATTTCAAATACCAGCAAGATCACCCATGGCAGACAGGTTTCTGTGGACATTCAAGACTAAGACAGACTAGGAAGAAGGACCTGGTGATCTACTTATTAAAAAAAAAAAAAATGGCCAGCGCAAACCTTATGAATAGCAGTGGAACATTGATATAGTGCCTGAAGATGAGCCCTTATGGTTGGAAGGCACTAAAAATAGGATGGGAAGTGCTGCCTCCTTGTTTTAGTCATCTAGTGCTCCTCTAACAGAAATACCACAAGTGGATGGCTTTACAAAGAGTTTATTCTCTCACAGTCCAATAGGTTACCAGTCCAAATTCAGGGCATCAGCTCCAGGGGAACACTTTCTCTGTTGGCTCTGGAGGAAAGTCCATGCCATCCGTCTTCCTTTGGTCTGGGAGCTTCTCTGAGCAGGAACCTCAGTTCCAAAGGATGCGCTCTGCTCCCCGCACTGCTTTCTTGGTGGTATGAGGTTCCCATGTGTCTCTGCTCACTTTTATATCTCAAAAGAGATTGCATTAAGATACTATCTAATCTTGTCAACCTCATCAGTATAACCTCATCACAGTGATAGAATTTACATCATATAAGGAAATCACATCAGATAACACAATCATACAATACTGGGAATCATGACCTAGCCAAGTTGCTACACACATTTTTTGGGGGACACAATTCAATCCATGACACTCCTCTAAGTAGAGTCAACCTGAATGACGTTGATGGAGTAAAGCTTTCAGGGCCTTCATTTGCTGATGTGGCACAACCCAAAATAAAAAGAAGCAGCTAAATATCCATTGATAATCGGAACATGGAATATACGAAGTATGGATCTAGAAAAATTTGAAGTCATCAAAAGTGAGATGGAATGCATAAAGATCAATATCTTAGGCATTAGTGAGCTGAAATGGACTGGTATTGGCCATTCTGAAACAGACAATCATATGGACTATTGTTCTGGGAATGACAAATTGAAGAATGGCATCACATTCATTGTCGAAAAGAACATTTCAAGATCTATCCTGAAGTACAATACTGTCAGTGATAGGAAAATATCCATACACCTACAATGAAGACCAGTAAATATGACTATTATTCAAATTTACATACCAATGACTAATGCCAAAAATGAAATTGAAGATTTTTACCAGCTTCTGCAGTCTGAAATTGATCAAACTTGCAATCAAGATGCATTGATAATTACTAGGGATTGAAATGCAAAGGTGGGAAACAAAGAAGAAAGATTGATAGTTGGAAATATGGTCATAGTGATAGAAATGATGCTGGAGATCTCATGACAGAATTTTGCCAGATCAACGACTTATTCATTGATAATACATTTTTCCAAGAACATATACGAAAACTATACACATGATTCTCACTGGATGGAATATGCAGGAATCAAATTGACTACATGTGTGGAAAGACAAGATGGAGAAGCTCAATATCATCAGTTAGAACAAGGCCAGGGGCCAAAGGCAGAACAGAACATCAATTGCTATATGCAAGTTGAAGTCGAAGCTGAAGAAAATTACAAGTCCACGAGAGCCAAAGTATGACCTTGAGTACATCCCACTTGAATTTAGAGACCATCTCAAGAATAGATTTGACTCATAGAACACCAATGACCAAAGACCATTTAAGTTGTGGGATGACACCAAGGACATCATACATGAAGAAAACAACAGGCCATTAAAAAGAGAGTAAAGAAATGAAAGACCAAAATGGATGTCAGAAGAGACTCTGAAACTTACTCTTGAATGTAGAGTAGCTAGAGTGAATTAAAGAAATGATCACGTAAAAGAGCTGAACAGAAGACTTCAAAGGGCAGCTCAGAAGACAAAGTATTATAATAACGTGTGCAAAGACCTGGAGTTAGAAAATGAAAAAGGAAGAACATGCAATGTATTTCTCAAGCAGAAAGAACTAAAAAAAAATTCAAGCCTCGAGTTGCAATACTAAAGGATTAATACTATGGGCAAAATATTGAATGACACAGGAAGCATCAAAAGAAGATGGAAGTAATATACAGAGTCACTGTCCCAAAAGAACTGATAGATGTTCAACCATTTCTGGAGGTAGCATATGTGAAGAAGAATGGATAGTATTGAATACCAATCAAGATGTTTCAACAAATGGTTGCAATGCTGGCAGCACTCACTTGTCTATGCAAAGAAATTAGGAAGACAGCTATCTTGGAAACCAACTGGAAAAGATCCATATTTGTGTGCATTTCTAAGAACTGTGATCCAACAGAACGTGGAAATTATCAAACAATATCATTATTACCACACTCAATACAACTTTGCTGAAGATAATTCCAAAATGGTTGCAGCAGTACATTCACAGGGAACTGCCAGAAATTCAAGACAGATTCAGAAGAGGACATGTAACAAGAGATATCATTGCTGATTTCAGATGGATCTTGGCTGAATGTGGTGAATACTAGAAAGACGTTTACCTATGTTTTATTGACTATTCAAAAGCATTAGACAGTGTGGATCATAGTAAATTATTGATAGCACTGCAAAGAATGGGAATTCCAGAACACTTAATTGTGCTCATGAGGAACCTGTACATAGGCCAAGAAGCAGTGCTTCGAAAAGAACAGGGGATAATGCATGGTTTAAAATCAGAAAAGGTGTGCATCAGGGTTGTATCCTTTCACCATATTTATTCAGTCAATCTGTATGCTGAGCAAATAATCTGAGAAGCTGGACTGTATGTAGAAGAATACATCATCAGGATTGGAGGAAGACTCATTAACAACCTGAGATATGCAGATAACACAACCTTGCTTAATGAAAGTAAAAAGGGCTTGAAGCACCTACTGGTGAAGATCAAAGACTACAGCTTTCAGTATGGATTACACCTCAACATAAAGAAAACAAAAATTCTCATAACTGGACCAATAAGCAGCATCATATAACAGCAGAAAAGATTGAAGTTGTCAAGGATTTCATTTTACTTGGATCCACAATCAATGCTCACGGAAGCAGTAGTCAAAAAGCAAATGACATGTTGCACTAAGCAGATCTACTGCCAAAGACCTCTTTAAAGTGTTAAAAAACAAAGATGTCACATTAGGGATTATGATTTGCCTGATCCAAGGCATGGTATTTTCAATTGCCTCATAGGCATGCAAGCTACACAATGAATAAGGAAGACCAAAGAGAAATTGATGCCTTTCAATTATCATGTTGGTGAAGAATATTGAATACACCATGGACTGCTAGAAGAACGAATAAGTCTGTCTTGGAAGGAGTACAGCCAGAATGCTCCTCAGAAGCGAGGATGGCGAGACTTTGTCTCACGTACTTTGGACATGTTATCGGGAGGTACCAGTCCCTGGAGAAGAACATCATGCTTTTTAAAGTAGAAGGTCAGTGACAAAGAGGAAGACCCTTAACGAGATGGATTGACAGTGGCTGCAACAATGGGCTCAAACATAGCAATGATTGTGGGGATAGTGCACATTCTCTAGGCTCTGGAAGACCTACACTCACTTGCCTGACTCCTTTCCTGTGCCCTAGAGAAGACAATATGGGCTTCTAACTGATCTCATTGTTTTCTCTCCTAAGAATACAAAATTCTGCAACACAATGTATTTTCTCCAAAAGAAATTCACAATCTTCCAAAGGCTCACCTGCCTACCTTGATGAATAACACAAAGCGTGATGAAATCAGGTTCCTAGACTCACATGTAACAGAACCATGCATCCGATCTGTAGCTGTGGCCAGTCTCTGTGTGCATATCTGTGGGTATATTTCCACTTGTTTTTGAGAATTTGTCTTCATTTTCATAACCAAGTCCAGGGTTTATATCAAAGATCATATTTGTGTATTTATGCAACATGTTCACTTTGTAAATTCTCATATTTGGTATTTTCAAAGGATCATGATATTAACTAGCTTAAAATGGCTACATATAAAGGTTAGGGACTGTGATGTATCAGAACCCTTTGCAGTGCATGATTTAGCCCCTTTGATCCTGGTTTTGAGAGTAGCACCATACCTGTGGCCAAACACTGAGGACTGACCTGATTAAGAGGGACCACCTGGGTGCCCATCTTAGTTATCTAGTGGTGCTATAACAGATATACCACAAGTGGATGGTTTTAACAAACAGAAGTTTATTCTCCTACAGTCTAGTAGGCTAGAAGTCCAAATTCAGAACACCAGCTCTAGGCAAAGGCTTTCTCTCTCTGTTGGTTCAGTGGGAAGGTCCTTGTCATCAATCTTCCCCTGGTCTAGGAGCTCCTCAGCACAGGGACCCCACGTCCAAAGGATGTGCTTGCTCCCACCTCTTCTTTCCTGGTGGTAGGAGGTCCCCATGTCTCTCTGATGGCTTCTCTCTTTTATATCTCAAAAGAGATCAACTCAAGATACAGCCTAATCTTATAGATTGAGTCCTGCATCATTAACATATCTGCCTCTAATCCTGACTTATTAACATCATAGAGGTAGGATTTACAACACATAGGAAAATCTCATCAGATCACAAAATGGTAGACAATCACACAATACTCGGAATCATGGCCTAGCCAAGTTGACACACATTTTTTGGGAACACAATTCAACCCATAACAGGACCCAACGCTAACTAAGCCTGTGGTGAGGCCAATAAAAGCTTGGGAAGTCAGGGGCTCATCGGAGTTTCCCAGGTTGGAGAGTGCTTACCTTCTGCTCTCAGAGAAGGGGTGAGCATGTGTGCTGGCGGATGTGGAAGCTGTGTTGAAGAACACCCTCCTCCAGATCCTTGCCCCAGGGTGGAGACATCAGCTGGAGGAATATGAGATTGGAAATTCTGCGGAAGAAACCTGCACCAGCAACATCAGAAACTCTGAACCTGATAAGAGTGTTGAACTGAGATTAACAGCAGCAGACGCCTGGAGAAAGCAAAAGCCAGCATCCGCTGAAATGGCGGCAGAGCGGCGTAAGAGGAGTGGGCTGAGAATGCAGTGCATTTAGGAATACAACAGCCCCGGAAGCAGCAGAGACCACGGGCATCCGGGAAGTCACAGAGGGCCCAGGCAGCAGCAGAAACCACACCGGAAGCACGGGGAGGTCTGTCCAGAGGCAGAAGGGGTCTGCCCTCAGAGACATGGGAGACCCTGTGACGGCGGAGAGAGAGCAAGCATAGCCATGTCACACGTGACCTAAGCTTGCGTGACCTCTATACCTAAACAGCTGCGCACCTGCTGACACCTAAGACATGCCCTCCCAGTGACATAAGAGTAACCATCGACTTTCCACGGTGACAATGTTGTTGAAGAGTGCTGTCTACTTTCTATGTGCTAGTCCTCTGGGAGAGTGTGTGTGTTCTGGCTCTGATCAGCCGGCGTGATATATATGAAGGGGTCACTATTAGTGAACAACCTATGTATGCTCCACCGTAATAAATTTGTGTGTTTAAACAACCTATGAACGTACTGCCGGAACTAAGTTAACTGGCACAGTAAAACATTTAGATTAAAACATTTTCATTGCGACCACTCTGACTGGAATCACAACAGAGGATCTCAGACAGAGCGAGAGAAAAATGTAGAACAAAAAATCAAATTCACAAAAAAAGACTACACTTACTGGTCTGACAGAGGCTGGAGGAATCCCTGAGACTATGGTCCTAAGATACCCTTCTAACCTGGAACTGAAGCCCTTCCTGGAAACCTCATTTCAGCCAAACAATAAACAGGCCCATGAAATAAACAGTAACACTGGAGAGGAACGTGCTCCTTAGAACAATCAATGATACGAGGTGGCAATGGAACCTATCAAGGATTAAGGAAGTTCCTAAACCTCCCTTCAAAGACAAGCAACTGATAGGTCAAGCCATGCATCCTTGGTTCCTATTAAAATTGTCCCTAAGAAAATGTAACAAAAGGATTGTACTACCAAACATGCTAAGCTTTTTTATTTTTATTTTTTTTATTTAGAGGGGGAGTTGTTAGGTGGTTGTTGTTAGGCACCGTCCAGTCGGTTACGACTCATAGCGACCCTATTACAACAGAACAAAATGCTGCTCAGGCCTGGGCCATCCCCACAATCATTGCTATGTTTGAGCTAATTGTTGTAGCCACTGTGTCAATCCATGTAATTGAGGGTCTTTCTCTTTTTCACTGACCCTCTACTTCACTAAGCATGATGTCTTTTTCCAGGGACTACTCCCTCCTGATAACATGTCCAAAGTACATGAAATGAAGTCTTGCCATCCTTGCTTCTAAGGAACGTTCTGGCTGTACTTCTTCCAAACTAGATTTTTTTGTCCTTCTGACAATCCATGGTATATTCAGTATTCTTTGCCAACACCAACATTCAAAGGCATCAATTCTTCTTGGGTCTTCCTTTTTCTTTTTTTCTTTTTTTTTATTGTACTTTAGATGAAGGTTTACAGAACAAATAGTTTCTCGTTAAACAGTACACATATTGTTTTATGACATTGGTTAACAACCCCACAGCATGTCAACACTGTCCCTTCTCAACCTTGGATTCCCTATTACCAGCTTTCTTGTCCCCTCCTGCCTTTTAGTCCTTGTCCCTGGACCGTTGTTTTATGCAGCTGTCTAATCTCTGCCTGAGCGGTGAACCTCAGGAGTGACTTCATTACTGAGCTAAAAGGGTGTCCAGAGGCCATTCTCCTGGAGTTTCTCCAGTCTCTTTCAGGCCAGTAAGTCTGGTCTTTTTTTGTGAGTTAGAATTTTGTTCTACGTTTTTCTCCAGCTCTGTCCAGGACCATCTGTTGTGATCCCTGTCAGAGCAGTCAGTGGTGGTAGTTGGGTAACATCTAGTTGTACTGGACTCAGGCTGGTGGAGGCTATGGTAGTTTTGGTTCATTAGTCCTTTGGACTAATCTTTCTCTTGTATCTTATTTTCTTCATTCTCCCTTGCTCATGAAGAGGTGAGACCGGTGGAGTATCTTAGATGGCTTCACATGCATACAAGGCTAGTGAAAATGCCATGGTTTGGATCAGGCACACCTTTGTCCTCAAAGTGACATCTTTGCATTTTAACTCTGTAAAGAGGTCTTTTGCAGCAGATATGCCCAAGGCAATACACCATTTGATTTCTTGACTGCTGCTTCCATGGGCATTGATTGTGGATCCAAGCAAAATGAAACCCTTGACAACTTCAATATTTTCTCTGTTTATCATGATGTTACGTATTGGTCCTGTTGTGAAGATTTTTGTTTTCTTTATGTTGAGGTATAATCCATAATGAAGGCTGTGGTCTTTGATCTTCATTAGCAAGTGCTTCAAGTCCTCTTTGCTTTCAGCAAGCAAGGTTGTGTCATCTGCATATTGAAGGTTGTTATTGAGTCTTCCTCCAATCCTGATGCAGGATGTTTCTTCCTATAGTCCAGCTTCTTGTATTATTTGCTCAGCAGACAGATTGAATAAATATGATGAAAGGATACAACTCTGATGCACACCTTTCCTGATTTTAAGCCACCCAGTGTCCCCTTGTTCTGTTCTGTTTGAATGACTGCCTCTTGGTCTGTGTACAGTTTCCTCATGAGTACAATTAAGTTTTCTGGAATTCTCATTCTTTGCAATGTTATCCATAATTTGTTATGATCCACAAAGTCGAATGTCTTTTGCATAGTCAATAAAACACAGATAAACATCTTTCTGGTATTCTCTGCTTTTAGCCAAGATCCATCTGACATCAGCAATGGTATCACTCATTCCATGTCCTTTTCTGAATCTGGCTTGAATTTCTGGCAGTTCCCTATCAATGTACTGCTGCAATGGGGAGAAAATACAGACAATATAAAATTTAATAAGTAAGATCCTGGCATTCAGCCTCTGGGTTATTAAGACATGTTTTAGAACTCTTTCATTTGAAGACTTAAAATCTGTTTCTCTACTTTATAGTGTGAACATATTCAAGTATAAATTTTAAAATATTAATTATTTAGGGGCTTTGAGTGACATTTTAAATGAATGATTTCCCTTTTTAAAATAAAATCACAAAATCAAATATACTTAAGATGCTAGGAAAGACATAAAAGATAGTAGAAAGTATAGGTAAGAGAGGAGATAAAATATCAAGAAACAAGTAAAGAATGAGTCATGATTTTGAGATCACTGATGACAAGTGAGAAATGCCCAGATTCAATTTTATTTTATTCATTTGCTCACTTATTCACACAGTTAACAAATACTAAGTGCTACTATATGTTAGTCACTCTCGTAAGTGCTATGGATTCAGCAGAACAGAAAACAGATAAAGTCTATGGCATCACAAAGTTCAGTCAAGTATGATACATAGAATATCTAAAACAAAGCTTTCATTTTCCACCAATTCACATAACTTTTCACTTACTCTTCACTTACTCTTCACTTATTGACTCTCTTGTTATCTGACATTTTGCATTTACCACAATAGTAAAAATCTACTCTCTGACTATTTTACACATTAATGACGTACGACTGGCAGTAACAAATGCCAAGGTGGGAGACAAGACTAACACTGGCTGTGATGGTTAAGGTTATTTGTCCACTTGGTTGGGCCAGGATTCTCATTGGTTTGGCAGTTATGTAATGATGTAATTTGGCAGTTATGTAATGAGTTAGTCATTCTCCATTTTCTGATCTGATGTGGTCATCCTCCATTTTTGCATAATGTCAATTTTTCACATAACAATCTGGTGTTTGGAACCTAACCATGTTGATAAGTGAACAGTGGGTGTAATTCCATACTAAACGATCGTTAACTATTTTCAGTTTTAAAAAGTATCATTAAATACAGTTGATGAGTTTCAAAAGACTAGATCTATAAGTGAGAAAATTAATCTTAGTCAGCCAGATTATTCATTACAAATACTTCTTCAATAGATTTTCAAACATATTTTACCTAATCTGTCATTATTGTAGAAGACCACCACCTGTTTATCAGTTTGTCATACTGTGGTGGCTTGCATGTTGTTATGATGCTGGAAGTTATATCATCAGTATTTCAAATATGAGCAGGGTCACCCATGGTGGATAGGATTCAGCAGAGCTTCCAGACTAAGACTAGGAAGAAAAACCTGGCAATACACTTCCAAAAATTAGCCAGTTAAAACGTTATGCATCGCAACAGAGTATTGTCCAAAGTCATGCTGGAAGATGAGCCACCTAGGTTGGAAGGCACTACGCAGTAGCCGCAACAATAGACTCAAATACAGCAATGATCATGCCGACAGGGCAGGACTGGGCAGTTTCATTCTATTATACATATACATTTTATGCTATTGTAAAACAACATTATACAAGTACTCTACTTCACGTCAATTTACTATTAAAAAGCAATTGAAATGATTGAACACTGAAAAATTTTTCTATTTTTATGGATATTTAAGTACATCGCTCAAAGCAAAATTCTGATATTTTTTCAAATAATGTTTTAAGCTTGAACTTAATATTCACCTTTCAAAAATTGTTTATCAAAAGTTACTAATACTTTAACAGTTTAAAAGGGAATGTGTTATTTTATATTTAGTTTTCATGTACAACACATTTTTTCTCTTTTTTTATTGTCCTTTAGTTGAAGGTTTACAGAATGGTTTCTCATTAAACAGTTAGTACACATATTGTTTTATGACAATGGTTAACAACCCCACGACATGTCAACATTTTCTCTTCTCAACCTTGGATTCCCTATTACCACCTTTCCTGTACCCTCTTGCCTTCTAGTCCTTGTCCCTGGACTGTTGTGCCTCATTAGTCTTGTTTTAGTTTATGGGGCTATCTAATCTTCGGCTGAACAGTGAACCTCAGCAGTGATTTCATTACTGAGCTAAAAGGATGTCCGGGGGCCATACTCTCAGGGTTTCTCCAGTCTCTGTCAGGCCAGTAAATCTGGTCTTCTTTTTTGTGAGTTAGAATTTTGTTCTACATTTTTCTCCAGCTCTGTCCAGGACCCTCTGTTGTGATCCCTGTCAGAGC
>NW_004444179.1:1828187-1845470 GCF_000243295.1 Trichechus manatus latirostris
GGTCTTCTTTTTTGTGAGTTAGAATTTTGTTCTACATTTTTCTCCAGCTCTGTCCAGGACCCTCTGTTGTGATCCCTGTCAGAGCAGTCAGTGATGGTAGCCAGGCACCATCTAGTTGTACTGGACTCAGTCTGGTGGAGGCCGTAGTAGTTGTGGTCCATTAGTGCTTTGGACTAATCTTTCCCTTGTGTCTTGTTTTCTTCATTCTCCCTTGCTCCCGAAGGAGTGAGACTAGTGGAGTATCTTAGATGGCTGCTCACTCATGTACAATATATTTTAACATTGTATTTGAAAAATATTTTAGGACTGAATTATTTTTATAGGTTTCACTATGAGAGATAAAATGATTTTCTCTCTTTGTAACATGTAAGATAGTGAAGACTTTTCATAACTTTCACATTTTTTATAATTCTTTTTTTCTTTTTAATAAATTTATTTTTTAATTGTTCTTTAGATGCAGGTTTACAGAGCAGATTAGTTTCTCATTAAACAATTAATACACATATTGTTTTGTGACATTGGTTGCCAACCCCATGACATGTCAACACTCTTCTCTTCTCAACCTTGGATTCCCCATTACCACTTTCCTGTCCCATCCTCCCTTCTTGTCCTTGCCTGTCTAATCTTTGACTGAAGGAGGAACCTTATGAGTGACTTCAGTACTGAGTTAAAAGAGAGTCCTTGGGCCATACTCTTGGGGTTATATTCTGATGAACCAAAAAACCAAACCAAACCCGTTACCGTTGAGTCAATTCTGACTCAGAGCAACCCTATAGGACAGAGTAGAACTGCCCCATAGGGATTCCAAGGAGCGGCTGGTGGATTAGAACTGCTGTCCTTTTGGTTAGCAGCCAAGCTCTTAAACACTGTGCCACCAGGGCTCCAACAGGGTTTCCAAGGATGTAATCTTTACAGAAACAGACTGCCACATCTTTCTCCCACAGAATGGCTGGTATGAAATATTAAATAAAATTTGAATATAATTCCTTGTGTAAATATTCTTTGTGAAGCCATTGAGATTCTATTCCTAAATAGAAGAGATCAGTTATACTGATATGTATATCTGTGGTGTGTTGACCCTAAGGCTCCCACAATAACCACGTCTCTCAAATGTACCCAAAGTGGTACTGAGTCGGGAGGGTTTCATGACTCTCAGGTAAAACAAGAGACAAATCCTATGGACGAGAAGATATTTCCAAATTTATTCCCTGGTTCTTGTAAATTAAGATTAAGTAGAATTTTCATCCAACAAAACCATTATTAAAGACTGAAGAAGAAATAAACATATTTTCAGATAAATAAGAACTGATTTTTTACAAACACAGTTTACAAAAGAACTAATACAGTTATACTTCAAAAAGAAGGAAAATTGTCTCAGAAAGAGGCTGAGATACAAGAGACAAGGTTCACAGAGAAAGTTGTGAACATACAGGGAAATCTAAACAAACATTGTCTCTAAATAATAATAATGTATATTGTGTGAAATTAAGAAAAAGACAAAACTGAAAGTCAAGATTTTAAAAGCACATTTGCCAGCATAGACTGGGTACTTAATGCAAAGTAGACTGTGGAATTAAAATAAAGTTAAGGAAAAAAAAATATATATATATATATGTATATATGTGAATGATATAAATGTAAGAAGAAAAAGAAAGTATCTACTTGAACAAAATCAAACAAAAACAACTGTCCCTCAGGACACACTAAAATTCTTCAGAAATATTTTCTTCTTTTCATATTTTTAAGAGCAACCTAGTGAGAATAGATTATGTGTGGGTGTGTGTGTGTGTGTGTGTGTGTGTAAGGACGTTAGGCCGTTGCTATTAGTTAGTCTTCCTCACCACCCTGTCAGCACCCTCCGTGCTATTTCTGCAGAATCTGAGGTGGATATTTTTCATGATGACCTTTTCTAACTCTATGAGTCATTTTCTTTGCAAAGAAGAGCATAGGTCCTGCAAACACAATGCCTCATTCCAACTAGTGCAGCCCCTGCTGTGAAGTATCAGTTTTATCTTCCCGATCAGCAGGATAAATATGAACAGAGCAAACTGTGCATTGTCTGGGCAATATTGCTAGATAGCTTTGCACTGCCAAATATTGTTGTTTAAAATAGCTTCCTTGGATTCTTTTATCTTATCATTAGTTACTTAATATCACACCCCAAAATATAAAATTGAAAAATGAAAAATATCACCACTGAAAAACAGTCACAAACCGCATTACCCTTTGGGCAATGTCCACCTGCATGTATGTCTGTGGTCCCAAACCCTACAAAGCCTATTATATTAAAAATTTGAGATACATACAATGGTTTGTAATAACAAACACTACTTTGTGACATGCATCAAAACATTAGTATTATTACTGTATTATTGTGTTAAAGATGCTTTATTGTATCTGGAAGTGTTTCTTTGATGTTTTTTATGCATAGAAAGGTACACTATATACTATATACTAAGATAAACATTTGAATAACTGATATGAGATACAAACTGTGCCTAACTCTTTTGACTTACATGCAAATTCGACGTAAAGACAGACTTAGGAATGAAACTCTTTCGTAATTCAGGGTCTGCCAGTATATGGTATGATATTCACACAACATCCGAATCATGTAACATCTTATTTCACAGATGAGAAATATATATATATATATTTACATATATCTATGTAAGTATTCATTGGAAATTAAAAAAAGAAAATCCCCTTTTTGTTTCCTCTGGAGCATGATGCTGAAAAAGTAGTTTTTATCTACCTTACTGTTTGATTTGAAGCATTGCATTGTCATTATTTGGGCAAAAACATAGCCTAAGATGTGATTAAGTTCATAAGACTCTCAGATTTACTTGTACATTATTTAATTTTTTTTTAATTACCAAAAGACTCATGATTACAATGATATCGATATGGTTTCATGTTAAAATCTTTAAAATATTATAAAATTTGAGGTAATGAGCAAATTGTGATTTGAATTCTTCTAGTAATCAGAATCGGTAACTAGAGGTTTTGATGCAGGCCCCAGGTTGAAAATAAATGTCAGTTAACCAAAATGAATTTTGAGCCTAGAAGTGTGCAGATTTTCAAAGCAGCAGTAGAGATACAAGAGTGGAGATTGTGAGCGGTTCCTTTGGAGAGAGCTGCTGCTGTGCACTGCGTCCCAGCACTCACTGTGACTATGAACAATGGGGAGGAACTACCTCAGAAAGCCTAGAGACAGCTGATGCAAAAGAAGCTTCACCCTTGAGAAGCTTGACTTGCGTCCACAGAGTTTGGTAGTTAAGACTGCTGTTATGATTCTCACTCAGGAAATTTGGAAGGAAAGAGAGAGGTACTGCTGAAATTCTTTGGTAGTGAATTTAGCCCTTGCTACTAGAATTTGTCAAGGAGATCTGGTGACCTATAGGTGAGTGTTTTCTATAGTTCAGATATTTCATCATGTGAGAGGGAGAGAGCCAACCTGGGGTCAGTTTGACTCCTGCTCAATATTATCACCTGTGTATACAAGGAGACTCAGGCCGAGAATTTTCTCCTTTGAGGGAGCAGGCAGTAATTAGAGGAAAGGAATGCTTTGCCCATGTCATAGCAGAAAAACCAAGTAAAGAAGCCTCAAAAATGTCAAGAAAACTAGTACGAGATTCCAACAACTGGAAAGAATAGACTTAAATAATCTGCCAGAAAGAGAGAACACAAAAATGTCTTTTGGCTGTACCATTCAAGTAAGAAGTTAAAAATTTTTTCACCCACTTTACCCTCTTCACCACACCCTCTTTGCATTCCAACTCAGGAACCTTCAGAAGAAGTGAGTGGAAAAGAGTGAAGAAGCTGGCCTTGCCTGTTCTCAGGCAGCAGGCAACCTGCCAGAAGCCAGTCCTGTATGTCAGAGTGGAGACTTAAATTCATATTTCTGAGTATTACAAAGGACTGGGCCTTCTAGTTGCTGATTTAAGATTGTGTTTATGGTTGTCATAGTAAAAAAAACTACAAGCCTGTTTAAATTTACAAATAAAGAGTTTATTATGGCAAAAGGGCAGTTTGCAAAATGGGGGAACACAATGCTGGGAGAAATTTAACAATGTGCTCCCCTGAGCTGCAGTGTTACAGAGGCTTATGAAGGAAAAAACACAAACAGGGAAGTTAGAATTGGAGTACATCTGATTGGTTAACACTACAAAGTTGTTGGAGGCAAGGTCTTGGTGGACCATCCTTGCAGGTGTTGACCTCTTTTGCAAGGATGGCTGCAGGTGACAGGATTCTGGCTGAACACTAACATCACATGTTTCCTGGCATCCAGACATCTGCAGCCTATGTTAGACTGAGTTACTTTAACATTATGATGTTTAAAATATATAAGCAAAGAGTTCATTGAAGGAATAGGATGATTAAAAGTGAAAATTTTAAGTATGTTAATGCTCAAGGAGAGAAAAAGGGTTCTGATACAGAAAGGCTCTAACTTTGTAACATTAGCTTATTCTAAGTCTTAAATGACGTTAGGTCCTCCTTGGGTTTAGGCTGAAGAAGTTTATGGAAAAGTACAAGTATGGTTGAGTGAGCTTAAGGGGGGTATCTTCTTAGAATCAGCTTAGCAGCTAAAGTCCCATGTTTAACACTAGTAGAAGTTGAAGCTTATCTCCTCTTAGCATCAGCTATTTCTAACCACTATCTCTACCTTTAGCAGAGTAGGGTAGGTAAAACTGTGCTTGTCTGTAGAATTTACTTGTACCGTGGAATTTTTCAGAGGTGACTAGCTGTACTGTATGACAGAACTATCTTTAAAAACTCAAAATGGAGTCACTTTTGAGAAGAAGAGATTTGGCCTAGACCTTAGCCAGAAGTTTCAATCATACCAAGAGCCTTGGTTCTGGAAAGCTCTTTCTTATGATTTAAAGTTACAAAAACCTCTTTCCTCAAGACTGAATGGAAATGATCATGCAACCAGCCAAAATTTTTATCTAGTGGCAGAAGAACAACTCCCTTCATTTAATAATCTTAAAGGGATGGTATAACACATTGCAGATGAGTTGATTCCGACTCATAGCAACCCTATAGGACAGACTAGAACTGCCCGCATAGGGTTTGCAAGGCTGTGAATCTTTAAGAAAGCAGACTGCCACATCATTCTCCTGCGAACGGCCCACCTTTTGGTTAGAATCGAGCTCTTTTAACCAGTGTTACACCAGGGCTCCAAAGGGATGGTGAAAGCAAAACCAAACCTGTTGCTGTCAAGTCGGTTCCTACTCATAGCTACCCTATAGGACAGAGTAGAACTGCCCCGTAGTGTTTCCAAGGAGTGGCTGGAGGATTCGAATTGCCAGCCTTTTAGTTAGCAGCCAAGCTCTTAACTACTGTGCCACCAGGACGGTAGGAACAACAGATAACTATATATCTTCAAAGAATCTCACAAGTCATGTCCGTTCAATATTCAGGTGTCATTTACATGAAGGAATTCTTACTTCCACTATTCAAAGAAGGATAGAAAGTATTTGAAACATTAGATCATCGTACTTAGCCTATAAAGACAAAAAGTGAAATGAGAAAGAAAACACTTACAGAAGATTTTTTTTCCCCTTCCGTCCTTCTTGTTATCACCATCTGGCAGTTACCCTATGACAATTACTGTAGAAACAAGTGGCTTTTATCCCAGCAGTCATTGAAACACACAATAGATATTAAAAAGAAAGAGAATCTCCAATCACATGCAACCCAGATGTCAGAAATGTAAAATGAGTGAATAGTTTTACTTCTTTTTTCTCCAACTTCCACAAGGCAAAAAATACATTCTGATCACCCTTCATTTTGAATACAATGGTAAATCTAAAGCATGCTTTCTCATTTGACATTTTGGGCTGCATGATTCTTTGTTGTGAGGGGATGTCCTGAGCATTGTAAGATGTTTAGCAGCATCCCTTGCCATTAGTTACCCTCTAGATTCCAGTAATATCACTCTCCAGCTGGGATAACTAAAGCTGTTTCCAGACATTGCCAAATGTCCCCTCAGAGTTACAATCTCTCCCCTCCCCCTGCTGTGAGAATTGCTGGTCTAAAGAATCAAATAGCGTATGTGAATCTTGGTTTGCAATCAAATTCTTAAAAAACTATTGTCATTTAGCATTATTTAAAAAATTCATGATAATTTGACATAAAATGATATCTTTTGCTAAATCTCAGTCAGCAATAGTTGATACATTAGGGAAGTGCTTGATAATTAGGAGATTTCATTCCCTAAGTCTATCAGGATTCTTCAAAGAGAGAAGTCTTTCTGATACTATTAAAATATATCATGAAATTTGAAAAAGAGAGAATTACCTTCATAAACTCATATTTCATTGAAACATAATAAATCTATATCCTAACTTTAAAACTCTAATGTCACATAAAGAATGGGGAAGTGTTGCTAATCCAAGCACTAATTTAAGGAGCCCTGGTGGTGCAATGGTTAAGTGCTTGGCTGCTAACTGAAAGGTCTGCTCTCAAACCCATCGGTGGCTCCTGGGAAGAAAAGACCTGAGGATCTGCTCCCTTAGAGACTACAGCCCAGGAAACCCTACGTGGAAGTTTTACTCTGTCTTGTAAGGTGACTGTAAGTCAGAATCAACTCAACAGCAAACAACAGTACTAATTTAGCAGGGTCATGCATCTATTATCACCCCTAGATGACTTGAAAGTCATTCTCAGGACTCAGCCCTTCCTGTTGCAATACACCTTGTTTCTTTAAATATGCAACCATAGCAAAATAATCTCTTATGATCGTGTGTAATTTTATCTCTTTATAAAAAAATGATTTAGGTCACTAAATATTGGAGATTTCAGTCATATATGAAGAGACAATGGCTTGAATACATTTTGATACTAACTGGAGAAGCATGGTTCTAATTTTCATGAACTTTTAACAACGTTCAGATCATATCACCTTTTTTGTGATGTGCTAAACAAGATCAAATATTTCTTCAAGAATAATACGGTATGTGGATTTTCTCAACTATTTTGAAATGACAATGGATAGGGCAGAGTCCTTCCCCAATTAGGCACCTTGTTCTTGAGGTCACCATTTTGGTTTCTGTTATCATAGTAATGATCACTCTTTAAATTAGAACAAAAACACTTAACAAAAAGGAATAAAAATTGCATCATATGATAATATGCCATTATGATGTCAATTAACTTTTAATCAGGCAAGACTACGAATATATTCGGTAGGTCTATTTTTTAATAGAAAAGAGATAGATCAAAATCTTTAATGAGAAATAATTTTCAAAGGATTCTGTTCTAGTGGACAGCTAATTATTTTAAGGTAGGGAGGAACATTCAATTTAATTTCTTTTATTTCTTAAACGGAAATTTTCATCTCCAAAACTCTATTTCTTCAAATGAGATCAAGTCTATTATCTCATATATCATATATCTGGTTATGCATCAGGTTAGCAAATAGTTAGAGCCCCAAACCAAAAACCTGTTGCTGTCGAGTTGATTCTGACTCATAGCGACCCTACAAGACAGAGTAGAACTGCCTCATAGGGCTTCCAGGGAGTGGCTGGTGGATTTTAACTGCTGACTTTTTGGTTAGCAGCCAAGCTCTTAACCACTGTATGACCAGGGCTCCAGTTATAGCACAGTTAGTGCATATACTGATACTCCTCCATTTTTCCCTCATTACGGCTAGGACTCAGAGTTTAAAGTTATGTGTATATATGAATGTGTATATATGCATAGTATATTTGTCTCTGAATAATTTAAGAACATAGTGGTATAGATATAAAAGGCAGTATATGAAGTAATATCTTAACAACCTTTAAAAATTTGATCTGCTACATTCTGTGAGCAATTTAGTTACAACTAAAAAGTGATCACACATATGACGTTACATAAAATCACAGAACATTAAGCCTCCCAATCTCTATGTCTACAGGCTAGAAAATTGAGACCCTTTGAGTTAAAGTAATATTAAAATCAGTGCTTTAGCTAGGCTAAAAGAATTCAGAATCACATAACTCCTTCATTAAGTGATCTTCCTATAATCACCAGTGTCCTGAACATAGGTTCTGAATGGAGAGAAAAAATGTTATTTCAACAAAAATACTTGAAATGTAAGCACTATAATATGTACTAAAGTACAGTTGTGAATGTGGGAACATTAAAATATTCAAGAATTTATTTCTAGGTAACAATGGCCTCTCAGAACACTTATGATGTCCTATTTTTTGAACACCTGGTAGCTACTCCAATCCCTATGAACCTCACCTAAATATCCAACAGCAAAAGCAAATGAACGGCAAATAAATACACAGTAACTAAAAATAAACAAAATTTTTAGGTTTTTTAGTTTTGTTGTGACAATCTAATATGCAATGCATCTTTGTATAAATCAGTGGAGAAATCATTTAAACAGCAGTACAGATAATGCAGTGGTGAAGAGTGAAATCAAATAACAGTTCCGTGTGAAACATTGTCATGACAATGTAACAAAGGGACAATAGAATAAGCTAAACTCACTCTCATTAAGCTCATACAAAATTGTGTCACCAGACAAAGGCATTGTTACAGATAAAAATCCAGGTTTAAATTAGACAATCACCATTCACCTCAGTGACAAGGCTTAAAGCTTATTTAATAAATTTCCAATCAAATATTTATAAACAAATACAAATTCTAATTAACCAAGAGTCATTTTATAAAAGAAAACTAATAACAAGACTTCTAACCCATCTTCTTTTCATTCAATGCTAAACAAAATCATATACAGCTCATTTCTATTTGTGGGGAAAATGCAATAGATGTTCAGTAATACTGTAACTGACATAATCTTATAAAGAAAAACGAGCCATTCCTTTCTCTTTAATAAAAATAATGTGTACTATCATTTTAGGCTTACTGGTACCAGACTCAAAAGCACTTAATTTCTGTCTTTAACACATGCTGCATCAGGAGGCAGATGGTTTCAGAGGCTAGAAATGAATTGGGAAAATATTGTGCACCTTTTCACCATAATATCATCGGTTAGCTCTAGCCAGTTTATAAGAAAATTTGCCCCATTAAATTACAGTGATTATTAGTGTAGAATGAATCGGACTAAATAGAAAAAAATCAGAAAAACATTTTTTTTTTTTTTTTAGTAAGTGTTATTCTCATGTTAGTAAAATTCAGATCAAACATTCCCCAAATAAAATTAGTGAGAAACAAATATTGCAATTTCTTTGATCAGGAAGATTTCATCTCTTCTCTTGGCATGATGATTTCCACAGCACTAGGAAATGAAGGTTTGATTCTAGCTTTAGAACTGCTAGGATCTCAGCACCTTTGTGAATGACCCACTGGGCAGGACGCAAGACAATCCTATGCCAGCTCTCTCTAAAGTTGCCCTCTTCAACTAATGGGAGCCACTCATGTATCCCATGTCCAGAATACTCTGCCTCTTGAATTTGGGCCATGTTGTTCTTTCTATCCTGAATGCTATCAAGGAAACTGACCCAAAACAATTAAATTTAAGGACAGATTTGTAATATGTCAGGTGGTGATAAGTAAGAGTTAATGTGATGTGAGGATATTTTTTTACATAGAGGAAAGACCTCTCAGAGGAGGTGAAAATTGATAAGACATGTAAATGAAGGGAAGAAGAGAGTCATGGGAATATCTGAGGTGAAAACAGTCTAGTCGGAAAACAGCAAGTCCAAGGGTCCTGTGGTATCATATGACTTCCCTAAATATATCTCTCTGAGTTCTCCGTGGAAATATATAATAGACAAAGAAAACTGGACTCAAGAAATCAGTCAGCAGGTTGTAGCTTGCAGTAGACGAACTGAGATATGATGGTGTCTTGTGCTATTGTAGAGATGACAACATGTGATAAGGATTTGAATACATGTTGAAGAAGATAGAAACAAGAAGACTGACTAAAGAAATAATGTGAGGACTAAAGAAAGAAATATACATGTGTTATGGATGGAATTGTGTCCCCTAAAAATGTGTGTCAACTTGGCTAGGCCATGATTCCCAATACTGTGTGATTGTCCATCATTTTGTCATCTGATATGATTTTCCTATGTATTGTAAATCCTAACTCTATGATATTAATGAGGTGGGATTAGCAGCAGTTATGTTAATGAGGCATGACTCAATCTACAAGATTAGGTTGTGTCTTAAGTCAATCTCTTTTGAGATATAAAAAGAGAAGCAACCAGAGTGACATGGGGAACTCATATCACCAAGAAACAAGAACCAGGAGAATAATGTGTTCTTTGGACCCAGTGTCCCTGTGCTGAGAAGCTCCTCAACTGGGGAAGATTGATGACAAAGACCTTCCCCCAGAGCCGACAGAGGGAAAGACTTCTCCTGGAGCTGGCACCCTGAATTCAGACTTCTAGCCTCCTAGACTGTGAGAGAATAAATTTCCCTTTGTTAAAGCCATCCACTTTTGGTATTTCTGTTATAGCAACACTAGATACTAAGACAATATGAGTCTATCTAAAGTGGCTGGCTGAAAAACCATTTAGGTGACGTTTCTGCTCACTGAGATATGAAGAATAGGACAAAAAGCATGAATAATGCAGGGAATCAAGAATTTTATTTCAGCCATTTTATGTTTAAATACTGTGGTCAGTTTAATACTAGAGTACAAAGATATCCAGATCTTAATCCCAAGAACCCATTAATGTTAGATAATATGGCAAAAGGAAATTTGCAGATGTGATTAAGAATATTGAGATGGGGATGTTGTTGTTAGGTGCCGTCAAGTCAGTTCCCACTAGTGGCAACCCTATGAGCAACAGAAGGAAACACTACCCGGTCCTGCGCCATCGTCACAATCATTGCTATGCTTGAGTTCATTGTTGTAGCCACTGTGTTAATCCATTTCATTGAGGGTCTTCCTCTCTTTCATTGACACTGTACTTTACCAAGCATGATGTCCTTCTCCAGGGGCTGGTCTCCCCTGAAAACATGCTCAAAGTACGTGAGACCAAGTTTTGCCATCCTTGCTTGTAAGGAGCATTCCGGCTGTACTTTTTCCAAGACAGGTTTGTTCATTCTTCTGGTAATCCATGGTATATTATCCTGAATTACCTGAGTGGACCCTAAAATTCAATCACAAGTGTCCTTATAACAGAAAGACAGAGGAAGATTTGACAGCAGAAGAAGGTACTGTGAACACTGAAACAAATTGCTATGATGTTGATTTTGAAAATGGAGCAAGGAACCATGAATCAAGGAATGTAAGGAATACCGCTTTAGAACCTGGAAAAGGTGAGAAAACAGATTTTCTTTAGAGCCTCTGGAGGGAGAGTATCCCTGCTAACACCTTGTTTTGGCCAAAGTGATTTTGCCTTTACGGCGTTAAGAATTGCAAGAGAATAAATGTGTGTTGTTTTAAGCCATCAAGTATGTGGTAATTAGCAGCCATAGGAAAATAATACAGTTGCCCATGAGACATCCAAGTGGCAATAAGTAGATTGGAGTGTGTATGAATCTGGTGTTTAAACAGTAGGTTCAGGCTGGAAGTAAAATTTGGAAGTTTTCAGCACACGGAAGGGATTTAAACTGTGGGACTATATGAGATCAACTCAGAAGTGTATGCAGTAGAAGTAATGGTCCAAGGACTGAGTCCTGTGACTCTACAACTTGTAGAGTTTGTAAGATGAGAACAAGTTTAAAAAGCAAACTGAGAAGCAGCAACCAGTAACGTAAAAAGAAAGCCAAGAGTAAACGGTTTCCTAACTGAAATGTCAGTAGTTCGAAACCACCAGTGGCAGGAGACAGATGTGGCAGTCAGCTTCAGTAGAGATTTACAACCTTGGAAACCCTGTGGGGTCATTATGAGTCAGAATTGGCCGCGGGCAGAGGCCAAATGAAGTATATGTTTCAAGCAGGAGGGTGTAACCTACTTGCATCAAGGGCTGTTGCCATGTAATATTAGGACTGAGAATTAGTCATTGGGTTTAACGATGTGGAATTCACTGATTCAGTGAAATGGTGTGAACAAAGCCTAAGTGAGATATGGAAGAGATAATGAGGGTCTGGTTAGGACAGCAAATAGAGACAACTTTTTGAATGAGTTTTGCTGGGAAAAAAGCAAAGAAATGGAGAGAGATGTGAGATCAAAGGATTCTTTTAAGATGTGAAATTTTACAGCATATTTGTATGCTGATAGGAATGATCTAGTAGAAATAAAAAACAACAATGTGTAGAGAGGGAAATATTTGTAACTGAAAAAGTCTTAAGGATGCAAGAGATGAGATCCAATGTCCAAATGGAACAGTGGTCTTAGCTAAGAAAGAGACAGTTGAATACGGCCAAATGTTGCACCATCAGTTACAATGTTAGGTACCTTAGATATTTATCACATCTTTATATCAAATTTATGATAGAATTTTATAAATAAAAATATGCGGGTCAGTATACTTCTGTGAACCCCAAATTCTTAATCTGCATACCTGGGATAAATCTTAACTCCTTATGCTGTGAGGATTAAATTAGAGGTATCAAATTGATTATTGTTGGATAAATGGTAGATATTCAAGCATTGATAAACGTTATTTCTATTGTTATTGCTACCAGAATGTTTCTTAAATGGGATAAGACAAAATTATCAGATATCAGAAAGTCTGGATTATGAGGATAGATTTTTGAAATGTTCACCGGTATAAACCTTGAAATACCACGGGTAGTGGCAGGAGGTCTTGTGCTTGAATGGGGTGACTGATATGAAGAAGGCTAGCTCATTTCACATCTTCCCAAACTTTTGAGACCATTTTGCATCAGAATCCTGCCGCCTAAATAGCGGATATGCGCAACTCCTGACTTTGAGACATCCACAATTTCCCTTGATTTATCTTTTTACAAGTAGGGTGACCTAATCTAAGTCCTTTCTGTCTTAATTCACAAAGGTGAAAGAGCAGGCAGTGAGGGTGGTTGAAAACTCTTTTTCCCCCTCTCTTCACCTGCTATTTCCCTTTCCTCACATCCCATTCACTCTTTATACATTTCCACCCTGACTGCTATCACCATGCTCAACTGAAACTGTTCCTTGTTAAAGTGACCGGTGACTCTAAGTAGCTAAATTGAAATGACTATTGTTAGTTCTCACCTTCCTGACCTTCCAGCAGTGACCCTGTCAGCCACTCCTTGATCTATGAAACCTCCCCACTTGGCTTCTGGGAGGCCATGATCTCCTGCCTTTCCTCCTACCTCCATGACTGCCTTGTCAAACGTCACAATTTCAGCAAACACTGAATGATTGATTGGCAACTCATTTCTCTTTGGACACCTTAAATGCATATAAGAAGTATGATTTATTTCTACAAGTATGACTATTTCTGTTCCTCTCAAGGTAAAGAGAATATTTCATACATAGTTTTGCTTCTTTTTTTTAATGTGATAACATGAGCATTTTAGAATTCCCTTCTTTCTATACGCTTTTTCCTCAGAGAGAAAGTGATCATCACCTAAGGACCATTAAACATCGTTTATGGATGAACAAACTCTAAATGCATATGTCCAAATTGTTTGCTGTAAACTCTAGACTAACCACTCAAGAGGATAATTTCTGTCTCACAGGTACCCAAAACAAGCAAACAAAAAAAAAGGATTGAGCTTTTATGTAAAAACTATATATTTTTTAGAATGTATGCTTCTATCTTGCTGATTTTATCAATAAATTATATAATAAATATATTATATTTATATTATGTTATAAATAAGGAGACTTGGTGGCATACGGGTTAGGGCTCAGCTGCTACCCAAAAGGTCGGCAGTTTGAATCGGCAGTTCAAACTCACCAGCTGTTCAGCGGAAGAAAGATGTGGCAGTCTGCTTCTATAAAGATTACAGCTTTTGAAATCCCAAGGGGCAGTTCTACTCTGTCCTATAGGGTCACTATGAGTAGGAACCCCTTTGATGGCAATGGGGTTCTTCAACAGGATTTTATAAATATATCTCTATCAACTATAATTATATTATTTTCATGAAGCACCTAGAATATAATATTTTTAAAACACAGACATGATCATTTGCTTAAAACTTTTAAATATCTTCCCATTGTACTTCAAATCAAATCCAAACTCTACATCCAGGCCTAAATGCTCTTCGTCCCATCCAGGCTGCCTCTTGTAGGCCTCTCTCTGCATCCACTATACTGTAGCCACATTGAACATGTGAAACTCATTTTCTTTTTCAGGAAACACATGTGCTATTTATTCTTTTACCTACAACCCTCTTCTCTATTCTTTTTACATTGCTGGTTTCTTATCATTATTCAAGTCTCATGTTAAATGTTATCTCTTCTGAGAAAACACCGTTAATGTTGGTCTCCCCCATCATTATCAAACTCTTTACCTTCTTTGTTTCCTACGTAGCATTTACCAAAATTTTAATTATGTATAACTCAGGCTTTCTCTCTATTATCTCCATGCACACACACACACACACACCGGTGTTGAAAGAGCCATGGACCAGAGAGCCTAGGAGCTGTGTATCCCACTCATAAACCAGCATAACTCATACCTGGCACAAGATAGACAAACCAAAATATTTTGAAAGAATCAGTGCATGAAATATTGGCACTCTTTCTAATCAAGCGAAATCAAGTTTTTTATGTGTAAGCAAAGTTTGATTAGTAAATATCAGAAATAACTCCACCATAGTTTAACTTGGTTTCATGAGTACTCAAACATTATGTTGCTTTGTATGTATATTACACCTTAGCTTTGACATACTGATTTTTCATCTTATGATCCAGAGAGAAAAGTACCTATATTGGAGGGGAAAAATGTCCAAGCTCTGTATAATATTTTATCAAATAACATTTATTCTAAATTTTATTTGAGAATAACGTTTTTCAGTGTACTACACAACTCAAAAAGGAGAATTATATTAAATATCATACAGTTAAAGTTTAGGATCGAATTCATTTTTGAATCTTCTAGCAAAACCAGAATATTCTTAGGTTTATTTCATAGGAACCGTGTATTTGCAAAACTTTCAGTGAACATAGGTTTTCTTTCTAAATATCAAGAAATGCATCATGGTTTGATTATAACCCAGCTTACCGCAGTTGTTCATTCTTTAATAATAAGATTAGTTTTGCCGATACTTAAAAATCATTTTGCAGCTAATGTAACACTTTTGGGATAGGCAACAATACTTCCCTGAAAATGCTTATATATTAAACTACCATAAAATTGACAATTTTATTTTTGCTGCAGATGTCTGTTTTGATTTAGAAAGTCGTAATGGCTTAATAGTATCATTAAAATAACCATGTTAGTTCATAAAAAATGTAAAATAATAGACTCCAATTGTAGTTTTAAGTCCTTCAAAACTATTTTCAAAGAAGACTTAAAAAAATAATCAACTTACTCTAAGTTAACTTTTCCCAAGTAAAAATATTTGTCCAAAATAGCATCATGCTCTTGCCACAGTAAGACTGTTAATCTGTCAGCCACTGCCCATTGAATAACTAAGATTGCACATACAAAAACGTCATATTGTAATTTCATGGCTCTTCTTGAACAAAGAAAATCTGATTGATTGCAATCATTTACACAGCCATAGAAGAGAATAATATATATTAAAAAAAATCAAATATATCATTTTAGGCTTCTATCTACAAAGTTTGGAGAAGTGAACTAAAATGAGAAATTCTGCACGCCTTCCAGATTGCATAAAGCAGCTGTGACTTCAGATTCCACACTTCATCTTTCATTTTGATGAACATTCGTTTGATCTCTGGAAAGAAATATATTTATAATTTCCAAAAGAACTGCCTCAGAGGTAAGTGGTATCCAAATATTGTTCTGTGGAGATAAAATTATACAATGTTAGTATTTGGCTGTGGATTGATGATGCATTACACAAGAATATACAGACATCATTCCTATAAAACTTGTAACATTATGGTTTAGGGACTATTTAACCTTTAACACAAATCATTTTTATTTTCTCACTGGAATTTAAAGCAGTTTATTCTGTTATATTGTATTTCTTTTAGTCTCCCCATTTTCCCTGCTCTATGCTCACTGAAAATTTTGTCTTTGGCAAGCTGTAAAAGAAGAAAAGAATAAGGAACATGATTTCAAAGCAAAGCAAACTGGGAAAGATGAAGAAACAATTTACTGAGCAAGTCCATTTTTAGTGTAAATGAATTTAAATCCATATCAGCAAAAGGTTAATACATAAAGATATAAATTGCTTTATGTTTTATTTTGTTTTTATTCTGGAGGTCTCGTGGCATAGTGGTTAAGAGCGCGGCTGCTAACCAAAAGATCGGCAATTAAAATCCACCAGCCACTCCTTGGAAACCCTATGGAACAGTTCTACTCTGTCCTATAGGGTTGCTATGAGTCAGAATAGACTCCACAGCAACAAGTTTTTTTGTTGTTGTTGTTGTTTTTTGTTTTTTTATTCTGATGAGTTCTACCAGATAAGTCTAAGAGTAAATAATAATAAACAGACATTATAGAAACTAAACATATTGGCTTTATCCAGGTATCTTCCCTATTCAATCTTGAAGATTGTCCTATTAGAATTACTTGAAGGCATGACACTGACAGAGTGTAAAGAGAAACAACAGACTCTAAGTGATCCTGAAAATATGAGAAAGAAAGGGGAGAGTGTGGGAAATAAGTTAATTTTGAAAATAATCTGACTTCAATGACAAATTTGAGTCTTCATGTTGCTTATATGTGGTGGAGATATGTACTTTCCTCAAGCAGGTCTCCAAATGTACTGCACACGGGTCAGACTTAAGGTGTCTTTTCTTCCCACCCTGACAATAACATTGTCGTTGGCACATTGTGCCAAAGAGAAATATAAAAGAATAAAATGTTTTGAGTTATATAGGGACAACACAAATGATTTGTATTAAAGGTTCAATAGTCCCTGAACTATAATGTTACAAGTTTTATGGGAATGATGTCTCTGTGTGCTTGCTCAATGCATCATCACTTCGCTGCCAAGCACTATAACATTGTACATTTCTATTTCTTTCTTATTTATTTATTTATTTATTTTTTTAATTGTACTTCAGGTGAAGGCTTACAGAACAAATAGTTTCTCGTGAAACAGAAGTACACATGTTGTTTTATAACATTGGTTAACAACCCCACAACATATCAACCCTCTAACTTCTCAACCTCTTTTTTTGTTTGGTGAAAATACACATAGCCGAAGATACACCATGTCAAAAATTTCTACACGCACAGTTCAGTGACATTGACTATGCTCTTCTAATTGTGCTGTTATTCTCACTTAAGATGAAGGCTTACAGAACAAAATAGTTTCTCATTTAACAGTTACTAC
>NW_004444179.1:1845940-1852183 GCF_000243295.1 Trichechus manatus latirostris
CCCTTGCTCCTGAAGGGATGAGACCGTGGAGTATCTTAGATGGCCGCTCACAGACTTTTAAGACCCCAGACACTACTCACCAAGGTAGAATGTAGACCATTGTCTTTATAAGCTGTGTCATGCCAATTGAGCTAGATGTTCCCTGAGACCATGGTCCCCACAGCCCTCCGCCCAGCAATTCAGTCCCTGCAGAACAGTATTTGGAGAGCATTTACCTCTAAATGGATCCTTATGGATGTGGGAGCAATGGCCACATTATCTACAAACAAAATAAGGGAACATGACCCTAAATGGCACAATAGATCATTCAGGACTTATTGATTAAGGTTTCATGTGACTATATTTCGTGTTTCTATAATTTCTAAGAAAGCTAGCTCTTTCTATGTGCAGTGGGGAATGACTTGATTTAATATAAATAAAGATTTGAAATCATTAACTTTGCCTTTTTAGAAAACATCCTTGAGATGTAAAAGTTTTTCAAAGCTTACCAATTAATCATATTTAGTAGGCAGTTTTAGAAAAGGTGCACAGAATTGGCAATTATCTGTTGAAGTCATGTTGTGCAGAAAGTCATTCAAGGGAACTCTAAATAAATATTTTAATTAAATGAATATCATAGTAAAAGATGTTACATAATTCAGAAAAGGTAAGTGAATATTAAATTATTTCTACATATGTGGAATGTTGTAATCTCAGTTGTCAAAATTGTCAAGTGTCAGAAATATACCAAACTTTATTTGTACTCAATAAATGATGTAAGTATATTGCAACAAAAAAAAGTATGTTATTGGAAATTCTATTTTAAATTTGAAACTAAAATCTCAAAACATGAAAAAAAATAGACTTTAATCATATTTAATTCCTTTGATTTGGAAAAGTAAACCAGGCACTTTTCCTTCTGCACCAACACGTCAAGGTCAGGCCTTCTGCTTTGCATAGTGGTGTGTTTTCACAGTGCACAGAGTTCAGCTTTCAGTCTCTTAACTAGCAGGAATATTTATTTCATTAAGATTCTGACTTGAAGACAGATATTTACAAACTAAGCACATTAGATACACAGAATCTTTGCAACACGACTTTTGTATTTATACTATCTACTGCTAAGATATCTATAAAATTCAGACATTGAAGACCAGATGAATTGTGGGATGACATCAAGGACATCATATATGAATAAAGCAAAAGGTCATTAAAAAGACAGGAAAGAAAGAAAAGACCAAAGTGGATATCAGAAGAGACTGAAACTTTCTCTTGAACGTCAAGGAGCTAAAGGGAATGGAAGAAATGATGTAGTAAGAGAGCAGAACAGAAGATTTCAAAGTGCAATTCTAGAAGACAAACTAAAGTATTATAACGAAATGTGCAAAGATTTGGAGTTAGAAAATCAAAACGGAAGAACACATTTGGCATTTCTCAATCTGAAAGGACTGAAGATAAATTTCAAGCCTCAAGTTCCAATATTGTGGGATTCTATAGGCAAAATATTGACTAATACAGGAAGCATGCAAATAAGATGGAAGAGAGACATGGGCCCAAGATAGAGGAGTAGTCAGACGCTTCTGGTGGTCCCTCTTATAACAAAGACAAAAAAAAAACCAAAACTAGCTTATCGATTATATATGACAATTTAGGAGCCTTGAACATCAAAGGCAAAGTTGAGGAATCAGAATGAGTGGCAGGGAGAGGAAGAGACGGTTCAGAAGCAGCAAGGAGTTGCCAGACCTGACCAAGCAGGAGTTGGAACCCTTCAGCCCGGATCAGCTCAGGGGTGAGCAGTGAGGCAATCAGCGGTGCTCCTGAGGCATTTACCACATCAAGAGAGACCCGGCAGCACAGAGTCTACTCAGCAAACCATAAACAGTGAGAAGCAGCCCTCAATCAGCGAAAGATAACTATTTGCATCTGGCCTACAGGGTGGATCAAAAACACTCCCCTTAGGGAAAAATCTCTCTCCCTATTACCCCTGCTCCCTGCTCTGCACTGGGTCCGGGAGACCTTCAGCTATTGCCAAGCTCCCTGGGCCAGAACTAGGACCCATCACATGCTCTGAGCCCTTCTCCTGGCCTTGGAAAGGGAACAAATTAACAAACAGGGTGAAAAAATAATCTGCTGCTTCCCCTAAGCCAGGAACTCAGGGTAGGCACAGCTCCTGTGCCTAGGCACAGGCATAAAGGATCCAAGGACTTTGAGTGCCTTTCCCCCTGCATAGACTTGTGGACCCACTTCAACAGTGTAGGCCTTCATTACTACAGTACAACAGGGTATATACCTGAAGTCTAACTTCAACTGCTTCAGCTGTGAAGTGGCAAGTTCGTGACATTTGACACTGCTCTGCCCATTAAGCAGAGTCTTCACCTACCCACAACAGGAGCCTGAGGACTGTTGGCTCCACCCATGCCACCTAGCCACCTGTGATAGAGACCCAAGATTAAGACCCAAGTCCTTACAGCCAATAGCACTAGATGCTCATAGTCCAGCTGCAAAACCCATACACCTATGTGCTCTAGGGAACAGGGATGTGCTTTTCTCTGGACACTTAGGGGTGGCCATCAGCCTCCTGCCTTGCTCAGCTTGTGTCCCCCTGCTACAGCTGGATGCCTGTGCCTGCACCAATCACCCATGCCTGTCTAGGACTGTGGGTGAGAGTCTGCACCACACACTTAGTGACTGACTACCTGGACACCTGAGCTGAATCCACGCAGGAGGAGCATGCTCACTCCTGGGCTCACATACTTAGTGGCAGGTCTGACCACCAAGTGGCTGGACATTGAAGCTTCAGGGTCACTGATGATCGAACTAGCTCACACGAGCAGCCTATTTGGGCATATCAAAACAAGAAGCTAGAACACAGTAAGGAAACATAAAATAAATAAATATAATAACTTATTTATGGCTCGGAGGCAACAGTCAATATCAAATCACATGAAAAGGCAGTCCATGATGGCTTCAGCAAACTCCCAAAATAAAAAACCTAGAAATTTCCAGATGAAGAAAATTTGTTAGAATAACCAGAGGCAGAATACAAACGAGTAATACTCTTCAAGATATCGGGAAGGAGATCAGCGAAAACACAGAACACGCAACAGAGGAATTTAAAATTATTAGAGAAGAGCATAATGACAAATTTAACAGGCTACAAGAATCCATACAGAGACAGCAATCAGAAATCCAGAAGACTAACAATAAAATTTCAAAATTAGACAACTCAATAGAAAGTCATAGGAGCAGAATTGAGGAACTGGAAGTCAGAATCAGTGAGATTGAAGATAAAGCACTTGACACCAACTTATTTGAGGAAAAATCAGATAAAAGGATTTAAAAAAATAAAGAAACCCTAAAAATTATGTAGGATTCTATCAAGGGGACTAACCTACGAATGATTGGAGTACCAGAACAGGGGAGATAACAGAAAACACAGAGAGAATTGTTGAAGATTTGTTAGCAGAAAACTTCCCTGATATTGTGAAAGATGACAAGATATCTATCCAAGATGCTCACTGAACCCCACATAAAGTAGATCCCAAGAGAAAGTCACCAAGACATATTATAATCAAACTTGCCAAAACCAAAGATAAAGAGAGAACTTTAAGAGTGGTTAGAGATAAATGAAAAGTCATCTACAAAGGAGAGTCAAAAAGAATAAGATTGGACTACTCAGCAGAAACCAGCCAGGCAAGAAGGCAATGGAATTACATATATAAAGCCTTGAAGGAAAAAAAAACTGCCAGCCAAGAATTATAAATCCAGAAAAACTGTTTCTCAAATATGATGGTGAAATTGGGACATTTGCAGATAAACAGAAGTTTAGGGAATTTGCAAAAACCAAACTAAAATTACAAGAAATACTAAAGGGAGTCCTCTGGTCAGAAAATCAATAACATCAGGCAACAACTCAAGACTAGAACACAAAACAGAGCAACCAGATATCAACCCAGATAGGGAAGTCACAAAAATAAATCAAAGTTAAAACACTGAAAATAGGGAAACAGATGTCAATATGTAAAAGATGCAACATTAAAACAAAAAAGAAGGACTAAAAAATGCAGACATACATTTTTCACATGGAGCGGAAGTCAAGGCGATATAAAGAAATAAAGATAGTATAAACTTAGAAAAATATGGGTAAATATTAAGGTAACCACAAAGGAAACTAACAATCCTAAAAGACAAAATAAAAAGCTAGAAAAATATAAAGACTTAGCAAACACAAAATCAACAACAATGACAAAGATGAAAAGAAAATACATAAAGAAAAATGATGAGCACAGAAAATTAAGTGGAACAAAGAAACTGTCAATACACAAAAAAAGACACCAAAATGACAGCACTACATTCACACCTATCAATAATTATGTTGAATGTAAATGGACTAAATGTACCAATAAAGAGACAGAGAGTGGCAGATTGGATAAAAAAACATGATCCATCTATATGCTACCTACAAGAGACACACCTTAGACTTAAAGACACAAATAAATGAAAACTCAAGGATGGAAAAAAATATATCAAGCAAACAACACTCAAAAATGAGCAGAAGTTCCGGCAAAATGGCAATCTAGGCAGAAGCACCACGCCATCCCTCCACAGCAAAGATCTGACAAACTAAGTCGAACAGAGAATACAACAATCCTGAAACCCTAAAACATCAAATGAAGAGATAAAGAACTCAGCCAAGCACCAAATGGAGTGAGAAAACTGAAAGAGAACAGAGAGCGAGGAGAGATTCATGCAGAGGTCCCCTACCAGCTAACGCAGCACGGATCCACCATCTTGGACTCCTATCGGAGACCAGCAAATGGGGGAACGAGAAAGCAGCCTCACGGAGCATCCAGCAGGAGACAAAACAACCGGTAATTTGCGGTGTGCACTTTCCCACCCCCCACCCCTCTTCTCCCCGGCTTGGCCTCCTCTGCTTTCCGCAGCCAAGGTGTCTTCACTGGGAAGCACTGGCTGCTTGGATTCCATCCACCCAAGTGGGCGGCTCTCTGGGTGCCATTTGTTGGCTGCTGGTGTTGCTTTTTTCTGCTTCTTTTGATTTCTTCCTTGACTCTTGCCATCACCCCCTCCTTTCGCTCAAGTACCTCACTCCATGCGCCATCTTTGCTTCTTCCTGAGGGGCTGCAGAGCGCTGGCAATTTGTGATATATGCTTTCCCACTCTACTGTTCTTCACCCACACTCGGCCTCCTCTGCTTCCCGCGGACACAGTCTCTTGTCCGGAAACACCAGCCCGCACTAGCTGGCTCTCGGAGTGCCATTTGTTGGCTGCTGGGGTTGCTTTTTATTTATTTATTTTTTCTGCTTCTTTTGATATCTTGCTTGCCTCTCGCTGCCTCCCCCTCCTTTTGCTCGAGTGCCTGGCTCCGTGCGCCATTGTGGCTTTGTCCTGAGGGGCCACGGAGCTCCATTCGAGTGTGAACCTGCTTCCCGGTCTGGGCTACCACGCTGGTGGGATCCCGGGGCTTTTGTTCGTTTGTTCATTTTGAATTGTTTATTTGTTTTCTTTTCCTTCTCTTGAGCTGGGAGCCCGTTCTGGCCAGGTGGAGCTAGATGGCAAGGAACTCCCCTTCAGCTTCCACAGACATGCAGAGGGATGCCTGAGAGGATTTGTTTTTTTGTTGATTTTTTTTCTGATTTTTTGGGGGGCCTTTCTTGTTCTTTTTTTTTAATATGTTTTGTTTTCTTTTCCCTCTTTTTCCCTTTTTGTATTTCTTCATTGCTCAGTTTCTCGTCCCCCTATATCGTCCTTCTCTTTCTGATCCATGACTACCAGGCGTTGTATACCTCTACGCCTTCTAGCCAGGTTGTATTGCAACACCTGAGAGCGACTTCTCCAGACATTTTCTTTTCTATTCTTCCTCTTCCACTTTCTGTTTTTCTCAATTTCATAGTCTCTCATCTCTCCACTCCAATGGCAAGCTCCCCTAGCATTCTTCTTTGTTTGTTTGTATGGTTCTGGCTCCTGTTCGTCTCTCTTCTCTCCCATATCCATCTTAGCTCCACACATGACAATCTCCCCACTGCATCCTGCCTACCTACACTGTGCACTTGACATCACACCACCAAGGAGCACAGGCACGGCATACTGGATCCTACCTCGACTGATTACCGACCCACTCTGGTGGCTCTAGTAAGTGCCACAAACAACCCATCCCAGTAACTCCTCTTCAGCTAGACCTGCCCTGCTGTACCATATCTGAGTGATTTAACCGGCCAGTTGGAGAAGGAGGCGAAAAGTATTGAG
>NW_004444179.1:1861249-1862502 GCF_000243295.1 Trichechus manatus latirostris
GAAAAAGATCAACAAAATTGATAAACCATTGGCCAAACTGACAAAAGAAAAACAGGAGAGGAAGCAAATAACCCATATAAGAAATGAGATGGGTGATATCACAACAGACTCAACTGAAATTAAAAGAATCATAACAGAGTACTATGAAAAATTATACTCTAACAAATTTGAAAACCTAGAGGAAATGGACAACGTTCCAGAAACAATCTATCTAAGCTAACACAAACAGAGGTAAAACAACTAAATAAACCTATAATGAAAGAAGATATTGAGAAGGTAATTTAAGAACTCCCAAGGAAAAAAAGGTCCTGGACCACACGTATTCACTGGAGAATTCTACCAAAGTTTCAGAGAAGAGTTAACACCACTACTACCTAAGGAATTTCAGAGCATAGAAAAGGATGGAATACTCCTAAATTCATTCTATAAAGCCAGCATAACCCTGATACCAAAACCAGATAAAGGCACCACAAAAAAGAAAATTACAGACCAATATCCCTCATGAACATTGACGCAAAAATCCTCAACAAAATTCTAGCCTATAGAATTCAGCAACATATCAAAAAAATTATTCACCATGATCAACTTGGATTTATACCAGGTATGCAGGGATGGTTTAACATTAGAAAAACAATCAGTGTAATTCATCACACAAATAAAACAAAAGACAAAAACCACATGATCTTATCAATCGATGGGGAAAAGGCATGTGACAAAGTCCAACACATATTCATGATAAAAACTCTCAGGAAGATAGGAATAGAAGGGAAATTCCTCAACATATTTGAGGACATTTATACAAAGCCAACAGTCAGCATCATCCTAAATGGAGAGACTTTGAAAGCATTCCTCTTGACAACAGGAACCAGCCAAAGATGCCTTTTATCACCACTCTTATTCAACATTGTGCTGTAGGTCCTAGCCTGAGTAGTTAGGCTAGAAAAAGAAAAAAAGGGCATCCAGATTGGTAGGGAAGAAGTCAAAATGTGTCTATTTGCAGATGATATGATCTTATACACAGAGAACCCCAAAGTATCCACAAGAAAACTACTGGAAATAATAGAAGAATTCAGTAAAGTATCAGGATACAAGATAAACATACAAAAATCAGTTGGATTCCTCTACACCAGCAAAGAGAACTTCGAAGAGGAATTCACCAAATCAATACCATTTACAATAGCCCCCAAGAAGATAAAATACTTAGGAATAAATCTAACAAGAGACATAAAAGACCTATACAATGAAAACTACAA
>NW_004444179.1:1863487-1888155 GCF_000243295.1 Trichechus manatus latirostris
CATCTCACCCCAACAAGGCTAGCATTAATCCAAAAAACACAAAATAATAAATGTTGGAGAGGTTGTGGAGAGACTGAAACACTTATACACTACTGGTTGGAATGTAAGATGGTACAACCCCGTTGGAAATCGATTTGGGGCTTCCTTAAAAAGCTAGAAATAGAAGTACCATACAATCCAGCAATCCCGCTCCTTGGAATATATCCTAGAGAAATAAGAGCCAGCACATGAATAGATATATGCACACCCATGTTCATTGCAGCACTGTTCATGATAGCAAAGAGATGGAAACAACCTAGGTGCCCATCAATGGATGAATGGATATACAAATTATGGTATATTCACCCAATGGAATACTATGCAACAATAAAGAACAAGGAGGAAGCTGTGAAATACAACATGGAGGAATCTGGAGGGCATTATGCTGAGTGAATTTAGTTGGTCACAGAAGGACAAAGATTGTATAAGACCACTATTAAAAGAACTCAAGAAAAGGTTTAAACACAGAAGAAAACATTCTTTCACGGTTACGAGGGTGGGGAGGGAGGTGGAGTGGTATTCACTACCTAGATATTAGATAAGAATTATCTTAGGTGAAGGGAAGGATAGCACACACTACAGGGAAAGTCAGCACAACTGGACTAAACCAAAGCTAAGAAGTTTCCTGAATACAACCAAACACTTGAGGGACAGAGTAGCAGGGGCGGGAGTCTGGGGACCATACTTTCAGGGGACATCTAGGTCAATTGTCATAACAAAGTTTATTAAGAAAATGTTCTGCATCCTACTTTGGTGAGTGGCATCTGAGGTCTTAAAAGCTAGTGAGTGGCCATCTAAGATGCATCGATTGGTCCCAACGACCTGGAGTAAAGGAGAATGAGGAACACCAGAGACGTAAGGAAACTATTAGCCCAAGAGACAGAAAAGGCTACATAAACCAGAGACTTCATCAGCCTGAGACCAGAAGAACTGGATGGTGCCCAGCTATTACCAATGACCACCCTGATAGGGAACACAACAGAGAGTCCCTGATGGAACTGGGGAAGGGTGGGATGTAGAACTCAAATTCTAGTAAAAAGACAAGACTAAATGGTCTGACTGAGACTGAAGGAACCCCAGAAAGCATGGCCCCGAACTCTCTGTCAACCCAGAACTAAAACAATTCCTGAGGCCAATTCTTCAGACTAAGATTGGACTGGACCGTTGGACGTAAAATGATACTCACAAAGAGTGTGCTTTTTATCTCAAGTAGATACATGAGATTAAATGGGCCGCTTCTGTCCCAAGTTGAGACGACAAGGCAGAGACGGTTAGGAGCTGGTTGAATGGACATGGAAAATCAGGGGTGGAAAGGAAGAGTGTGCTGCTACAGTATAGGGAAAGCAATTAGGTCACATAACAATATACGTGTAAATTTTTGTATGAGAGACTGACCTGAATTGTGAACTTTTCACTTAAACTACAACAACAGAAAATAAACATGATGGAAAGAATACATAGAGTCACTGAACCAAAAGAATTGGTTGACATTCATCCATTTCAGGAGGTCAAGATCAAGAACCAATGGTACTGAAGGAAGAAGTCCATGCTGCACTGAAGGCATTGGCAAAAAACAAGGCTCCAGGAACTGATGTAATACCACCTGAGATATTTTCAGCAAGTGAATGCAGTGCTGGACATGCTCACTTATGTATGCTAAGAAATTTGGAAGACATCTACCTGGCCAACCAACTGGAGGAGTTCCATACTTGTGCCCATTCCAAAGAAAGGTGATCCAACAGAATGTGGAAATTATCAAACAATATCATCAATAACACACAAGTTAAATTTTGCTGAAGATCATTCAAAAGCAGTTACAGCAATACTTCGACAGGGAAATGCCAGCAACTCTAGCCAAATTCCAAAGAGGAAGTGGAATGAGAAATATCATTTCTGAAGTCACATAAATCTTGGATGAAAGCAGAAAATGCCAGAAAGAAGTTTACCTGTGTTTTATTGACGATGCAAAAGCATTCGACTCTGTGAATCATAACAAATTATGGACAACATTGCAAAGAATGGGAATTCCAGAACACTTAATTGTGGCCTTGCAGAACCTTTACATAGACCAAGAGGCAGTTGTTTGAACATACTAAGGGGATATTGCGTGGTTTAAAATCAGGAAAAGTGTATTAAAGTTGTCAAGGATTTAATATTATTTGGATTCACAATCAACACCCGTGGAAGCAGCAATCAAGAAATCAAATGACATACTGCAGTGGGCAAATCTGCTGGAAAAGACCTCTTTAAACTGTTAAAAAGCAAAGATGTCAGACTAAGGTTGCCTGACACAAGCTATGGTATTTTCAGTCGCCTCATATGCATGCGAAAACTGGACAATTACTAAAGAGGACCGAAGAATTGATCGTTTGAATTATAGTGATGGCAAAGAATATTGAATAAACCATGTACTGCCAGAAGTATGAACGAATCTGTCTTAGAAGAAGTACAGCTGAAATGCTCCTTAGAAGAAAAGATAGCAAGATTCTGTCTCACGTACTTTGGACATGTCATCAGGAGAGAGTAGTCCCTGAAGAAGGACATCATGCTTGGTAAAATAGAAGATTAGCAAAAAAGAGGAAGACCCTCAACCAGATGGATTGATGCAGTGGCTGCAACAATGGGGTCAAACATAGCAACCATTGTGAAGATGGTGCAGGACTGGGCAGTGTTTCATTCTGTTGTACATAGTGTCACTATGAGTTGGAACAGACTCGATGGCACCTAACAACAAAAACAGCGAGCATCATTTCACTTAATGTTTGGAACTGAACCACAGCAATGTATCTTCTGTTTCTAGCTCTTGATTCATCCTACATATACCAGTTGCCACTGAGTCAATTCCAACTCATGGCAACCCCATGGATGAAAAGCAAAACTGCACTCCAAAGGCTTTTTCAATGGCTGTGATCTTTCTGAAGGAGATTGCCAGCCTTCCTTCCTATGTGCCTCTGGGTGTATTCCAACTGCTGATCTTTCAGTTAGTAGCGTAGTGCTTTACCATTTGTGCCTCCCAGGGACTCCATTTATTAATCCTCCCAGGGACTCCATTTATTAATCCTAGCCATGTTATATGATAGAAGAGTGTGAAGTCGTTTGCATAAAATTTTAATTCTTAGAATTTTTTTTTGGATTTTATTTTTCAACTCCACAATATTGGGAATGCCGTTTAGTCAGTCATGTTAAATTCCAGATGATTTCTGACAAGACGTATGGACCATGTTAATCCTTGACAAAGAAGTTTCCCAAAGGCATAATTTCTCAAAAATCAGGTAAGCAAATCATATATTACTGTTACTATTTTTATTCTATATAGTGTTTTATAAGGTGTTTAGATAATGAATAACAGTAAACAAAACACTCTGTCTTGACCCCATCTTTGCTCGTGAGTTGAAATGGAATTCTTCCCTTAGAATGCATGAACTACTTGTTGTCTTTTACATTTCAGAAGATCTGTTCATTATTCAATGACAACTAATCACCTGACTTCCAGATAGTTCAGTAGACAATGGTTGAAGCCATGGAAACACGCAGATGGATGACTTAATTATCTTACACAATGTAGTTCTTTTTAACTTCTTAATTAAAGAAATTCCTGGTGAATAACAAACTGAACGCAGGTAAATTTTCTGTCATTGCTAAAGATTTCCAAACTGGGTTTAAAAATCATATCAAGTTCAAAAGTAATTGATCATCTTTGAAGCATTCCCTGTAGTAACTAACTGAGAGAATTTTAGGTTAAGCTTTTCCAGAATTTTCTAACACACACGTGCAGGTGCACACACACACACACCATCATTTTGTGAATTTTCCCAGCCATAAACATCATGTCCAAAAGTTCCTTGTCACATCATAATTCCATTTATGATGCATCACAAATATATAACACACAGCAGCAATGACAACAACACAAATCAATTATCGCTTTTTACTTAATATGAACTGGTGTTCTCAGCCATATTTTCAAAATTCTGGGCAAGAGTTATTTCAGTTAGCCTTGAGTTTGCTAATGATTATTACTGTTCTAGATGCATCATTTTTTTCATCATTCAATTCAATAAGAACATTTCTAAAAATCGCCATTTAAACATTTTTTTTCCTTTATGCTGTAACTGCTTTTCAGAGCAGCAGCATTTACATGCATTCAAAAGTAAACCCTCTTGAAATTTTAGTCCTTTTATTTTAGTCCATTAAGTTTTTCATGACACATCTTTTCTTTACGTACTCGTAGCTATTACTATGGTTTAATCCCAAATGGTGCCTTAAATGCAGTCTTTTAACATAGATACACTTAGTTTGTATATTAAACACATAAGAATATTATTTAGTTCCACAAAATCATATGATCTTTGCTTTTCCTGAAACACTCATTCCTCTGGATTTAACTTTTATGAACTACCTTTTGTTAGAGACATTTATACAGAAAAATATGTATCTATTTTTAAAAAAGAAATTTTACAAACACTATGACAGGAAGGGGATGATAGGAAGTCATTGAACTGTGACAAAGACAGAAGCCAATGATTGGCTCTAGAAAATTATTGCCGTGGGAGAATGTTGGCTTCAAGTTTACAGCTCTTGCAATATTCAAAGGGAACTTGGGAATTGGTTTGTTTTTTTGCTTTTGTTTTTCCCCTAAATCTCATGATTTTTTAATGCTGACTCAAAATTGTTTGAATCTCTGTGAATTTGAAATAAACATGACTAAAACTGGATCTACTACATAAGGTCCAAATCTTTGTCTTTTAAGCTTCACCAAAAAACACTCATCTTTTTTTTTTATTGTACTTTAAGTGAAAGTTTACAATTCAAGTTATTCTCTCATACAAAAATTTATACATACATTGTTATACTGTGACAGCACACTCCTCCTTTCCGCCCCTGATTTCTCGTGTCCATTCAACCAGCTCCTAGCCCTCCGTCTTCTCATCTCACCTCTGGACAGAAGTTGCCCATTTAGTCTCATGTTTTTACTTGAGCTAAGAAGCACTCTCCTCACGAGTATCATTTTTTGTCCCATAGTCCAGTCTAACCTTTGTCTGCAGAATTGGCCTCAGGAATGGTTTTAGTTCTGGGTCGACACAGAGTCCGGGGGCCATGGTCTCTGGTGTTCCTCCATTCTCAGTCAGACCATTAAGTCTAGTCTTTTCACTAGAATTTGAGTTCTGCACCTCACTTTTCTCCTGCTCCAACAGGGACTCTCTGTTGTGTTCACCGTCAGGGCAGCCATCGGTGGTACTGGGCACCAGCTAGTTCTTCTGGTCTCAGGCTGATGCAGTCTCTGGTTTATGTGGCCTTTTATGTCTCTAGGGCTAATGCTGTCCTTGTGACTTTGGTGTTCCTCATTCTCCTTTACTCCATGAGGGTTGGGACCAACTGATGCATCTTAGATGGTCGCTCGCTAGCTTTTAAGACCCCAGACATCACTCACCAAAGTAAGATGCAGAACATTTTCTTAATAAATTTTGTTATGACAATTGACCTAAATGTCCCCTGAAAGCATGGTCCCCAGAACTCTACCCCTGCCACTCCATCCCTCGAAGTGTTTGGTTGTATTCAGACTACTTCTTAGCTTTGGTTTATTCCAGTTGTGCTGACTTCCACTGTAGTGTGTGTTACCTAATTATCACCTAAGATAATTCTTGTCCACTATCTAGTTAGTGAATAACCCTCACCCTCCCTCCCCACCCTCGAACCATGAAAGAATGTTGTCTTCTGTGTTTAAACCCTTTCTTGAGGTCTTATAATAGTGGTCTTATATAATATTTGTCCTTTTGTGACTGACTAAATTCACTCAGCATAATGCCTTCCAGATTTCTCCATGTTATAAGGTGTTTCAGGGATTCATCGCTGTACTTTATAGTTGCATAGTATTCCATTGTGTGAATATACCATAATTTGTTTATCCATTTGTCTGTTGATGGGCACCTAGGTTCTTTCCATCTTTTTGCTATCATGAACAGTGCTGCAATGAACATGGGTGTGCATATATCTATTCATGTGATGGCTCTTATTTCTCTAGCATATATTCAAGGAGCAGGACTGCTGGATTGTATGGTACTTCTATTTCTAGCTTTTTAAGGAAGCCCCAAATCGATTTCCAAAGGGGTTGTACCATTTTACATTCCAACCAGCAGTGTATAAGTGTTTCAGTCTCTCCACAACCTCTCCAACCTTTATTATTTTGTGTTTTTTGGATTAATGCTAGCTTTGTTGGGGTGAGATGGTATCTCTTTGTAGTTTTGATTTGCATTTCTCTGATGGCTAATGATCATGAGCATTTCTTCATGTGTCTGTTAGCTGCCTGAATGTCTTCCTTGGTGAAGTGCCTGTTCATATCCTTTGCCCATTTTTTAATTGGGTTATATGTCTTTTTGTCGTTGAGGTTTGGAAGAATCTTGCAGATTTTAGAGATTCGATGTTGGTCGGATTTGTTGTAGTCAAACATTTTTTTCCAGTCTGTAGGTTGTCTTTTGACTCTTTTGGTGAAGTCTTGATAAGCATAAGTGTTTGATTTTTAGGAGTTCCCAGTTACCTAGTTTCTCTTCTGGTGTTTGTGCATTGTTTCTTATGGTTCGTCTTCTGTTTATGCCATGTATTAGGGCTCCTAATGTTGTCCCTATTTTTTCTTCCATGATATGTATCATTTTAGGTTTTATATTTAGCTCTTTGATCCATTTTGAGTTAGTTTTTGTTCATGGTGTGAGGTATAGGTCTTGTTTCAGCTTTTTGTAGATGGATATACAGTTATGCCAGCACCATTTGTTAAAGAGACTGTCTTTTCCCCAATTAACGGACTTTGGGCCTTTGTCAAATATCAGCTGCTCATAGGTGGATGAATTTATGTCTGGATTCTCAATTCTTTTCCATTGGTCTACGTATCTGTTGTTGTACCAGTTCTAGGCCATTTTGACTACTGTAGTGATATGATAGTTCCTAAAATCAGGTAGTGTGAGGCCTCCCACTTTGTTCTTCTTGTTGAATAATGCTTTACTTATTCAGGCCTCTTCCCTTTCCATATGAAGTTGATGATTTGTTTCTCCATCTCCTTAAAAAATACCATTGGAATTTAGATTAGGATTACATTGTATCTGTAGATCTCTTTGGGTAGAATTGAGATTTTCACAATGTTGAGTCTTCTTATCCATGAGCGAAGTATGTTTTTCACTTACGCAGGTCTCTTTTGGTTTCTTGCAGTAGTGCCTTGTAGTTTTCATTGTATAGGTATTTTATGTCTCTTGTTAGATTTATTCCTAAGTATTTTATCTTCTTGGGGGCTATTGTAAATGGTATTGATTTGGTGATTTCCTATTCGAAGTTCTCTTTGTTGGTGTAGAGGAATCCAACTGATTTTTGTATGTTTATCTTGTATCCTGAAACTTTGCTGAAATATTCTATTAGTTCCAGAAGTTTTCTTGTGTATTCTTTGGCATTTTCTGGGTATAAGATCAAATCATCTACAAATAGAAATACTTTGACTTCTTCCCTACCAATTTGGGTGCCCTTTATTTCTTTTTCTAGCCTAATTGCTCTGTCTAGTACTTCCAGCAGAACGTTGAGTAAGAGTGATAATAAAGAGCATCCTTGTCTAGTTTCAGTTCTCACGGGGAATGCTTTCATACTCTCCCCATTTAGGATGATGTTGGCTGTTGACTTTGTATAAATGCCCTTAATCATGTTAAGGAATTTCCCTTGTATTCCTATTTTGTTGGGAACACTCATCTTTTTATAAAACAAGGAAGTGAGTTTCAGAAAAAAGTGATTTGGCCAAATACACAGGGTGAGATAGTGAACTTAAAAGTGAATTATGATGTTAGAAGATACAGAATGGGATTAATTACATTTAAAATATGTCTAGCATTAATAATTTTATTGTGTTTAAATTTTGAATCAACCTGCCAGTGAAGATTAAAGATTGCCAAAGATATAAACTCCACCAAAATATCACAGACCACCATCTGTCTTGGATTGTTTCAGATTCGAGCTGAATGTAGGTTTAGGCCAGATGATTTCTGAATTATATTTTTGTTAAAAGGATAATGGCAGAACTCCCAATTACATTTCAAACCAAGTGCTAAATAAACCCAAAAAACCCATTGCCGTTGAGTTAGTTCTGATTCATAGCAACCATATAAGACATAGTAGAACTGCCCCATTTGGTTTCCAAGCCTGTAACCTTTTGAGAAGCAGACTAATACATCTTTTTCCTGTGGAGCTGCTCATGGGTTCAAAATGCTGACCGTTCAGTTAGCAGCCAACTTAACCACTGTGCCACCAGGGCTCCTTCAAGTACCTTGTGCAAAGCAAAATTTTAAATGTGCAATTACTCAGTGATTTCAGTTGGGTATTAACAACAAATCCAGGCCCAAAATTCTGCATGACTAAATAAATGGTATTAACTGGTTCTTTGGATAGCATCAAATATTTGCTCAACTCCAGCTGCACTTACATGGCAAGGACAAAAAATTTTACTGAAAATGAAATACATTTGATCAACATTCAGCATAGCCAATGCCAGTTGAGAACTACAGATATGTTGGTTTTGCCAGACTATTAGGCTGATTTGGGTGAGTACATGGAAAGGTTATAAAAAGGTATTTCCTATCTCTCAAACAATATTGACTCAAAAATGATGTTACATTTCTAGGTTAAAATAAACAATATTGTATTTTCACATAAATATGCTGTAAACTACATGTTCAAAGACAGTAAAAAATGACCGGACACTTTTAGGTTAATTAGCATAAATGTTTTAAATGCTGAATACCTAACTTACAGCACTTCAATATTGTCTTTTCCTCAACATATAAGGTTAGAATATTCTAACAAAATAAGATTAAGCATTGTTAAAAGAATTCTTTTTAAATTGCCTAGGATCATTAATCAACACTCAATAAATTTATGCTAATGCTTCCTGAAATTGTACCTGTCTTAGGAGTATATCAGAAAATTTCAGCAGCATTCTTTCTTCTTAAATATACCAAGTTAACCTTTGCCTTATAATTTGTTTGGTAAGAAAGAGGCACTACCGCATAAAGAACTCAGTTTTATTACAGCTCCTCCTAAATTCACAGATTTTTTTTTCCAGTCTGTAAATCCATATGCACCAAGAATGTATGTGTACATTACAAGAAATAGAGACAAGCAAGACTTACATGCTACAGTCAACTCTTTATGAACTGCACAAAACACATGGGGCTGAGGCATGGATTTTCGAATAATATTGTGTCTTTGTCTTTGGAAAACACCTTACTGTACATAGAGTTCACTACAGATATTTCTGAAGATCTGGCCACTTACTACATTTATGTAAGATGACAAAGCTGCGTGAGGAGGAGAATCTGGATTTCTGACAACATCTCTCCTGAGCTCCCCAATTCACAGCTCTTTTTGTCCAGATTAATACGTCGCGACTGACCTCCCTGGCTGACTCACTCATTCAACAAACATTTTTTCAGTGGCTGCAAAATGCAGGCACTATTCTCAGTACTGCAGCAGCGAACAAAACAGACCAAGGCCCTAGCCTCGTGTATAAACAATTGTATTTTTATACTTTCTTCACTCTCACTTCTTTGATCCTATTAATTGGTATTAAATTTTACATTATGATAATGTTAGGATTTGGGGAATATATTTAGAAGAATAAGTAGTGCAGAATGTATTGTTGTAGGCTCCGTGCATTAGTGTGTTTTGATTTACTTTAGGTACATGACAAAAAAGAACATTGCTGGTTTTCATCCTAATAAAACATTTATTTTCATTTAGCATACATACTATGGTTGGAGGGGGTTCACTCTTATTCTTCTGCCACTAAATAGTAAATTATCCTATTAGTCATCCGAAGGGCTTACGTGAGTAAGGATGCTTTTTCTGTAGCTTGGGTTGAGATTTGAGGCCCTGTCTATTAGCCAAGTGGAAAGAATCCTCTAGAGTGAAATTATCCTCATCCTCACTTCTAAACAGACTAGACAAAGGTGATTTTTCAGTTGGATTGTGCAGCTGGGCTCTTTAGAGAATATTAACACACAGACAAAGTGCGTGCAGGCCTGAGTGCTATTTCTAGAGAAATACAGTGTGTAGAATCATAAATCAAGTACCCATGGAGCACCAACAAAACAATATTACTTTAATAATATGTGATTAAAATACAAATATCCAGAACTCCTGAAAAAAAAAATATCTTTAGCCTAAAGAACAGAATTGGCTTTGTAGATAGCAGGAACATGAGATAATTATTTGGCTTTTATTATATGGTTTGGTCTTCAGTTAAGCACATTATAATCATTTTATGGCATTTTCTCATTTTGTGTGATCCGCATTTCAAGGAAAATGTTACAAATGTATTTTCATGAAGAAAAATATAACTGCTTTTTTTTTTTAATATTAAGGATATCAGAAGATTTTAACCAATACATTTCTAACCATTCACATGTACCCAGGAATGAAAAAAAAAAAGCTACATGGGCATGAAAACATGTGAATTTCTGTGATGAGAGAAACTCTACACAGAATTTTAAAAAGTTTAAAAAGTTCAAGGATAGGAGAAAGCAGTCCTCATCCCTATAGACTAAATCTTAAAATATGTGTTTATTTATATTTGTGTGTGTGTGTGTGCGCGCGCGCGTAAGGCAGAGCAAGGGCCAATATCTCATCATGAAAGCAAACAGAAGAAATGTATAAGGAAGTCACTTTTTTATACTAATGAACTAGATCACTTGTATAAATGTAGTACACAAGAGACGTAAAAGATTCAATACTCACATCAGTGTATGCTTGTTGTAGATATATTCTCAGGAAAGTATAGATATAGGATATCTATAAAACCTTTATCTTGAAAATTTGTAGCATTTTTAATTGAAACGAAATGGATGCTTACTAGGAAAAGGACAGGGGAAAAAGAAGAACAGAAAGAAAAGCAGCTAATGAACATGGAATATATTCATTTTATTTTAAAACAAGCATACTAATTTCCCTGATAGATTTTTCACACATTGCAATTCTCACATGTTAGTAACTCATTACCCTTTAACAGCAATGTAAATTGGGAGAAAATTGATAATGTTTTTTTGTTTGTTTTTGCTTTTGTTCATGCTCGAAAGAAGCCCTGGAGGCATAGTGGTTAAGAGCTGGGCTGCCACTCCTTGGAAACCCTGTGGATCAGTTCTACTCTGTCCTATAGGATTGCTTTCAGTTGGAATCAACTCAAAGGCAACAGGCTTGGTTTAGTTTTTTTTTTTTTTCCCCAGACTCAAAACAATTCCATTACTAGGAATAAAAAAAGACAATACTAATGTACAGCTGAAGATGCTCAAATAGCAGAGCTAAAATTCAGTTGGTTAAGAAAAGTGGGATAAAATCTCCAGTATTAAGCAAGGGATTCATTTTTTTCAGGGGCAAGGCTTGGGAGGGGCAACAGAGATTCAGGGGATAAAAATCACCTGAACATTGCTGACAATTACTTGAAGGTCTTGAGGGTTTATTTTTATTGTTGTTTTGTTTTGTTTTTAGAGACTCATGACTCTGGTATTTTATCAGAAGGCAGATATACAAAGAATGAGCATTGCTGATCATCACAGTCTATAACAAATCAAAGGACTAATTGTATGCTGACAGTTAGGGAACCAACATATCAATCAGACAAAATGGTTTCCTGAGCATATCCTCTCAATATACCTCGTACTTCAGGATGTTTTCAGAGCCCTAAATCTCATGCCCCTCTCACTGTCAGACCAAAGAGGAGTAATTGTGAACGCCATGGCCAGATGCCCCTTCTTAAGGAACTCATGGACTCCTTGCCCACCTTGAGGCAAAACGGAAAGTGGTGAGACTGCTTTGTTAGCAGCAAAATTAAATGGCTGTTTATTTATTGACTCATTCATTCATTCAGACCTCTAAAAATCAATCAAGCAGTGATTAATTTTTGACATACCACGCTACATAATAAAAATGCCAAAGTGATTAGGGAAAAACCCATATGTAGAGGAATTACTTTGAATAGAAAAGATAGACAAATGAGTAAGTTAACAGAATGCAAGGTGTTACACTCTTAGTCAAATATAGAGAAAGTGTTATATGAAGATGGGTTTGAGTGTCTAATCCAGTTATACCTTTAGTAGAGGGCAGTGCCACAGGACGATGAACCCATTAGCTCCAGAAATTCCTACTTCTGAGCCCAGACTTCCGGAAATGTGTTAGCACAGCAACCTGAATGAAGGCAGGGCAATGGCAAGGAAAGGAGAAAGGAGAAAAAAAAAAAAAGAAGGAAGAAGAAGAAACTTTTTTTGAGTTCTTTCTAGGCACTAGGTGTGTGGTAAACAAACGCTTTTACTTACTTATCTCCTTGATCCTGTGTCTGGTATGATACAGACAATGATCACCATTTTCACTTGGGAAAATTGAGATTAAAAGGCCAATCAACTCGCTCCAGATCACTCAGAAATAACAAAAACAAAAAAACTGAAAGTATCTATGATTTGTGCTGAATATATAATTCTACATAATCAACCATTAATCAAGATTTTGGTCAGTCACAGTTGGCATCTGAATATACACACTTCATCTTTGTTCTAAGAAATTTTATGGAATTGGTGGGAGACATTGATTTAAATAAATTAAATATTAGAATGCTGAAAATTATTCAAATGCTACATTTGAGGGTTCTTTTAGAACATTGTTAAATTAATAAAAATTACTTCAGTAGATTAAAAGAGTATTCTTATAAAAATTGGCTTTATGCTGTTTTCAGAAATGTGCATCATACAGTTTGAATACACCTTTATCATTATGAATATTAAATCTCTATATCTGCTTCTTTATCAATGTTTGCTGACATCCACCACTGCAGACATGGGGATGAATACAAGGACGATGTTGGCCTCACTAATAAAGGCCTCACCCTCAAGTCAGTGTAATAAGCTCAGAAGGCCTGTATCATCATAGAGTCAAATCAGGAGATCATGAAAGATAAAGAAGGAACAGTTTCTTAGACAAAGGTTTGTCGGCACTCTTCTTAAATAATGGGTACCTGCCTGATGTTACTAGAAATGAAAAATCATCTTGTTACCAAATCCTTCTTTTATAGATTTTTGAATAACATCAGTACTCATAATTTACTTTCTTCTAGAAAGTATGAGATCAAGGAAAATAAAGGAGGAAGAAAAGAATTTTTCTAAATGAGAAGACTCATAAATTTGTTAAAGCAGTTAATCATCTGGAAGTCATTTACTAGCATTATAAGTAAAAATAAAAAGTTGACCCAAGTATCATTTTCAGATATTACACATAGACAAGTATCCAGTCTTGGTTTTTCAGTGTTGACAAAACATAAGGAAGCGGAGACATAAACAGTTATTCAATAGATTTGATGAATGAAGAAAATAATTTAGAATATTCTATATTGAATTTTTTTATTACATTTATATTTATCCCATAATTTTTATTGGAAATATTTCAGTAGTATTACTGCATTAGTATTTCTAGACTATACTAAGGTGGTCTTAAATAATACCCCATTCGTGGATAGAAAGAAGTAATCTGACTTCTATTCAGAATCTGTTCAATCTCAATCTCTGAAATTTATTTCCTCTCTATACTCCATTTAGAAACAGTTTTGGTAAATAAATATTTTCCCTTTTGAGTTGCTGCATTCATTATTTTTCTAATGATCCAACTCTATTTTAATGTCAAAAGCTTACAATATAGAGTGCATCACGTAGCTATTCGACTCCACAACCTCTCCAATCCAAGTGTGACTTTTATCTACACATTTCCATTATCTTCATAGACCACCTAAACTTAGTTTACAGTCTTTTTCAAGGTTTCTTCAGGGAGCTTCAGGGAGCTTAGACATCTAATCAGTTTTCCTTTTGAGAACCTGACTCACCAGAGTTGGAGGATGGGCATGTTAAACGTATTGAGGTCAGCTAGATAACTACCCAGGCCTCAGCAATGTCCTCGACCCAGTGAGGTTTAGAACTTCCATAAAACATTCAGTTTCTTTGCTTTATTCCTCTTTCAAGGTTGCTACCCCTCCTCCGATCCTTGTAATAAACTTATATATTTGAAAAGAAGAAAAAAATAGGAACTAGACAACCTACACTGGAGATTTCAAAATGTTATCCATTTTTAGAAGGATTTGTCACATAGTGGTGATTTTTCCAATAGTAGAATTAACAACATATATCCCAGTTACAAATGTTAATACTTGAAACGTAATTCTCGACTTCAAGGTTCTATTGAAAATGTTTTTAAATATAGCATTGAAAAACATCTGTAACATATATTATTACAATTGTTACTTACCATTTTCAAATTCTAAAAACTTTTTAAAGGAAAATGTATTTCAACAATATTAATAGACTTTTATCATCCAAAAGCCATAGACATTTTCAAACATATAGAAGGATTCATTTGGGTATTAGCTTTTGCTTCACATGCTACTCATATCACCCAAGAAAATTAATGTGTCGCCTCAGAGTGTGTACATCAGAAAATGAGTAATTGGTAACCTCCTGAAAAAAATAGTTTAAAACTGAATAATAGAGGTCTCTTAGTCGAAATAAAAGTTCCATGTAGGATATTTTGCACAGTCTTTCCATATTGGTACAATTAATATTCTTACGAATATCCCATTGTCAAAACCAACTAATCAATTAATTTTCTAAGGATGTGTGTTTCTTTAATTGCATGTAGTCAATAATCTTACCTTGGTCCAGCAAGATAAAATTTGTTAACATGGAAACAGAATCCTGGAATGCACTTTAGACTTTTCTTTTGACTCTTTCTAGCTGCGAGGTAAAGGATAATCCAAGGAGAAAAAAGAAGTGTGATTTCAAGGGATTGTATTTTATTGATTATGACAAAGAAGGGAGAGAAAGTTCAATCAGCTTGCACTCCTTGGTCTTGACATAGATGCAACTCTGCTGAGGAGAAAATGAGTATGAGGTAATGCCATCATAAATAATTGCTTAAATCATCTGGGCACTTGGAAGCAGAAATTTTGTAAAAGGGGAAAGCCCTGTAAATGTAAAAGCACGGTGAAGGCAAGCTCTTAAGATAATTGAGGATTTTTCATTGGACAGTAGCTTTATGCAACACCTGACTTTAAATCCAAATTTGGAGTACCTAATAGTTAATAACTGCTGATCAGAGCAGCTTTTAGATTTTTTTTACTACTAGCTTTAACTACTACAAACAGAATTAAAGGTGCTAATGGAATACACACAATTAAAAAGCCTTCTATCCAACGTTGTAAAGGGACAGAAGTAGGAGATGTGTGTTTGTTACAAATAGTCCAAAAGCTTTTAAATGTATTTCGTGTCTAAATATTTAAATCGATATCGATCTGTATATGCAAAAAAGAAAAATCCAATAATGTGTTTAATGAAGACCACTAAGATGTAGTATAATATCCAGGATTTATTCTTGACTCTTTTGGAAAGCTTAATATTCAAGCTGAAGTGGAAAATGAAATGCCATTTATGTGCTGCAGTTTGTCTAATTTTTTCCAAAATGCTTCCTGACTTCAATATATTCGGATGAAAACTTTACTATGGTCAAATCTAATTAAATATTTTGAAAGGTTTCACTTCTCTTAACTTGAAATTTAATGAAATTAACTAATTGACAATAAGAGAAGGCAGGAACCCTGGGAAGTGATTTACATCTATAATTTTTATTTAATCCTCATGGGAAAACTTGGAGGTAGGTACTATCATCTCCATCATATAGTTGAGGGACTCACAGCATGGAGAGGTTTAAATAATTTATATAACCTCACAAACCATTTAAGCAGAAGCCAGCCCTTGACAAGGGAGGCAGCATGTCAGGGCGTCTCTAAGTTCAGCCCTAGAGACGGAGCTCCAGGTGGGATCCTTTCCATCACTTATCAGACGCAAGGTTTTCATTAAGCTTCTTACCCTTGGAGCCCTGGTGGAGCAGTGGTTAAGAGCTACGGTTGCTAACCAAAGGGTAGCAGTTCGAGTCTACCAGCTACTCCTCAGAAGCACTCGGGGTTGGTTCTACTCTATCCTATAGGGTCACTGTGAGTTAGAATCCACCCCATGGCAAGGGGTTTTCTTAATCTAGTTGTGCGTCAGTTTGGTCTTCAGCAAACTGAGGCAATGACTCCAAAAAGTTGTTACAAACTTTGCATAAGTGAATATTTCTAAGGCACTACAAAAGTGTTTGCTAATTAAAAAAAAAAGGGCCTCTCTAATTATTCCAGTATGTTTAATATTTAAAAATTCTGCCCTATTCCTAGTGTCTTGAACAGGTTTGTTTCTACTGAAGGTTATAATTCACTAACTATATAGGAAGCGACTAGGAAAATTATGCATTGTAGAGTTGCTAATTTTTGGTAAAAATAGAGCTTAATTGAGAAACAGTCAATGTAATTCAGGAAAACAATTAAAAAGAAAGATTTTAATGCATAAACTCGACAAACCCTTAACTGCCAAAGTACCAACCAAAGAAAGTCTTTTTTTTTAGCAAAAGATAAGCGCCTACTTCAAAATTTACTTAAGAAGCTGTAAAAGTTCCATAAAGTCCCTCATGAGAGTTTTCTTAAATATATTTTTTCAAGTTATTTTCATTTAAAAAAATGAATTTCCTATCAAAAATTACATACACTACTTTCAATCACTCCACTTAAAATAACAGTTTTCATAATGCTATTTTATGAATTAATGTTATCCTGACATTTATATAATGTCTTTTATTTGCAAATAGGACCTTAAGTTTAAAAAACAATTCCTAGAAGAACATAAGAATTATTCTTATCAAAACACACAGAAGTAAAATAAGACTGCTAAATGCAATCTACAAAAAAATGCGACCAACAAATTAAATCTTCTTTGTTGGTTGTTTACTCAGCAGTGAGGTTGGTTATATTATGTGGTAAATAAGCTCTTCACTGTACAATAAAATACAAGAATACTTTATATAAGTCTTTATAAGACAGAAAGATTAAAACTTAGGTCTTATCTCAATTCTCCAACTGCAACATATTAAAGGAAATTTCTGGTAATCTGATTTGATACTTTTCAATTTCCTTTGTCCATATATCTAAATTTCATCAAATGACCAGCATTAGGCAATGCTCTTTTATGTTTAATCTTAGATTGGCATAGAAAGTAGTGCATTTTTAAATATTTAAGAACATGAAATGAGAGTGAACTTCTTATTTAATAGGGTTTCTACCAAGTAATAAAAGTAAGAATGATATATTGATAAATACAATCTACTAAGAATATTACAAATGTATTTCATTTTATTCAGTAGATGCCTAAAAATTTGTGTATAACTCACATTTTTTCAAGTTGAACCGTAATCTAAATAAAATAAAAGATTATGCAGATAACTCTGGAGAAAGGATTGTATGAAAAAGGGCTTTCCTTTCCTTACCCTGGCTTGCTGTGCCTTTCACTTCTCTTCCTTCATCCTGAGGTGGGACTGCATCAGCCTCAAGGGCATTCCCTGGAGGACCCACTATTTTTTATGTCTGGGAGAAGTGTCAAAAGTGGCAGAGACCATGGAATTTCATCCATATGCCATGATGGGGAACTGATAAGTTGCTAGCTATATCATCACTGACCAAGGAAAGCAGAAACCCTGTGTCCTACCTCTCAAAGGTTTTCAGATACTCCAAGAAGCCCATTAGCAGAACCAGAAAACGATGAAAAGTCCAAGAAGAGCAACATACCTAAAGGGGTACTGCCTAGATGAGCAGAACACACAGAACAGGCAGCACCTAATAATAATATTAGTAAAATGCTGTAAGAAGAGATGGGTACAACTTCAGTAATAATGGAGCAAGGCCTAAAGGGTTGCTATGAGTCTGAATCCACTCGACAGCAACAAGTTTGGTTTTTGGTTTTAAACGACATCATGCTTGGTAAAGTAGAGGGTCAGCAAAAAAGAGAAAGACCTTCAATGAGATGGATTGACACAGTAGCTGCAGCAATGGGCTCAAACATAGCAATGATCCTGAGGATGGCACAGGACCGGGCAGTGTTTCATTCTGTTGTACATAGGGTAGATATGAGTCAGAACTGACTCGACGACACCTAACAGCAACAACAACAAGGAGAATCAAACTCAACACAAACACACACACACACACACACACACACACACGCAATTATCTGGATTTAAATGAATATGATTTATGAACCTAATTTTACAAGTTATAAGAAAAAAATGATTAAGTTATTAACAAAGACAACATACTCAAACTGACCATAGTGTTTGCGACCCTAGGAAACTAGAAGATACAGTATAGTTATCTATAGACTACAGAGAAATAAGGACTGTAGTTTACAAGTGTAATTTCAAGCTAAAATATCATTACATTATCAGGGTGAAAAAAGATATTTGGGAAAATGTAAGGATTAAAAAAGTTATCACCTATATAGTAAAAGTAAAAAAAAAAAAAAAGTCCCAGAAATAATTCTAAACAAACAACTAAATAAAAAACCCATACTGTAAACCCACACAGGAAAATGAGTGGATAATAAATACTGGAAAGCCATTAAGCCTTGAGATGTATATGCACATATAGAATAAACAGCAATGCATACCTTCAATATTAAAAAAAGGATTTTTGAAGAAATATACTATAAGGAAAAGGCCTAATATCAGGTGACTAAAGGTATCAATCATCTCAGGAAAACCTAGGAGCTTAAGAGAGCTTTAGGATCATAGTAGTCATAGTAAAAGTGTCTTAAAAGTCACTTTGAAGGGGACTGAAAGAGTGGAGAAATCAAAAACACTGAACTGGTCCTATCTTACTAAGTGGTAGAAAGAGAAGAAGTATGGAACGAGATAATTTCATATAATAGAGGAATATATATTTAGTTATGAATTCCATGAAAGAGAGGTTATCTCTAGTACAATGAAAGAATACAGGAGAAAGTACAAATTAAAAAAAAAGGAAAACTTGACTATCTGCAAAGCCAAGGTAAAAGAGGAAAAATTGAAAGAACTGAATATAATAGATTCTAAACATAAAATATGATAGAAAGAAACAGGTATAACTATTGCTATACTAAATATAAATAGATTGAATTATCCTACTAAAAGAAATAAACTCAATACTGCAAAGAAGCACACTTGGAAAAATTGATAAGGCAAATTTATAAATAAATCACAAAAATTGTACAATTTTTTTTTTCAGGCCAATACTAGGAGAATAAAACAAACCAAGGGTGGAAATGTTATGTGTCATAGTGGAATTTAATATTAAAATCATTATGAAGGAAACCAGTCCTAAATTAACCTATGGATCAACTCAGACGGGTCACAGTGAAAGTTATAGCCAAAGAAAATTTTTCAGTCTTAATTTTTTAAATTATATGAGTATTAAGAAAGACAGTACATATGGTAAAATCGAAAATTTTGGTGAGATTGAATCAAAATCCTATATGTACCAAATAACATAATAAGAACTACACAAACAGAAACTATTATAATTGTAAAAATATCTTCATAAAATAAAATTATAGTGGGAAATCTCAATAAAAATTTTTCAAATCAATTGGTCCAGAGTATAAAAATCAGTAACTCCATAAAGAAACTGAATAACATGATAAGCAAATTATTTTAATAAATGCATTTACAAATTAAGAATATATTCAATTTATGTATTGTGATGGTTAAGATTGTGTGTCAACTTAGCTGGGCCGTGATTCTCAGTGTTTTGGCATTTGTATAATGTTGTGATCACTTCCCTGTTGAGATTTGTTATGTGATTACTCCCATGATGGAATCTGATGAGTGGTACAGGCAGGGGCAGGTCTGTGGTGGCTCCCCACCCCCTCAGCCTTCATCTCTCCACCCTTCCCAGCCTAGTTCCTTCCTGTTTGCTTTGCTAGGGCTTTGCTTGTTCTAGATCCTGCAGCTGGCTCCTATTCATCTGACCTCTGGTTCTTGGGACTTGAGCTAGCAGCTTGCCTGCTGATGTTGAGATTCATAGATCTTCACAGCCTGCTACAGCCCTGCTCCCTGGCCTGTTGATCTAGGGTTCACCAGCCCCTGCAGCTACGTCAATCAGAAGTCTGTAACAGCCCTGCTTTCTGGCCTGCCAATCTTGGGTTCGCTAGCCTCTGCAGTTACGTGAATCAGGAGAATCTTCTTTCCTGCCCCATGGACTTGGAACATACAACCTCTAAAAACAGCATGAACCGTTTCCTTGATATAAATCTCTCTTTCTGTGTATATATGCTTTACTGATTTTGCTTCTCTATAGAACCCAGCCTAAGACATGTATCTACAAAACAAAATAAAAATTAATCATATACTTGTATATAATCTCTGATGTTACAATTTAATTAGGTAATAAATATCAAAATAATCTACACATTCAATCTAGATTAAAATTAAATTTACACATCTAAAGTACTATTTGAACTAAAACCAATGGCTATTTTACTAAGAAAAGGAATATTTACTTTTAAATGTCTTTATTATAGAAGAAAAGAAACTATAAGGAAGATTTATTTATAAATAATATTTAAAAAGTTGGGAACTATAGAACATAAACCATAAAAGTAAGAAGAGTTACATGCTAGTGAAAAAAACTGGGAGACAGAAAAAAATACATAAATAAATACAAAAGGAGACTCTTCTGCAAACTTAATTGAATTTTAAAAAAATCAGCAAAGAGACAAGTTTAGGAACGAGAAATGCCATAGGAATTAAAAAAAAAAAAATTGCTGTGGAGTCGATTCCTACTCATAGTGACGCTATATGTAGCAGACTGCTACATCTTTTTCCCTCAGAGCCACTGGTATGTTCTAACTGCCAACCTTTTTGCTAGCAGCCAAGCACTTAACTGCTGCACCACCAGGAATCCTTCACCATAGGAATAGACTCATAAACCTGTTGCTGTAGAGTCAATTCTGACTCATAGCAACGCTATAGGACAGAGTAGAACTGCCCCACAGGGTTTCCAATGAGAGGCTTGTGGATTTGAACTGCCAACCTTTTGATTAGCAGCTGTAACTCTTAAACAGTGTGCCACCAGGACTCCACCATACGAATCCAAAAAAAAAAAACAAAACCCATTGCCAGTCGAGTAGATTCTGGCTCATAGTGACCCTAGAGGACAGAGTAGAACTGGCCCACAGATTTTCCAAGGTGCAGCTGGTGGATTCGAACTGTCAACCCTTTGGTTAACAGCCATAGTTCTTAACCACTGCACCATCAGGGCTCCACCATAGGAATAGGAGAGAGCAAATAATTTTAAGAGAAATTTATATGAAACTTTTATATAAACAAAATTGAAAATTTATAGGTAATGAATGAATGGTAGTAAAAGAAGTTGATTGGGGCATTTCAATAATTGTTTTAAAAGGGGAGAGGAAAATATTAATCCACATAAGTGTTTGAACTTATAAAACAGGCAACAGGAAACACTTCAGCTCCTAGAAATAATGGACAAGGTAATCTGACCCATCACTTCTCCTGAGAAAACTAGGAAATCTATACAAAACATAAAAAGGCATTTGCTTCAAGATATTAGAGAGCTAACATGGCAATGAAGGCCAAGATCTAAAACAACATAAAAATTAAGAGATATGTATCAAGTTGCTATGAGTCTGAATCTACTCGACAGCAACAGGTTTTAATGGTCCTGACTTTAAGGAGCCCTCGTGGCTCAGTGGGTTAGCCCTCGGATGCTAACCAAAAACACCAGCCAATGCTCAGAGAAAGATGTTGTAGTCTGCTTCTGTAGAGATTTACAGCCTTGGAAACCATTAGGGGCAGTCCTACCCTGTCCTGTTGGGTCACTATGAGTCTGAATGGACTGGACGGCAATTGGTTTGGTTTTGGGATACTTATCCCAATCTGTCTTGGAAGAAGTACAGCAAGAATACTCCTTAGAAGCAAGAATGTCCAGACTTTGCCTGAAGTACTTTGGACATGTTATCAGGAGGGACCAGTCCCTGAAGAAGGACATCATGCTTGGTAAAGTAGAGGATCAGCAAAAAAGAGGAAGCCCCTGAATGAGATGGATTGACACAGTGGCTGCAACAATGGGCTCAAACATAGCAACTATTGTGAAGATGGCGCAGGACTGGGCAGTGTTTCGTTCTGTTGTACATAGGGTCGCAATGAGTCGAGACTGATTCAATGGCACCTAACAACACCCTAGGGGAATGTGCCAATTTTTAGGAAATGACTGAGAAGCTGAGAAAATGAGTTCTTTTTAGACCTTTAAAGAACAAGTTCATGATAAAAATTTGGAGTCCAACGCATGCTAAAAAAAAAATTTCTGGCCTTCATTACCTGAGTTGAGACCCCCAAAGGGCTCTACTCTAAAAGTAAGAGTGAACTGGGAATAAATGTATTTCTTTAGGGCCTCTCTTAGTCTGGGTTCTCTAGAGAAGCAAAACCAGTGAAGCATCTATATATATATAAAGAGAGAAAGATTTATATCAAGGAAATGGCTCATGCAGTTGTAGAGACTGGGAAGTCCCAAGTCCATGGGTCAGGTTGGAGGCTTCTCCCAACTAAGGTAGCTACAGGGGCTGGAGAACCCAAGATCAGACCGCGGAGGCTGATGAATCCCAAGATCGGCAGGCAAGCTGCTAGATCAAGTCCCAAGAACCAGAGGTCAGATGAACAGGAGCCAGCTGCAAAAGCCAGAGGGAGCAGAAGCCTGTGAACCTTGCCAGAAAGTCCACCTATATTGGATGCAGGTCACACCGCCGAGGAAACTCCCTGTCAACTACTCACAGCAGATCCCATCATGGAGGTTATCACATTATATCAGATCTCATCATGGTGGTAATTACATCATTATACAACTGACAAACTACATCATAACTGCCAAACCACTGAGAATCATGGCCCACTGACACACAACCTTTATGATTACAGGGCCTAAAAACAAGATTCAAATCATCTCAATTCCTACAATTGGATAAGGTGATTCTGGATTTCTAGTTTTGATAATGGAGTCCCTGGGTGGGCATAAACAGTTAAATGCTTGACTACTAACTGAAAGATTGGAGGTTCGAACCCATCCAGAGATGCCTCAGAAGACAGGCCTGGCTGTCTGCTTCCTAAAGGTCACAGCCTTTAAAACCCTCCATAGCAGTTCTACTCAGCACACAAGAGGTAGCCAGTAGTCACAATCAACTACATGGCAACTAACAGCAACAGCAACAAGTTTTGATAAGGCCATTGAATGGAGGTTTCTAGGTTATGAATGCAGATATGCATAAGAACATGGCCTGCATGGGGGCCTGAGGCCTTGGCTGCAACTCCCTTCAGACTTCGCACAAAGTCTGGTGTAGGGAGGGGAGCTTCCCCACTTGAGGCCTGCCAGGTAAAGCCTTTCTCATTGCTTATGGTCATGGCGGAAAGATCAGATGCAAGATTTTGGTCAGCAACCAGATTCCTCCATGTGTTCAACTAGTTAAAAATGTTGTAATAGTTTCAAACATTAAAATGCTTCCACACAAAAATAAATCTACCAAATATGGCAAACTATTAATAATTATTAAAGCTAGGAGTTGGATATATGGGAGTTTATTATACTCTTCTCTCTGCATTTTTTCTTTGAAAATTTCATAATGAAAAGTAAAAACTGTGTTTAGAATAAAAATCCATTAAAGTGCATGATCTCTCCTCTGTCAATTTTAACAATTTTTTCTTTAAGATTAATGATCAGAATTTATCAAGATATCTTCTGATTCTTCCGTTAGAGGAGCAAAGCAACCAATTTCATCAAGGAAGCAATTGAGGGAAGTAATAAAATCTAATTGGACATTTGCCAAACAAAAAGATCCAAAAGGATATGGAAGAACTAAATGAGTCCATGCCCTATTGATATTTTCCCTAGGGCCCTGAAGTAAAGATTATAATTATTTTCCAAACCTTGAAGGACTTTTTCTAGTAACTGAACCATTAAACATTTAAGCAATAATTCCCTTAATAGTTCCAGATTTGAAATTAACATCTGGATTATATTTTTCCAGAGAATACCATCAAATAAGCTACTTCATGGTTCTAAGACATGCACCTTGGAACTTAGAAAGGTAAAAACAATAAATCATGTTACCAAGAGGCAAAGAAACTTAGCTAGGTTTTCAGGAAATGGTTTTCATGTAAACCAGTAAGGAATTGCTCCATTGCTTTCATTTCTAAGAAAAAAAAACTTTCAACATAAAATTAAAATATCTGTACATGCAAATATGGTATTTCAGCAGTTGAACTTTAGGAAAGATGAGTACTGTTAGCATTAGAAAACAGAACTGAAGTCTGGGTTACTCTCCCAGCTGCCTATGTCTATGTTCCAATGACATGTTGACATATGACATACAGAAGGAAACACTAACAGAAGTCACAAACTGTATTCATTCAAAAAAAAATTTCTCCCATATATATATATATATATATATATATATATACAAATGCTGAGAATATCATATGTACATATATATATACATATTTGTTGTATTGTTAGGTGTCATCTAGTTAGTTCCGACTCCATGTGTAAACCCATTGCTGTTGAGTCAATTCTGACACATAGTGACCCTATAGTGGTTGTCTTAGTCATCTAGTGCTGCTATAACAGAAATACCACAAGTGGATGGTTTTAACAAAGAGAAGTTTATTTCCTC
>NW_004444179.1:1888328-1911457 GCF_000243295.1 Trichechus manatus latirostris
CTGGGTAAAGGTGGTGTTACAATCCCACCTTAATCCTCTTTAACATAAAATTACAATCACAAAATGGATGCCAACCACACAATTCTGGGAATCATGGCCCAACTAAATTGATACACACATTTTTTGGGGACATAATTGAAACCATGACAGTGGTTAAGAGCTCAACTGTTAACCAAAAGGTCAGCAGTTTCAATCCACCAGCTGCTCCTTGGAAACCACGTGGGGTAGTTCTATTCTGTCATATAGGGTCACTATGAGTAGCTATAAGTCCATATGTATAGTCGCCGTTTATGTTGCTGAGAAAAGGTATTTGCAATGAAGAAGTCGTTGGTCTTGCAAAATTCTATCATGTGATTCAGGGTCATTTCTATAACCAAGGCCATAAATTCCAACTACCAATCCGTCTTCTTTGTTTCCAACTTTCGCATTCCAATTACCAGGAATTATCAACACAATTTGATTGCATGTTTGATCAATTTCAGACTGTAGAAGTTGGTAAATATCTTCAGTATCTTCATCTTTTGTCTTGGTGTCTGGTGTGTAAATCTGAATAATAGTCATTGTCTTAGTCATCTAGTGCTGCTCTAACACAGATACTACAAGTGGATGGCTTTAACAAAGAGAAGTTTATTCTCTCACAGTCCAGTAGGCTACAAGTCCAAATTCAGGGCATCAGCTCCAGGGAAATGCTTTCTCCGTTGGCTCTGGAGGAAGGTCCATGTCATCAGTCTTCCCTTGGTCTGGGAGCTTCTCTGTGCAGAAACCTCAGGTCCAAAGGACGCGCTCTGCTCCTGACACTGCTTTTTTGGTGGTATGAAGTTCCCCTGTGTCTCTGCTCGTTTCTCTCTTTACATCTCAAAAAGGATTGGAATAAGACGCTAATCATGTAAACCTCATCAGTATAACCTCATCATAGTGATAGAGTTTACAACACATAAGGAAATCACATATAACCTCATCATAGTGATAGAAATTACAACCTATAACAAAATCACATCAGATTTATGAAATGGTACACAATCATACAATACTGGGAATCATGAGCCAGCCAAGTTGACAGATATTTTTTGGGGACACAATTCAGTCCATGACATTCTACCCTTGGGCTCCCAAAAACTCATGTCCTTGCAACAGGCAAAACATATTCATTTCATCATATCACAGCAAAAGTCTTAATTCCAATCCAAAATCCAAAAATTCCTCTTCATCTGTGAAATCTAGAATACAGGTTATCTGCTTCCAAAGGTACAATGGCAGAACAGGCACAAGCTAGACATTGCCATTACAAATGGGAGAAACTGGAGGAGAAGAAGGGATAACAGGCACCAAGCAAATCAGCAGAACACATTACATTAGTCCTCAAGGCTTTGAAAATAGTGTTCTCTTCTCTGAGACCATTTACACAATAGCCCTGCCCTCCAGTCTCTAGGTATCAGCCACAGTCTCTGGATTCTGAGTGGAGGCCCCTCGGCCCTGGGCTTCAGCTCTGCCTTCCAGGCCCACTGGGACGGCAGCTCTGCTCCTTTGGCTTTAGGCGCACTATTCTCCTAGTCCATCAGAGTGACAACTCCACCCTTAGAAACACCAGAGGCCATGGTTCCACTTTTGAAACCCTAGAGGTCCTGGCCATACCTTTTGAGACTGAGGCAGCTCAGCTTCTTGTGTCCCTTGTCTCTTCTGCTTCTGCCTCCTGTGGCCTCTTAGCCCTTGGGCCTCACGCCCTCATCTGCCCTGCTGGGGCAAGTGTTCTAAAGCTCAGTAGCTCCATCAATAAGTGCCTGGAGGGAGACACCCTACTCCACCAGGAAGCCTTGTGCACACAGGCACTCAGCTCTCTTGCTCCATGGGTCGGCAAGCCTATCTCCACCAATAAGTGCCCAGAGGCACCCAACTCTGCCAGGAAGCCTCCTGTGCAGACACTCAGCTCGCTCGCTCCGTGGGTTGGCTCCAGCGCCATCTAGTGCTAGACTCTGGGTTCTGCTGCTGCTGGTCCTCTGTCACTGCCGCTCCTCTATCCGTTCAGTTTCAAAAACCACTTCCACATTTTAGGTATCTGTCAGAGCAGCAGCCCACTCCTGATTCCAAATTCTGTCTTAGTCATCTAGTGCTGCTCCAACACAGATACCACAAGTGGATGGCTTTAACAAAGAGAAGTTTATTCTCTCACAGTCCAGTAGGCTACAAGTCCAAATTCAGGGCATCGGCTCCCAGGGAAAGGCTTTCTCCGTTGGCTCTGGAGGAAGGTCTGTGTCATCAGTCTTCCCTTGGTCTGGGAGCTTCTATGCACAGGAACCTCAGGTCCAAAGGATGCGCTCTGCTCCTGGCACTGCTTTCTTGGTGGTATGAGGTTCCCATGTGTCTCTGCTCACTTCTCTCTTTTATATCTCAAAAGGGATTGGATTAAGACACTATCTAATCTTATAAACCTCATCAGTATAACCTCATCATAGTGATACAGTTTACAACATGTAAGGAAATCACATAACCTCATCATAGTGATAGAGATTACAACCCATAACAAAATCACATCAGATTTAGAAATGGTACCAAATCATACAATACTGGAAATCATGACCCAGCCAAGTTGACAGATATTTTTGGGGGACACAATTCAATCCATGACAGTCATATTAATTGGTCTTCCTTGTAGATGTATGGATATTATCTTATAACTTACAGCTTTGTACTCCAGGATAGAACTTGAAATGTTCTTTTTGACAATGAACACAACGCCATTCCTCTTCAAGTTGTCATTCCTGGCATAGTAGACCATATAATTGTCCAATTCAAAATGGCCAATACCAGTCCAATTCAGCTCATTAATGCCTAAGATATTGATGTTTATGCATTCCATTTCATTTTTGACAACTTCCAATTTTCCTAGATTTACACTTCATACATTCCACTTTCTGATTATTAATGGACGTTTGCAGCTGTTTCTTCCTATTTTGAGTCGTGCCATATCAGCAATGAAGGTCCCAAAAGCTTGACTCCATCCACTTCATTAAGATATACTTTACTCTGAGGAGGCAGCTCTTCCTTGGTGGTATTTTGAGTGCCTTCCGACTTGAGGGGCTCATCTTCCACACTATATCAGACAGTGTTCCACTGCTAATCATAAGATTTTCACTGGCTAATTTTTTCTGAAGTAAACTGCCAGGTCCTGCTTCCTAGTCTGTCTTAGTCTGGAAGCTCAGCTGAAACCTGTTCACCAAGGGTGACCCTGCTGGTATTTGAAATACCAGTGGCAAAACTTTCACTATCACAGCAACATGCAAGTCACCACAATACAACAAACGGACAGAATTTCACATATATAGAATATTCTCAACATTTGTATAAAGAGTTTAAAAAAGTTATAGACTTAGAAGAGTGGACAGAAAAGAGCGAGAGAGGGGAAATGTAATTATTCATGAAAAATAAAATTAAAAAGATTTTTAAATTTTTCTTAAAGGAGTAATATCTCTTTACATCATGTTTATGTTTTTGGATTTTTGGAACAGTGGGAGGTGAAGGAGTTATGACAACAGAAAATACAAGCCAAATTGATTTCTCCAAATAAAAGACAATAATATGAGCACACTAAATCTACAATAAATAAAATAATACCAATATATTATCTTAAGAATCCCTTCAAATAGTATGCCCAGAGTCTTAGAAGAAATACAACAAGAATGTTCCTTAGAAGTGAGGATAGTGAGATGTCCACTCAGTCAATTTGGACAAGTCAACAAGAAAAATGAATCCCTCCAAATGGGCATTGTGTTTGATAAAGGGCTAACAAAAATGAGAGAAACCTTCAATGAGATAGTTTGACACAATAGCCACAGCAATGGGCTCAAACACAGCAATGATCATGAAGATGGCATAGGACCAGGCAAAGTTTCCTTTTGTTATACGTAACGTCACCATGAGTCAGAGCCAACTCGATGGCAACCAACAACAACAACAACAATTATACCAATGAAAAACACATGTGCTGTAAGTATATTTTCTCAATTAAATATAACCTGGGTCCCCGATGGAATTCTACAGTGGCTGAAACAATGGGCTCAAACATAGCAAAGATTGTAAGCATGGCATGGGACCAGGCAGTGTTTCATTCTGTTGTACACAGAGTTGCTATGAGTCAGAACCAACTCAGTGGCATCTAATAACAATAACAACGGGTCTCTTGACTAAATCACCCACCATCCCCTTCCTAAACTCTTCAACAACTTAACCCTGGGCCACCATCCTCCATGCTATGCTCTCCAACAACCCTTGGTGTCCATGATAAAATATTCTTGTCAGTTCTACTTTTAGTAAACCTCTATTTTTTTTTTTAAACAATGCACACATATCTTGAATATCTTTTTAACTGACCCAGGTTTTGTTTTGGGGTACATGTGTATGTATTCACACAAGAGTCTCAGAAGTAATACAAAAGAATGTTCAAATGACAAAGAATAAGCATGTTATGATTAGTTTATATCTATATTTTTGCTTCTGGAATATACTAATTCTGAAAAAAATCTAGGAACTATCTTAAAAATGTCAACCATCCCTCTAATAATACATGCAAAACTTTGTGAGTTTGTGTTCTTGTGTATTTTCTGAGAAAAAGGTTTATACACAAAATATGTCTCATAGATGGTCAACACTTGCTCTGCATAATCTACACTGGAAATAACTAAAGTAGAAAAAATCTGGAAATACTTACTTTTTATAATGTAGAGAAGAAGAAATATTAAAATATGGAGAAAAGTTAAATTGTTGTTAAGTAGAATTTTATGAAGAATTACTAGATAATTTTCCTACCAAAAGGTGTAAAATTTTCTCATCGTTAATATGGTGTTGTGTTTTAATTATATAAACATTGGCTACTCATGCAAAAACAATTTATTTAGGTGACATATATTAACTTCAATATCAAGAAAATGCCTTGAAATTAGTAAGTCTTTTATAAGACAGTCTACAATAAAACAAGTTGCTTTTCAAGGTTGAATACTCACCTTATACTGCTACACCATTGTTAAAAATATCACACAAAAAGAATTTGAGTATCATGCCTTGCTTTTGCAGATGCATTAATGAATAGGTGACAGTGAAAGTTTAAAAAAAGACAAAAAAAACAGTACTTTAGTACTCAATGATAGGGAAGAGATAACCTGCATAAATTGCGCAGCACTTAAATAGTTGTAAATGTTCAGAAACCTTTTTTTATTTCCTTGTTACCAACTTTAATTAGCATTCAGGCAAATAGAATGTATATTTTAATAACCCACTGCCGTTGAGTCAGTTTGGACTCATAGCATCCCCACAGGGTTCTAAGGCTGTAAATCTGTATGGAAGTAGACTACCACATCTTTCTCCAGTGGAGCCACTGGTGGTTTCCAACCGCCAACCTTTTGGTTAGCAGTCGATTGCTTTAACAGAGCTTGCTGTCATTTCCTACTGTGGCTCATTTCCCAGTCTGAACATTCTTACATGACATTTCTCTATATCTTAAAGAAAATGCCCTTATCAATCACTATTTAAGCTAAGTTCATTTGTATAATAATTTTAAAAAATTATCAAATTTATAACTTACAGCATAAAATTCAGGTAGATCTCAAAAAATCTAATATTAATTCTTGTGTTCTTGGTACAGCAAACAGATCACCATTTTACAGTGAGTGTGCCAATAGTTTACAATGAATCATTTTTTGAAGGTTATTTTATAAATTACATATGAGGAATCACTGTTGAAAAACCAAAACTATGTCTTCCTTCTAACAGAAAGAAAAGTAGGGACCAATAATTATTATTATACCCATAATGTACTTTTTAAAAGAAAATTGTAAATTGTTTTTCTTTTAACAGTACTTCAAACATATAAAAACCTAAATAAGATAAAATAAATGGGAAATGATATCAAAGACACTTTCACTCCATAAGAGTGAATAAATTTTTATGAGCTATCGTATTGCCAAAATGAAAGGAAAATGTGGATTTGAGTTACACACACACACACACACACACACACACACACACACACACATATACATATCACCATCAGATCCCTGGTGGTGAAGTGGTTAAGAGCTCAGGCTGCTAACCAAAAGGTCAGCAGTTCGAATCCACCAGGTGCACCTTGGAAACCCTATGGGGCAGTTCTACTCTTTCCTATAGGGTCCCTATGGTTCAGAATTAACTCGACGGCACACAACAACATATCATCATCAGAAGAAAATATTTATTTTGTTTAACTATAGATGGTCTATATGAAACTCCTGGTACAAAAATATCAAAAGATCCATCTCTTACCTCCTCATAACTTGCATTAAATCATGGAGCACAGTTTTGTTGGCTGTAAAGAGGATCTGACTGTGATATTAGTCTTCTCATTAATTGTCAGGGTTGGGTCAACACCCAGCAGCTGTTGTCAACAGCTCAGGTCAACATCCTCTCAGAGCAGCTGCACCTATTTTTGGTAGCAGTGGTCACAGTTGAACTTTTCATCTCATAACATATTCCATTCATGTCTGTGATCTCTACTATGCGGTAAGTTTCACAGCATCTGGGATCATGTTTTGTTGCTCATGGTTACATCCTCAGAGGAAGCACACTGCCTGGTGCATATGGAAGACAGGAATGAATGAAAGCAGCAGGAGACAAAAGAAGGAAAAACACAGAAAACAAACCCGACACAGGCAGTAATTCAAATCTAAGGTTGAAAGTTTATAGAATTAACATTGAGGGTTTTAAAAAGTAAAATGAATCACATTCATACATGAGTTTATGAGACTTTCACTAAAGGTAAAGAACAACTTTAATGAATTTAATGCTTTACATTATTTAGTCCCATATGTCTGATAGTTTGTCCTACTGTAGTAGCTTGTGTGTTGCTATGATGCTGGAAGCTATGCCATCAGTATTTCAAGTAGCAGCAGGATCACCCATGTTGGACAGGTTTCAGCTGAGCTTCCACACGAGGACAGACTAACAACAAGGACCTGGCAGCCTACCTCTGAAAAAATTAGCCATTAAAAACCTTATGAACAGCAGCAGAATATTGTCTGATATAGCGCTGAAAGATGAGCCCCTCAGGTTGAAGGAACTCAAAAGACTACCGGGGAAGAGTTGCCTCTTCAAAGTAGAGTTGACCTTAAAGACATGGATGCAGTCAAGCTTTCAGGACCTTCACTTGCTGATGTGGCATGACTCAAAATGAGAAGAAACAGCTGCAAACATACACTAATAATAGGAACATGGAATGTGTTGATGTTGTCAGGTGCCATCAAGTCAATTCCAACTCATAGCTACCCTCTGTACAAAAGAGTGAAACACAGCTGAGTCCTGCACCATCCTCACAATTGTTAAGCTTGAGCACATTGTTGAGGCCACTGTGTCAGTCTACCACATTGGGCATCTTCCTGTTTTTTGCTGACCCTCTACTTTACCAAGCACGATGCCCTTCTCCAGGGACTGTTCCCTCCTGATAACACGTACAAAGTATGTAAGACAAAGTCTTGCTTCTAATGAGCATTCTGGCTGTATTTCTTCCAGGACAGATTTGTTCATTCTTCTGTTAGTGTGTGGTATGTTCATATTCTTCACTAACACTATAATTCAAACCATCAACTCTTCTTGGGTCTTCCTTTTTCATTGTGCAGCTTTCACATGCATGTGAGGTGATTGAAAATACCCTGGCTTGGGTCTGGTGCACCTTAGTCCCTAAAGTAATATCTTTGTTTTTTAACACTTTAAAGAGGTCTTTTGCAGCAGATTTTCTCAATCCAATGCATCATTTGATTTCTTGACTGCTCATTCCATAGGTATTTATTGTGGATCCAACTAAAATGAAATCCTTCACAACTTTAATCTTTTCTCCGTTTATCATAATGTTGCTTATTGGTCCAGTTGTGAGAATTTTTGTTTTCTTTATGTTAAAGTGTAATCCATACTGAAGGCTGTGGTCTTTGATCTTTATCAATAAGCACTTCAAGTCCTCTTCACTTTCAGCAAGCAAGGTTGTACCATCTGCATACTCAGGTTGTTAATGAGTCTTTCTCCAATCTTGATGTCCTATTCTTCTTCGTATAGTCCATCTTCTCGGATTACTTGGTCAGCATACAGATTGAATAAGTATGGTGAAAGTATACAACCCTGATGCACATCTTTCTTGACTTTAAGCCACACATTATTCACTTGTTCTGTTTGAATGACTGCCTCTTGATCTATGTACAGGTTCCTCATAAGCACAACTAAGTGTTCTGGGATTCCCTTTCTTTGTAGTGTTATCCATAATTTGTTATGATCCACACAGTTGAATGCCTTTGTATAGTCAATAAAACACAGGTTTCATTCTTTATCCATCTGACATTAGCAGTGATATCCCTTGTTCCACATTCTCTTCTGAATCCAGCTAGAATTTCTGGCAGTTCCCTGTCTATGTACCACTGCAGCTGCTTTTGAAAGATCTTCAGCAAAATTTTCTTGCCTGTGATATTAATGATATTGTTCAATAATTTCTGCATTAAGTTGGATCACCTTTCTTTGGAATGGGTACACATATGGATCACTTCCAGATGATTTGCCTGGTAGCTATCTTCCAAATTTCTTGGCATAGACAAGGGAGCACTTCTAGCACTTCATCCATTTGTTGAATATCTTAATTGGTATTCCATCAATTCCTGGAGCCTTGATTGATGTCAATGTCTTCAGTGCACCTTGGACTTCTTCCTTCAGTACCATTGGTTCCTGATCATATACTACCTGCTGAAATGGTGGGACGTCAACTAATTCTTTTTGGTACGGTGACTCTGTATTCTATGCATCTTCTTTTGATGCTTTCTGCATCGTTCAATATTGCAACTCAGGGCTTGAATTTTTTTCCCACTTCTTTCAGCTTGAGAAATGCTTAGGACTTTCTTCATGGAGTGTACAAAGTACACATCTAGGAAAATTAGAAGTAGTCAAAAATGAAATGGAATACATAAACATCAATATCCTAGAAATGGACAATCATATGGTATATTATGCTGAGAATGGTAAATTGAGGAGGAATGATGTTGCATTCATCATCAAAAGAAACATTTCAAGATCTATGTTGAAGTACAACTATGTCAGTGATAGGATAATATCCATACACCTACAAGGAAGACCAATTAATATGACTATTATTCAAATTTATTCACCAACTCACAATGACAAAGATGAGGAAATTGAAGATTTTTAAGAACTTCTGCAGTTTGAAATTCATGAAACATGCAATCAGGATGCATTGATAATTACTGGTGATCGGAATGTGAAAGTTGGAAACAGAGAAGAAGGATGAGTAGTTGGAAAATATGGCCTTGGTGATAGAAATGATGCCAGCGATCACATGACAGAATTTTGCAGGACCAACAACTTCTTCATTGCAAGCTCGTTTTTTCAACAACATAAATGGCAATTATACATGTTTACCTCATAGGATGGAAAACACAGGAATCAAATCGACTACATCTGCAGAAAAAAACAATGGAAAACCTCAATATCTTTAAACAGAACAAGGCCAGGGGCCAATTGTGGAAGAGACCATCAATTGCTCATGTGCTAGCTCAAGTTGAAGCTGAAGAAAATTTTAAAATGTCCACAAGAGCCAAAATACAACCTTAAATATATCCCATCTTAATTTGGAGACCATCTCAAGAGTATATTTGAAGCATTGAACAGTAATGACCAAAGATAAGTTGTGGGAAGACATCAAGGACATCATACATGAAGAAAGCAAAAAGTCATTAAAAAGACAGGATAGAAAGAAAATACCAAAATGGATGTCAGAAGAGACTCTGAAACTTGCTCTTGAACATAGAGTAGCTAAAATAAATGGAAGAAATGATGAAGTAAAAGAGCTGAACAGAAGACTTCAAAGGGTGGCTCTAAAAGACAAAGTCAAATATTATAATGAAATGTGCAAAGACCTGGAGTTAAAAAACCAAAAGGGAAGAACTTAAAAGGCATTTCTTAAGCTGAAAGAACTGAAGAAAAAATTTAAGCCTTGAGTTGCAATATTGAAGGATTCTAAGAGCAAAATATTGAAAGATGCAGGAAGCATCAAAAGCAGATAGAAGGAAAACACAAAGTCAGTTCTGAAAACAGTTGGTCAATGTTCAACCATTTCCGGAGGTAACATATGGTCATTAACCTATGGTATTAAAGGAAGAACTCCTATCTGGACTGAAGTTATTGGAGAAAAACAAGGCTGCAGGAGTTGACGGAATACCAATTGAGATGTTTCAACAAAGGGATGCTGCAATGGAAGGGTTCACTCGTTTATGCCAAGAAATTTGGAAGATAGCTACCTGGCCAACCGACTGGAAGAAATCCATATTTGTGCCCCTTCCAAAGAAAGGTGATCCATAAGGCAAGGTCACGGAATTTTCATAGACACATCCAAAGTCCATGAGAGACGGAATTACTGAGCTGAGGGCTGGGGACATCTAGTTCAATTGGCATAACATAGCTTATAAAAAAATGTTCTACATCCTCCTTTGGTGAGTGATGTCTGGGGTCTTAAAAGCTTGTAAGTGGCTATCTCAGATACTCCACTAGTCCCACCCCATCTGGAGCAAGGGAGAACGAAGAAAACCAAAGACACAAGGAAAAGATTAGTACAAAGGACTAATGGACCACAGCTACCACAGCCTCCACCAGACTGAGTCCAGCACAACTAGATGGTGCTCAGATACCACCACCAACTGCTCTCATAGGGATCATCATAAAGGGTTCTGGACAGAGCTGGAGAAAAAAATGTAGAACAAAACTGTAGCTCACAAAAAGGACCAGACTTACTGGTGTGACAGAGACTGGAGAAAACCCAGAGTATGGCCCCTGGACACCTTTTTAACTCAGTACTGAAGTCACTCCTGAGGTTCACACTTCAGCCAAAGATTAGACAGGCCCATAAAACAAAATCAGACTAAATGGGCACCCCAGCCCAGGGGCAAAGATGAAAAGTCAGGAGCAGAGGGGAACCCAGGGTTGAGAAGGGGAGAGTGTTGACATGTCATGGTGTTGGTAACCAATGTCACAAAACAATATGTGTATTAATTGTTTAGTGAGAAACTAATTTTCTTTATAAATCTTCATCTAAAGCACAAAAAAAGAAAGCGAATTCAACAGAATGCAGAAATTATCAAACAATTTCATTAATATTACATACAAGTAAAATTTTGCTGAAGATCATTCAAAAACAGTACATCCACAGGGAACTGCCAAAAATTCAAGCCAGATTCAGAAGAGGACATGGAATGAAGGATATCATTACTAATGTAAGTTGAATCTTGGTTGAAAGCAGAGAACACTAGAAAGATGTTTATCTGTGTTTTATTGACGTTGCAAATGCATTCGACTATGTGGATCATAACAAATTATGGATAACATTGAGAATAATGAGAAGTCCAGAACACTTTATTTTACTCATATGGAACCTGTACAAAGACCAAGAGGCAGTCTTTTGAAGGGAGGAAGGAGATACTGTATGGTTTAAAATAAAGAAAGGTGTGCATCAGGGTTACATCTGTTCACAATACTTATTCAATCTGTATTCTGAGCAATAGTAATCCAAGAAGCTGGACTATATGAAGAAGAATGCTGCATCAGGATTGCAGGAAGACTTGTTAACAACCTGCAGTGTGCAGATGATACAACCTTGCTTGCTGAAAGCAAGGAGGACTTGAAGAACTTACTGATGAATATTAAAGAATACAGCCTTTAGTATGGATTATACCTCAACATATAGAAAAGAAAATCCTCACAATTGACCATTTAACAACATCATGATACATGAAGAAAAAATTGACGATGTCAAGGATTTCATTTTACTTCCATCTACAGTCAGTGCTCACAGAAGCAGCAGTCAGGAAATAAAAGGACATACTGTATTGGGAAAGTTCTGAAAAAGACCTCTTTAAAGTGTTAAAAAGTAAAGATGTCATCTTGAGGACCCAAGCCATGATATTTTCAATCACTTCATATGCATGCAAAAGCTGGACAATGAATAAGGAAGACAGAAGAAAAGTTGATGCTTTGAATTATGGTGTTCATGAAGAATATTGAATATTCCACGGACTGCCAGAAGAAGGAACAAGTCTGTCTTAAAAGAAGTATAGCCAGAGTGCTCCTTGGAAGCAAGGATGGCAAGACTTCGTCTCATGTATTTTGGACATGTTACCAGGAGAGACCAGTCCCTGGAGAAGGACATCATGTTTGGTAAAGTAGAGGTTCAGCGAAAAAGAGGAAGGCCCTCAACGAGAAAGATTGAAACAGTGGCTGCAACAGCGGGCTCAAACATAACAACGATTGTGAGGATGATGCAGGACTGGGCAGCATTTCATTCTTTTGTAATAGGTTTGCCATGAGTCGCAACCAACTTGATGGCATCTAAGAACAACAACATTATTTAGTTCTCAAATAGAAATTTAAAATAAATTTAAGTTTTATCCTTTTAACTTAAAATTTAAGTTTCTTCTTCAGAAAATAATTTTTAAAAATAAGCGTATTTTTATCAAATCCTATCTCCAAACTATCTGACGTTCTCTCATTCATTTAAAATTACAATCAGAATTTTCTACTAATTAATCTTTTGAAGTTGAATGGATAACTTCTTTGTTTGGCCTACCTTCTCCATTGCAGACTTGAAAATGCTTCTCTATAGTCACATTCTGAACAAACCTGATTTTGTTTAATGAATTCAAAGAGGCAGTAAAAGAAATTCTAACAGGAGCTGGGAGGTGATTAACTGTAGTACTAGCAACCTAGCATGACCTGGGACACACCTTTCCTCCTCTTCCTGTTGCTTTCCATTAATATTGTACTGGGTTCAGCAAGAATCAGACTTGCTGGTAAGAGGTTAACAGTCTTCCACAGAGAAAAAACATCTATTCAGCTGTCAGGTTCATAACAGCAGGTTGCAAGTTAAGTTATTGCACTCTTTCCTAACATCTTCTTTCTTCCCACCAAGCCACACAGAGTCAGCTGACAACACTGAAAGAGAATATTTTCTTTACAGTGAAAAACCATGACCTGTGTTCTCCTCCGGAAGAGTCCAATTAACCAAGCAGCATTCAAAATATTTCATCCAAGCAATGTCCTGCACGGAAGAGGCTTTCTCTACTGATGTTTATGTGGCAATGTAAATACTCTAAGACGTATGAGGAATTGTGTTTTAATGTCCTAAATTCTTATTATAATGAGAATTTCCTGTGTGTGAAAACTGAAATAATCATCACCAAGGGTTGAGACAGGTGGAAAAAATTCAAACACAAAGTAACTAGACCAAAACATTTATAAAGGTATAAAATACTTAAGCTTTCTCTTACACTAGTTCGTCTCATTTTTATAATATCCATCTTACTATCAGTATTGAATTTTTAGAGTTGAGACCTCTGATTTCCTAAAAATAAATAAATAAAAGACTTCTCACTCACCATATAACGCCATACCTATAATAGCAGAGCCAGGAGCGAAATTCCAATCCTTTGTTTTAGGACCAGTGCACTTTCCTTTATACAGCCTTCTCCTGCCTCTATTCCATAATCTCTCACCCAGGGCCAGGTTACCCAATAAGCAAGGGCCAATTATACCTTCCCACCCATCTGCAGTGCACAATTTCACCTGTCCCCCACCACATCAAAGATGTGGTGAAACTCATGCAAAATTTCTCATCACAGATTAGTAAGTAAATACAATTAAGCCCGTGCATACCTTCCTCAATGCAAACTGGTATGTACCATCAGTGCGAGCTAGTGTATACCATGCTTGCTGGTTAATCCATCCCTGCCACTCCTTTACTCTTCTAAAATCAAGTAGTTACAAATTTGAGAAGTTCCTAAGCTGGTACTACCTTTCATTTTCACTCCTGAGATGAAACAATACAAATCATAAAGCAGAACTTATTGGGAGTATTAGACATTTTGGTTAGCCAAATTGTATTTTGGTTTTAGCATGCAAATGGGCTATTAAGCGCTTTTCATCTATTTTTTACTGTATCTGAGACTGTAGGTTTTAACTGTGAGCAAATTCTTTGTCTCTGAAGCAAGAAACAACTTTAGTACTGTGCTGAGTAAACAACTTCTTTGATATAATACCATCATAAATACATTTAAATTAAATTATCTAAACTGCCTTAGTCTTCTGTTTTAATCCCTAGACTGTCTTTGTGAAAAACACTTTGAGTGCAATACTGCTAATAATATGCTTGCTATTACCAATGTTAATAATTCTTAAGCAGTCATGAAAGTTTACATTGCTTCCGTTTGCTAAAAAATAATAGCACCAAATGAATATTTTCTGTTCATGTAAATATAAATTGTCTATTGTAATCACTTGTTTCAATGATGAAAAGGAGAATTATGCTGACTTTTTTAAAGAATGGTGATCCTTTCAATGAGGACAAAAGATGTTAACCTTGTTGTTGTTGTTAGGTGCTGTCGAGTTTGTTCCAACTCATAGCGACGCTGCGTACAACAGAATGAAACACTGCTGGGTCCTAGTCCCCCTCAACAATCGTTGTTATGCTTCAGCCCATTGCTGCAGCCACTGTGTCAATCCATCTAGTTGAAGGTCTTCCTCTTTTCCACTGACTCTTTACCAAGCATTATGTCCTCCAGAGACTGGTCCTTCTGGATAACATGTCCAAAATTTGTGACATGTAGTCTCACCATCCTTGCTTCTAAGGAGCATTCTTGCTGTACTTCTTCCAAGACAGATTTCTTCGTTCTTTTGGCAGTCCATGGTATATTCTATATTCTTCCCCAACACCATAACTCAAAGGCATCAATTCTGCTTCGGTCTTCCTTATTCATCATCCAACTTTCACATGCATATAAGGCGATGGAAAACACTATGGCTTGGGTCAGGCACAGCTTAGTCTTAAAGGTGATATCTTTGCTTTTTAACACTTTAAAGAGGTCTTTTGCAGCAGATTTGCTGAACACAATGGGTCATTAGATTTCTTGACTGCTGCTTCCATGGGTGTTTATTGTGGATCCAAGTAAAATGAAATCCTTGACAACGTCAATCTTTTCTCTGTTTATCATGATGTTGCTTATTGGCCCAGTTAAAAGGATTTTTGTTTTCTTTATGTTGAGGTTTAATCCATACTGAAGGCTGTGGTCTTTGATCGTCATCAGTAAGTGCTTCAAGTCCTCTTCACTTTCAGCAAGCAAGGTTGTGTCATCTGCATGTCACAGGTTGTTAATGAGTCTTCCTCCAATCCTGATGCCCTGCTCTTCTTCATGTAGTCCAGCTTCTCAGATTATTTGCTCAGCATACAGATTGAATAAGTATGGTGAAAGGATACAAGCCTGAAGCACACCTTTCCTGATTTTAAACGACCCAGTATTCCCTTGTTCTGTTCGAACAACTGCCTCTTGGTCTATGTACAGGTTCCACATGAGCACAATTAAGTGTTCCAGAATTCCCATTCTTTGCAATGTTATCCATAATTTGTGATGATCCACACAGTCGAATGCCTTTGCATAGTCAATAAAACACAGGCAAACATCTTTCTGGTATTCTTTGCTTTCTGCGAAGATACATCTGACATCAGCAATGATATCCCTCATTCCATGTCCTCTTCTGAATCTGGCTTGAATTTTTGGCAGTTCCCTGTTAATTTATTTCTGCGGCCACTTTTGAATGATCGTTCATAACCTTCTTAGTGTTGTGAAAACTTTTTTTCCTTTGATTGAAAGGAGGTTTCATAATAATGTCACTTTATATAACAATTCAACAACCAGAACTGCATTACCAAGCATATTAAAATGGAATCAGAAACTGAGAGTTGATATTACTAAAGGTGACCATACAACATGACAAGATTTGAACATCATCTAAATCATTAAAAAAAAAAAAAGCAAAAATTGATGAGTGTAGTGATGTCAGCAGGAATTGCAGAATAACAACTGCCAAAAATCTGCTCCTCCCTAAAAGAAATGAGAACTGGCAAAAATTGTCAAAGTCAACTTTTCCAAAACTCTGAAAATTAATGAAAGCCTTTCAATTATCTGAAGAATGTTGATTCAGGAAAAATGGTTGAATTTCAATAAAAACAGTGGACATTGTGATCTTTTAACATGCTCTATTCCTTCCATGTTTCTCAGCTTCATGGTTGCCTTGAAAATCAATAGTCTTATAATTACCAACCAAAATCAAACCTGTTTTTATCAATTCCGACTCATAACGACCCTATAGAACAGACTAGAACAGCCCCATAGGGTTTCCAAGGAGCAGCTGGTGGACTTGAACTGCTGACCTTTTGGTTTGCAGCCAAATACTTAAACCACTGTGCTACCAAGGCTACCTCATAGTTATAGTAGTCACGAAAACTAGTAGCCTAATAGCTACTGGAGTTGGGAGGAGGCACAGGTTTGGAGCTATCCAAAAGCCGCATCCCCAGAGAATTATGATTATTTGAATTGAACAGGGCTTGTGTTTATTTTACCTGACTCAAAGTTTGTTTTTTCCCTGGATCATTTGTTGAAAACAATCAGTGACAACTGTCTGAGGAACAGAATTAAAAAAAAAAAAAATGAACAGACCCACAGAGACCTATGGGAGACCATCAAGTGTACCAACATGCATGCAATGGGAGGCCCTGTGAGACAGGAGAGAGAAAATGTGGAAAAAAGTAATATTTAAATAAATAATGGCCAAAAACTTTCCAAATTTGAAGCAAAATATTAATCTACAAATTCAAGAAACTCCAAGTACAATAAATTCAGATGTATTATTTCTTTGTAACTCTTTCTCCTCATATCTGAATTAAAAAATCTTTATAAAGTAATAATTATAATACTTCATATATTTATGTTTATATAAGGTATAAAGATATAATTTTATTAGAATAATAATATGAAGGAGGAATAAAATGAGTTATATAGCCGCAAAAATCTATAGACTACTAACTGGGCATTGATATGAATTAGATTATTATAAATTAAGAAGTTAATTGCAATCCACAGAGTAAGCACTAAAAAAAACTTGAAAAATATAGTAACGGAAATGACAAGTAAATTAAAATAGTCCAATAGAAATATCTATAGTCATACCTCGCTTGATTTTGCCTCACTTTATTGCGCTCCGCAGATATTGCATTTTTTACAAACTGGAGGTTAGTGGCAACCCTTTATTAAGCAAGTCTACTGGTGCAATTTTTCCAACAGCATGTGCTTACTTCATGTCTCTGAATCACATCTCAGTAATTCTTGCAATATTTCAAACGTTTTCATTACTAGTATATCTGTTATGGAGATCTGCGATCAATGATCTTTGATGTTACTGTTGTAATTGTTTTGAGGCTCCACGAACCACACCCATATAACACACCAAACTGAGTTGATAAATGTGGGTGTTCTGACTGCTTCACCAACCAGCAGTTCCCTCATCTCTCTCCCTCTCTTAGGGCCCCCCTATTCTCTGAGATATGACAATATTGAAATTAGGTCAGTCAGCAGCCTTATACAATGGCCTCTAAGTGTTCAAGTGAAAGGAAGAGTAGCGCTTCTCACTTTAAATTAAAAGCTAGAAATGATTAAACTTAGTGCGGATGGCGTGTCAAAAACCGAGATAGGCCAAAAGCTAGACCTCTTGTGCCAAACAGTTAGCCAAGTTGTGAATGCAAAGAAAAAGCTCCTGAAGGAAATTAAAAGTGTTATTCCAGTGATCACACAAATGATAAGAAAGCGAAACAGCTTTATTGCTGATATGGAGAAAATTTTAGTGATCTGGACAGAAGATCAAACCAGCCACAACATTCCCCTAAGCCAAAGCTTAAGCCAGAGCAAAGCCCTAACTCTCTTCAATTCTGTGAAGACTAAGAGAAGTAAGGAAGCTGCAGAAGAAAAGTTTGAAGCTAGCAGAGGTTGATTCGTGAGGTTTAAGGAAAGAAGCCATCTCCATAACATAAAAGTGGAAGATGAAACAGTAATGCTAATGTAGAAGCTGCAGTAAGTTATCCAGATGATTGAGCTAAGATAATTGATAAAGGTGGCTACATTCAACAACAGATTTTCAATGTAGACCAAACAGCCTTATATTGGAAGAAGATGCAATCTAAGCATTTCATAGCTAGAGAGAAGTCAATGGCTGGCTTCAAAGCTTCAAAGGACAGGCTGAATCTCTTGTTAGAGGCTAATGCAGCTGTTGACTTTAAGTTGAAGCCAATGCTCATTTACCATTTTGAAAGTCCTAGGGCCCTTAAGAATTACGCTAAATCTACTCTGCTTGTGCTCTATAAATGGAACAACAAAGTCTAAAAGACAGCACATTTGTTTACAACATGGTTTACTGAATATTTTAAGCGCAATGTTGAGAACTACTCCTCCGAAAAAAAATATTCCTTTCAAAATATTACTGCTCATTGACAATGAACTTGGTCACCCAAGAGCTCTGATAAGAGAGACAATAAAATTAAATGTCCCTCTCCAGGCAGCCATGTTGTTGCTGTTACATGTCGTTGAGTCAGTTCCAACTCATAGAGACCATATAGGACAGAGGGTTTCCAAGGAGCAGCTGGTAGATTCAAAATGCCGACCTTTCGGTTAGCAACCAAGCTCTTCACCACTGCATCACCAGGCAGCCATAGTGAACAAAATTATCTTGGACCTTTATGTTGTTGTTATTAGGTGTGATCCTATTTACGACAGAAGGAAATATTGTCCGGTTCTACCCCATTCTGCCCCATCCTTACAATCATTGCTATGTTTGAGCCCATGGTTGCAGCCATTGAGTCAGTCCAACTCCTTGAAGATCTTCCTCTCTTTCACAGACCTTCTACCTTTCAAACCATAATGTCCTTCTCCAGGGACTGATCCCTACTGATAACATGTCCAAAGTATGTGAGACGAAATCTTGCCATCCTCACTTCTAAGGAGCATTCTGGCTGCACTTCTTCCAAGGCAGGCTTGTTCATTCTTCTGGTAGTCCATGCTATAGTCAATATTCTTCACCAACATCATAATTCAAAGTCATCATTTTTTCTTTGGTCTTCCTTATTCATTGTCCAGCTTTCACATGCATATGAGGTGAATGAAAATACCATGGCTTGGGTCGGGCACACATTAGTCCTCAAAGTGACATCTTGGCTTTTTAACACTTTAAAGAGGTCTTTTATGCAGATTTGCCCAAAGTAATAAGTTCTTTGACTTCTTGACTGCTGCTCCCATGGGTGTTGATTGTGGATCCAAGTAAAATGAAATCCTTAACAACTTAAATCTTTTATCCTTTTATCATTATGTGCTTATTGGTCTAGTTGTGAAGATTTTTGTGTCCTTTATGTTGAGGTGTAATCCATACTGAAGGCTGTAGTCTTTGATCTTCATTAGTAAGTGCTTCAAGTCCTCTTCACTTTCAGCAAACAAAGCTGTGTCATCTGGATATTGTAGGTTATTAATGAGACTTCCCCATTTCTGATGCCACATTCTTCATATAGTCCAGCTTTTTGGATTATTTTCTTAGCATGCAGATTGAATAATAAGCATGATGAAAAGACACAACCCTTACGAACACCTTTTCCTGATTTTAAACCACATAGTATCCCCTTGTTCTGTTCGAACAACTGCCTCTTGGTCTATTTCCAGGATCTGCATGAGCACAATTAAGTGTTCTGGAATTCCCATTCTTCCCAATGTTATCCATAATTTGTTATGATTCACATAGTCAAATGCCTTTACATCATCAATAAAACACAGGTAAATATCTTTCTGGTATTCTCTGCTTTCAGCCAAGATCCATCTGACATCAGCAGTGTTATCCCTCATTCCATGTCCTCTTCTGAATCCAGCTTGAATTTCTTATACTTCCCTGTTGATGTACTGTTGTAACCGATTTTAAATGATCTTCAGCAAAATTTTACTTGGGTGTGACATTAATGATATTGTTCGATAATTTCTGCATTCTGTTGAAATCACTTTCTTTGGAAAGGGCACAAATATGGATCTCTTCCAGTGGATTGGTCAGGTGGCTGTCTTCCAAATTTCTTGGCATAGAAAAGTGGGCACATCCAGTGCTGATCTGTCTGTTGAAACATCTCAATTAGTATTCTGTCAATTCTTGAAGCCTTGTTTTTTGCCAATGCCTTCAGTGCAGCTTGGACTTCTTCATTCAATACCATTGGTTTGGACCTTCATAAAATACGGTAAATAAATGCATTTTAAGTGTTTTAAATAAAATTAAAATGCCTAAGGTAAGTATAAATCATGTCTTGAATTCTCCAGTTTAGTAAACTTGTTTTTGAATCAGAAGAAATCTATTGAATCAACTCAAAATAGGAAATAGGATTGCAATATTATATTATTTTTGAATTTTGTTGACTCCTATATCTTTGACTTTCAAATAATTAAATGGATTAATTCCAGATTAATCTTCCAAACTCACCATTTCAATTCTAAATATTAATTTTTAATAAAAAGATGATTCCAATTCTTCAACCTATGCATTCGAATTCTAAATTTAACATTCAAGAGTCCCCAGTATTTGAATATCCAGTTGTTCTGACATCTGTAACAGTAAAACAAAAGTGAAGTGTGCTAGGATTTGACAGAGAATAGTAGAGAGAAAAAATGGAAAATATTATGTTTTAACTCTATTATTTGGTCTTCCTCTTTGAGGATTAACTTCCCCTACTCTTTTGATAAATGTTTCCCTGTCCATATTTCAAATATGAATTACCTTTAAGAGCTGAATCTCCCATGATACAGCCTCTAGCTCACGACTTTAGCCAGCACTAGTGAGAGAACTTGCAGGGTTTTATAAACTGGAACTGAAAAAGAGAGCCAGATTTTATTCAGACCAGGGCCAAGATGGTGGAGTAGTCAGACACTTCTGGCGGTCCCCCTTACAACAAAGACCTGAAAAAACAAGTGAACCAGCTATATATGACAATCTAGGAACCTTGAACATCAAAAGCAAAGTTGAGGAATCAGACTGAGGGGAGGGGGAGGGAGAGACGGTTCGGAAGCAGCAAGGAGTTGCCAGACCTGAGCTGGTGAGAGCCTAAGCCCTTCAGGCTGGATCAGAGCAATGAGGCAAGCAAGCAGTGGCACTTGGAGGCATTTTCCACATCAGGGGAGACTCAGTGGCAAAAAGTCTACTCCACCATCCAGGACCAGGGAGAAGCAGCACTCAACTGGCAAAAGGTAAGTATTTGCGTCTGGCATACCACACGGATCAAAAGCAACCCCCTTAAGGAAAAACCTCTCTCTCATTTACCTCCCCGCTCCCTGCTCTGCACTGGGTCTGGGACTGGCTTCAGCAATTGCCGACTCCCCTGGACTGGAAATAGGACCCTGCATTTGCCCTGAGCCATTCTACTGGCCTTGGAGAGGGAACAAATTAACAAACAGGGAAAAAATAATCTGCTGGCTCCCCTAAGCCAGGAACTCAGGCTAGGCACAGCTCATTTGCATAGGCACAGGCATAAGGGGTCCATGGACTTTGAGTGCCTTTCCCCTTATATAGAATTATGTGGGCCCATTTCAACAGTGTAGGCCCTCATTACCACAGTACAAGACGGTATTTACCTGAAGTCTAACTTCAACTGTTTCAGCTGTGAAGTAGCAGGTTCAAGACATTTGGTGCTGCTGTATCCATTAAGCAGGTCTTCACCTACTCACATCAGGGGCCTGAGGACTGGCGGCTCCACTCACACCACCTAGCACCTGTAACAGGGGCCCATGAATAAGAGGTGCCCCCCGGTCCTTACAGCCAACAGCACTTGGTGCTCATAGTCTGGCTGCAAAACCAACCCACTTAACACGCTCTAGGGAACAGGGACACACTTTCCTCCTGGACTCTCAGGGGTGGCCATTGGCCCTCTGCCTTGCTCAGTGTGTGTCCACCAGCTGCAGCCAGATATCTGTGCCTACACCAATCACCCATGCCTGTCTAGGACTGTAGGTGAGAGCCTGCACCACACACTTGGTGGCCGACTACCTGGACACCTGAGCTGAATCCATACAGGAGGAGTGGGCAGAGTCCTGGGCTCACATACTTAATTGTAAGACATTGGCGCTTCAGGGGCGCTGGTGACTGAGTTAGTGCACAGAAACAGGCTATTTGGGCATATCAAAACAAAACAAAACAGGAAGCTAGGAAACAGTAAGCAAACATAAAATAAATAAATATAATAACTTATTGATGGCTCGGAGACTACAGTTCATATCAAATCACATAACAAGGCAGACCACGATGGCTTCAGCAAGTTCCCAGAATAAAGACTAGAGTAATTTTCTGGAGGAAGAGAATTTCTTGGATTTACTGGAGGCAGAATACAAAAGATTAATACACAGAATTCTTCAAAAGATATCAGGAAGGAAATTAAACAAAATGCAAAACACTCAGTAGAGGAACTTAACAAGATGAGAGAAGAGCATAATGACAAATTTAACAGGCTGCAAGAATCCATAGAGAGACAGCAATCAGAAACCTAGAAGATTAACAATAAAATTTCAGAATTAGACAACGTAATAGAAAGTCATAGGAGCAGAATCAAGGCAATAGAAGTCAGAATTAATCAGACTGAAAATAAAGCACTTGACACCAACTTATTTGAGGAAAAATCAGATGAAATTATTTAAAACAATGAAGAAACCCTAAGAATTACATGGGACTCTATAAAGAAGAATAACCTACAAGTGTTTGGAGTACCAGAACAAGGGGTATAACAGAAAATACAGAGAGAATTGTTGAAGATTTTTTGGCAGAAAACTTCCCTGATACCATGAAGGATGACAAGATATCTATCCAAGAAGCTCTTTGAACTCCACATAAGGTGGCTCCCAAAAGAAAGCCACCAAGACTTATTACAATCAAACTTGTCAAAACCAAAGATAAAAAGAAAATTTTAAGAGCAGCTAGAGATAAATGAAAAATCATCTGCAAAGGAGAGTCAATAAAATAAGCTCAGACTACTCAGCAGAAACCAAGCAGGCAAAAAGGCAACGGAATAACAAATATAAAGACTTGAAGGAAGAAAAAAAAATGTCAGCAAGAATTATATATCCAGCAAAACTGTCTCTCAAATATGATGGTGAAATTAGGGCATTTCCAGATAAACAGAAGTTTAGGGAATTTGCAAAAACCAAACCAAAATTACAAGAAATACTAAAGGGAGTCATCTG
>NW_004444179.1:1911557-1915555 GCF_000243295.1 Trichechus manatus latirostris
ATGGTGAAATTAGGGCATTTCCAGATAAACAGAAGTTTAGGGAATTTGCAAAAACCAAACCAAAATTACAAGAAATACTAAAGGGAGTCATCTGGTTAGAAAATCAATAACATCTGATAACAACCCAAGATTGAACACAGGACAGAGCAACCAGATAGCAACTCAGATAAGGAAATCATAAAAGCAAATCAAAGCTAAAACACTGAAAATCGGGAAACAGAGATGTCAGTATGTAAACAATGACAACATTAAAAAAAAAAAAAGAGGGACTAAAAAATGTAGACATAAATTTTTCATATGGAGAGGAAGTCAAGGCTACATAAAGAAATAAAAGACTGGTATAAACTTATAAAAATAGGGGTAAATATTAAAGTAATCACAAAGGAAACTAACAATCCTAAATGTCAAAAAAAAAAAAGAGAAAGAAAGAAAAATATAAAGACTCGGCAGACACAAAATCAACAACAATGAAAAAAATGAAAAGAAAATACATAAATAAAAACATCAGCACAGAAACTTAAGTGGGACAAAGAAACTGTCAAACACACACAAAAAAGATATCAGAATGACAGCATTAAATGCATACCTATCAATAATTACGCTGAATGTAAATGGATTAAATGCACCAATAAAGAGACAGAGAGTGGCAAATTGGATAAAAATACATGCTCCATCTATATGCTGCCTACAAGTGACACACCTTAGACTTAAAGACACAAACAAACTAAAACTCAAAGGATGGAAAAAAATATATCAAGCAAACAACACTCAAAAAAGAGCATGAGTGGCAATATTAATCTCTGACAAAATTGACTTTAAAATAAAAGCCAGCACAAAGGATAAGGAAGGACACTATATAATAATTAAATGGTCAATACATCAAAATGACATAACTATAATATACATTTACACACCCAATGACAGGGCTCCAAAATACATAAAACAAACTCTAACAGCATTGAAGAGAGAGACAGACGGCTCCACAATAGTAGTAGGAGACATCAAAACACAACTTTCTGTGAAGGACAAAACATCCAGAAAGGAGCTCAACAAAGACACTGAAGACCTAAACACTATAATCAACCAACTTGATCTCACAGACATATACTGAACACTCCACCCAACGGCAGCCAAGTATACTTTCTTTTCCAATGCACATGGAACATTCTCCAGAATAGACCACATACTAGGCCATAAAGCAAGACTTACCAGAATCCAAAGCATCGGAATACTACAAAGCATATTTTCTGATAGTAAAGCTGTAAAAATAGAAATCAATAACAGAAAAAGCAAGGAAAAAAATCAAACACATGGAAACTGAAAAGCACCTTGCTCAAAAACTACTGGATTTTGGAAGAAATTAAGGATGGAATAAAGAAATTCATAGAGTCAAATAAGAATGAAAACACATCCTACCAGAACCTTTGGGACACAACAAAAGCAGTGTTCAGAGGTCAGTTTATAGCAATAAATGCACACATCAAAAAGAAGAAAGGGCCAAAATCAAAACATTAACCCTACAACTGGAAGAAGTAGAAAGAGAGCTGCAAAAGAAGTCTTCAGGTGCCAGAAGAAAGAAAATAATAAGAATCAGAGGAGAATTAAATGAAATAGAGAATAGAAAAACAATTGAAAGAGTTAACAAGACCAAAATCTGGTTCTTTGATAAGATCAAAAAAATTGATAGACCATTGAGCAAACTGACAAAAGAAAAAAAGGAGAGGAAGGAAATAACCCGTATAAGAAATGAGATGGGTGATATCACAACAGACCCAACTGAAATGGAAAATATCACAACAGAATACTATGAAAAACTGTGCTCTAACAATTTGAAAACCTAGAGGAAGTGGACAAATTTCTAGAAACTCACTACCTACCTAAACTAACACAAACAGAGGTAAAACAACTAAATAAACCCATAACAAAAGAAGGGATTGAAAAGGAAATTAAAAAACTCCCAACAAAAAAAAACCTTGCCAGTATGGTGTCATTGGAGAATTCTACCAAATTTTCAGAGAAGAGTTAACACCACTACTACTAAAGGTATTTCAGAGCATAGAAAAGGACAGAATACTCCCAAATTCATTCCATGATGCCAGCATAATCTTGATATAAAAACCTAGTAAAGACACCACAAAGAAAGAAAATTACAGACCAATATCCCTCATGAACATTGATGCAAAAATCCTCAACAAAATTCTAGCTTATAGAATTCAGCAACATATCAAAAAAAATATTCACCATGATCAACTGGGAATTACACCAGGTGTGCAGGGATGGTTTAAAATTAGAAAAACAATCAATGTAATCCATCACATTAATAAAACAAAAGACAGGAACCACAGGATCTTATCAACTGATGCAGAAAAGGCATTTGACAAAGTCCAACACTCATCATGATAAAAACTCTCAGCAAAATAGGAATAGAAGAGAAATTCCACAATATAATTAAAGGCATTTATACAAAGCCAACAGCCAACATCATCCTAAATGGAGAGACTTTGAAAGCATTCCCCATGAGAACGGGAACCAGACAAGGATGCCCTTTATAACCACTTTTATTCAACATTGTGCTGGAGGGACTAGCCAGAGCAATTAGGCTAGAAAAAGAAATAAAGGGCATACAAATTGGTAGGGAAGAAGTAAAAGTATTTCTAGTTGCAGATGATATGATCTTATACACAGAAAATGCAAAAGAATCCACAAAAAAACTACTGGAACTAATAGAAGATTTCAGCAAAGTTTCAGGATATAAGATAAACATACAAAAATCAGTTGGATTCCTTTACACCAACAAAGAGAACCTTGAAGAGGAAATCACCAAATTGGTACCATTTACAATAGCCCCCAAGAAGATAAAATACTTAGGAATAAATCTAACAAGAGACGTAAAAGACCTATACAATGACAACAACAAGATGCTACTGCAAGAAACCAAAAGAGACTTGCATAAGTGGAAAAACATACCTTGCTCGTGGATAGGAAGACTCAACATTGGGAAAATGTCAATTCTACCCAAAGCAGTCTACAGATACAATGCAATCCCAATCCCAATTCCAACGGCATTTTTTCAATGAGATGGAGAAACAAATCATCAAATTCATATGGAAAGGCAAGAGGTCCCAGATAAGTAAAGCATTACTCAAGAAGAAGAACAAAGTGGGAGGCCTCACACCACCTGATTTTAGAACCTGTTACACTGCCATGGTTGTCAAAACAGCCTGTACTGGTACAACAACAGATACATAGACCAATGGAACAGAATGGAGAATCAAGACAGGAATTCATTCACCTATCAGCAGCTGATATTTGACAAAGGCCCAAAGTCTGTTACTTGGGAAAAAGACACTCTCTTTAACAAATGGTGCAGGCATAACTGGATATCCATCTGCAAAAAACTGAAACAAGACCCATACCTCACACCATGCACAAAAAAATAACTCAAAATGGATCAAAGACCTAAATATAAAATTGAAAACGATAAAGATCATGGAAGAAAAAATAGAGACAATGCTAGGAGCCCTAATACATAGCATAAACAGGATATGATCTATAAGTAACAATGTACAAGCACCAGAAGATACACTAGATAACTGGGAGCTCCTAAAAATCAAACACTTATGCTCATCAAAAGACTTCACCAAATGAGTCAAAAGACAACCTACAGACTGGGAAAAAATTTTTGGCTACAACAAATCCTATCAGTGTCTAATCTCTAAAATCTACAAGATACTTCAAAACCTCAACAGCAAAAAGACAAATAAACCAATTAAAAAATGGGCAAAGGATATGAACAAGCACTTTGCCAAAAAGACATTCAGGCAGCTAACAGACACATAAAAAAATGCTCAGGATCATTAGCCATTAGAGAAATGCAAATCAAAACTATGAGATATCATCTCACCCTAACAAGTCTAGCATTAATCCAAAAAACACAAAATAATAAATGTTGGAGAGGTTGTGGAGAGACTGGAACACTTATACACTGTTGGTGGGAA
>NW_004444179.1:1915655-1926128 GCF_000243295.1 Trichechus manatus latirostris
AATCCAAAAAACACAAAATAATAAATGTTGGAGAGGTTGTGGAGAGACTGGAACACTTATACACTGTTGGTGGGAAAGTAAAATGGTACAACCCCTTTGGAAATTGATTTGGCACATCCTTAAAAAGTTAGAAATAGAATTACCATATGATCCAGCAATCCCACTGTTTGGAATATATCCTAGAGAAATAAGAGCCATCACATGAATAGATATGTGCACACCCATGTTCATTGCAGCACTGTTCACAATAGCAAAAAGACAGAAGCAACCGAGGTGCCCAACAACGGACGAATGGATAAACAAATTACGGTATATTCAAACAATGGAATACTACGCAATGATAAAGAACAATGAATCCATGACACATCTTATAACATGGAGGAATCTGGAGGGCATTATGCTGAGTGAATAGTCAGTCACAGAAGGACAAAGATTGTATAAGAACACTACTATAAGAATTCAAGAAAATGTTTAAACACAGAAGAAAACGTTCTTTGATGGTTACGAGGGTGGGGAGGGAGGGTGAGGGTTATTCACTAACTAGATAGTAGACAAGAATTATCTAAGGTGAAGGGAAGGACAGCACACACTACAGATGTAACTAGACTAAACCAAACCAAAGCTGTTTCCTGAATATAATCAAACACTTTGAGGGACATAGTAGTAGGGACGGGAGTCTGGGGACCATGGTTTCAGGAGACATATAGGTCAATTGGGATAACAAAGTTTATTAAGAAAATGTTCTGCATCCTTCTTTGGTGAGTGGCGTATGGGGTCTTAAATACTAGCAAGCGACCATCTAAGATGCATCAATTGGTCTGAACCACCTGGAGTAAAGGAGAATGAAGAACACTAAAGACACAAGAAAAGCATTAACCCAAGAGACAAGAAAGTGCCACGTAAACAAGAAACTTCATCAGCCTGAGACTAGAAGAACTAGATGTGCCTGGCTACCACCAATGACTGCCCTGACAGGGAACACAATAGACAGTCCCTGATGGAACAGGAGAAAGTTGGGGTGCAGAAATCAAATTCTATTAAAAAGACCAGACTTAATGGTCTGATTGAGACTGGAGGAACCGCAGAAAGCATGGCCCCTGGACTCTCTGTCAGCTCAGAACTAAAACAATTCCTGAGGCGAACTCTTCAGACAAAGATTGGACTGGACTGTGGGACATAAAATGATACTCGTGAAGAGTGTGCTTCTTAGCTCAAGTAGATACGTGAGACTAAATGGACAGTTTCTGTCTGGAGGCGAGATGAGAAGGCAGAGAGGGTTAGGAGCTGGTGGAATGGGCACAGGAAATCAGGGGTGGAAAGGAGAAGTGTGCTGTCACAGTACAGGGAGAGCAATTAGGGGTCACATAACAATATATGTATACATTTTTTTGTGGGAAATTAACTTGAATTGTAAACTTTTACTTAAACTACAACAATAAAATAAAAAATAAAAAAAAATAAAGTCAGTCTTTCATTGTCCAGGGACAGAAACTCTGAAATGTGATGCTCTAGAGTGGTTGGTAGCTCTTGTACCCTCAAGTGAAAAAAAACACTATTGGTAAGAAATAATTAAGTCAGCATTCAGAGAGAAACAGAGACTTGGAAAAGAAATGATTGAAGAAAGGAATGGTTAAGATACAACTGTATGTCAGTGTTTCTTGTAGTTTGAGTTTTTAAATTTTACTTAGATCCTTTGAGCCAATGTATTTCTTTGGCCCAAACTATTTTGAGTAATGTTTTGTCAGTTGCACTTGCATAGTGCCATGGTTTGGACTCATGCAGATAGAGGATATATTTTGTGTACAATTAAAATTTCTGAAAAAATAAAAACTAGGTGAACTCTACATATATTGTGCAAAACAGGATAATTTTAAGCAGGGGATATATGTAAAATAGCACCATGTAGAATAGGGTGAGTTTTTAAGTGATCATAAGGAGAGATGAAATAAAAAAAATCAGGGACTACTGTAATAAATGATTCTGGCTGTAATGAAGATCTAGATTATAGTATCAACAGTGTAATTACAAATTAATCATTTTCTAATCTAGTTTAGGAGGCTGGCATTGGGTATTAACTTGACTCCTTTGAGTATTCCCTAATCCTAGGGCTCTCTAAGGTCATTCAGCTGCTAAATCTTTTAGGCACACTTTCCAAGTATTTCTCATTCCTCCTGTCATTTGCAACTACTACCTCAACCACTGTCTAGACACACTTATGACTTCTCAACATGATTTTAAGGACACTATGTTTCTTGGTTGTCCATTCAATTTCCTATGTTCACTGATTTTACCTACTATGTGTTGACACTAAAGATTCAGTATGCTGTAAACTATCATATATATATATGTAATTATAAATTAGAAGATGATTTAAACAAGTTAAAATATGTCTACGCATGAAACCGTTTCTGCAATTTGCCTAAGATAATGACAAAAATAGACATTAACTTAAGATGCTTAAAATAATAATGTAGACTGAGATGAAGCTTGAAAATAACATATCTGTTGTAGTAAGCAAGGACCACTTGACAAGACAGAAGGCATGGAGGAGACAGAAGATGGATGGAAATTCCCATACGACATATGGAGAAGACGGATATGTGGAGAGAATGGGATATCACTCTGAATAGAAGGTCTGATGCCTGGAACCTTCTGGCTAGGACTTCATATCAGATTGCTTCCCTCTGTTGAGAAAATAAAAGCTGATCAAACTGATGGAACCACACTACTGACCACTCCCAGTTTAAAATTTCATGAAGTAGACTGTTACTCATCTCACCGTTAATTGCCTCCATGAGCCCAGAGAGTTCTTAGTTTCCTTCCTTATTGGTTCCCAGTGAGCCAAACATCAGTGAAGAAGTTGAGGTTAAAAGCTCTGGACTCAGATTACCTGGAGTTAAATCCAGTTCCATTACTCCTTAACTCTATTAACTTATCTAGATAGCCTAAGCTATCTAAGTTGTCTAGACACTTTCCTTCTCTGTATATACAATGTGCATAACAATATCCATTTCACAGTGCTATTTTATTAATGGAGTTAATGTCTGTAAAATATTTATCAGAATAAGGGCTCAGAAAACCTTAGCTATAAGTGTTTTAAAATTCAAACCCATCACAAAGGTATTCTAAGCAGAAAGACTGGTATCGGCAATGGCATGAAGGCATGAAAAAGTATAGGGTATATGGGGAGCCAAAATTAGTAACTTAGGACTGGAACACAGAGGCTAAATGAAGACTGGAGGTGCCATAAATAGGTGGAGATGAGAATGAAAATAGGATAAAATTTAAGCCTAAATTTTACATAAATACCAAGGTTTGAAAGTAGGTTCTCAATTCATCAAACTGCCTTTTAATCAAGATTATGATGTTGATGATTATGATAGCTGTCATCGAGTCAGCTTGAACTCGTAGTGATCTTGCATACAATGAAAATTGCCCAGTCCTGCATCATTCTCATGATTGCCTGCATGTTTGAGTCCATCGTTGTGGCTACATGCCAGTGCATCTCACTGAGGGTCTTCCTTCCCTTACTGGCCCTCTACTTCACCAAACACGATGCCCTCCTTCAGTGATTGATCCCTCCTGATGACGTGTCCAAAGCAAGCAAGTAGAACAATTTTCTGCTGCTATTCATAATGCTTTCACTAGCCAGATTTTTTAGAAGTAGATCACCAGGTCCTTCTTCCTAGCCTGTCTTCGTCTGGAAGCTCTGCAGAAACCTGTCCACCATGGGTGATTCTGCTGGTATTTAAAATACTGTCGGCATAGTTTCCAGCATTACGGCAACACATAAGCCACTACAGTACAATAAACTGACATTCTTTAACTTATGTGTCATATTTTCTTCATCCTCATCAAATAAATAAATTTAAAATTACTAACAATGTTTCCCCATACAGTGAAACTTGTGAAAGCAGGAACTCAAGGAGTCTGCCTTGTTTTTCTGGGTCTCACAAGTTTTCCGCCTTTGACAGGGTGCAGTCTTACCACTTTTCTATTGCTCTCTATTAATGGAAAATATTTTGAGTTTTCCTTCCCTGACAGTTTTACCTTTACACAGGTTCCGGCTTTCACAGGTTTTACTGTATTTAAAATGACAAGTTTAAAATGTTTTAAATATTACCATGAAAATCACAAAAATTTGACAAATAGTAAAACCACTGTTACATATATATATGTAAAAGAGTAGGGGATAGAATGTGCAATTTTACTTTTATTACTTTTATGTCATTTATCTTTCCTTTTTTATTAAGCACATACTCTTGCAAATTAAAATTACATAAAAATAAAAAGGAAAAGTTAGAAATGGAGACACCTCCCGGAAGATCTTAATCCCAGTGATTACTTGTTCACCAGCTCTGAGGCATTTTCATGATCATAATAAATTATATAATCGTTATATAATTATCTATAATTATAATATCATATAACTATAATTATAACTAAATGAACATCTCCTAAGCAACTACAATATGCCAGAGGCTATACATAACAAAATGATATTTTATTTTATTGGCTTTGTCCCTTTCCAATTTTGGCAGAACTGTTTGCCTTCATCTTTTGATGCCAAGAAAAGCTCCTGTTAAGAGTATAATCTTTCTCTAAAGTTTTCCTCTTCTATACCTACTTTACAAACCTTAGAAGTTTATGAAAGTATCTTAAACAGCCCATTAAAAAAACAAGGAGAGGGATCATCATACTAATTCTTATCTAATTTATAAAAAAAATTCCCCAAGGTATTTATATTTATGGAACTCAAAATAAATGTCCCAGTGAACTATTTTTGAGATTACATAAAGAGAGAAGCACAAAAGCTTGGAGGCAAATAGAGAGAGGTTCAGAAACTTACATACTTTGATGAGGTAACTGAAAAGATTACAGATTTAATCACAAGCAGAACCTTAAAGCCTAATCATAGGAGTCCATCAGCTGGAGCCAAAGGTCAGAAAACTAATTCTTCCTCGTAAATCTAACTGAACTGAAGTTCATTTTTTAACAGTGTCATCTGAGCTTCATGGAAAGCATGGTCATTTCAGTCCTTTGCTCGATTTAATTCGGTGGCAAAATTCTGCAGGAATATAAAACAAATTTCAGAACTCATCAATTAAAATCCTTACCTCATTTTCAGAAGAGAAGAACTTCTGGCCTAAAGCAATTCTAATCAGTAAAACTACACACACACACATACATATACAAATACATATATATATATATATATATATACACACACACACAAATAACCAGGCTAAGCTATTATGCACAGCATACTATGGGTAAATGGCCTTAAAAATATTTATAGAGACTATATAGAGAAGGTTTTTTTTTTTTTTTCTGGAAAATAAAACTTTATTTTCTAGTTACAATATTACAATATATACAAAACAGAGAAAAATACATCATATATGCAACAACAATAAATAAAACTAAATTTAATATGGAAATTTATATAATGAAGACAATGGCTATGTAGATTTGTTTCATTTAATCATAGAGTAATGAATGACATAGTAGACATATTTATTTGTGTTTATGTCAATGATCTCTATTGCTGAAAAATTGAGTTATTCACAAAACATGAAGGCAGACAACAAGCTCATCAAGGAATTTCCATTGTTCTTAACTAAGAATATACTGGTTTGACAGTGTGAGAAAATACTGCACAAATGAACATTAACCCTTGGCTTGTTTCGATTGTAGAGGCTTAAATAACGTGTTTCTGATGCATTTTCTTTCCTTTTTTTTTTTTTAACGTTCTTTTCTTTCTTTCTTTCCTTTCTTTAATGTTATCTCAACTGCTTAAGTAATGCCTGACATATACTAGGCATCTAATAAGTGTTTTTCAATGAATATCTGAGCTATGGTCATGATAGCACTTCAGTTATAAGCAAAATGAGTAACTTTATGTTCATTGGTAACAACACTGCAGTTAGTGCCTGAAAATGGCAATTGTTTTTCCTTTGAATCTACATTATCCTCACATTATAATGATTAATTATAAAGCCAATTATAAAATAAAGACCCTATTGATGTCTTTGTGGAAAGAGATATCAGCAGTCTCATGTCGAAAGTGTCTGTGCTCCAGACTATCCTCAGCTAGTTCTGGGTACAATCATGGCAAATAAATATTTCCAGCTAGGACTTGAGAAGACTCAAACGATACTGAAAAGGGTAAACTATTGAGAGCTTCTTCTAGAAATTTAATTAAATTCCATATAATTACCTGAGAGGTATAGATTCTCAGAGCTGAAAGAATTTTTATCAGAAAGGATTTTGACTGTTTATATTTTATGAAATTAATAATCATACATTTCAGAAAATAAAGTTAAAACTAAAATTTTCCATCATCATAATCTTATCAACACTTAAGAAGTAATTTTAAACATTTAAAATTTTTCCAGTCTTTATCCAATGCATGTTTGTGTATTTTATATACATTTTTTCCTGTTTATTTACCTGGGAATGAATCAAATGTGTATACCTCTACCAGTGCACTACAGATTCGGGAATACATTTCTGTTATAACTGAGTACAATTCATGATAGAAATGAAGGAACATTTTGCTGAGAAGGTTATGTGGCATGGTATAGATTAAGTGCCACTTGTGGAGAATAAAAAGGAAGAGAATTAGTGTACACAATGTGGCATGAAAAATATTATAAATAGAGGTGGGGCCAAGATGGCGGAGTAGTCAGATGGCTTCCTATATTCCTCTTACAACAAAGATCTGAAAAAACAAGTAAATTGATTGTATATGAATATCTAGGAGCAGTGAATATCAAAGGCAAAGCTGAGGAATCAGACTGAGTGACGGGGTAGAGAGAGATGGTTCAGAAGCAGTGAGGAGTTGCCAGACCTGACCTGGTGGGAGCCGCAGCCTTCAGCCTGGATCAGCTCAGGATGTGCAGTAAGCCGGGCAAAAAGCTGTGCTTGCTTGGGAGGCACTTTCCACATTGAAAGAGACCCAGAAGCAGAGTCTACTCAGACACCAAGAACCAGTGAAAAGCGGCACTCAAGTGGCTAAAGATAAGTAATTGTGTGTGGTCTAACGCGGGGATTAAAAAAAAAAATTTGGAAAAAACCTCTCTCTCATTTACCCCCTCCCTCCCTGCTCTGCACCAGCTCCCGGCTGGCTTCAGCTATTGAAGAGTCCCCTGGGCCAGAAGTAGATCCCATAAGGCCCACTGACCCATTCTCCTGGCCTTGGAGAGGGAACAAATTAACAAACAAGGAAAAAATAAGCTACTGGCTTCCCTAAGCCAGGATCCCAGGGTTGGCACATCTTCTTTGCCTGGGCACATGTATAACGGGTCTGCAGTCTTTGAGTGCCTTTCAGCCCTGCATAGACTTGTGTGGGCCCATCTCAACAGCATAAGCCCTCACTACCACAGTACAACAGGGTAAATACCTGAAGTATAATTTCAACTCTTTCAGCTGTGAAGTAGCAGGTTTGTGACGTTTGACACTTCTTTGTTCTTTAAGCAGGCTCCTTACCTGTCTGCATCAGGGGCTTGAGAACTGGTGGCTCCACCCATGCCACCTAGCTAGCTGCTACAGGGGTCCAAGAACAAGTGGTGCCCCCCAGTCCATACAGTCAACAGAGTAGGGTGCTTATAGTCTGGCTGCAAAACTCACCTACCTACTCGCTCTAGGGAACAGGGACACATTTTCCTTCAGACACTCAGGGGCAGCCATCAGACCCTGCCTTGCTCAACACATGACCCCCTACTACAGCCAGATACCTGTGCCTACACCAATCATCCATGCCTCTCTAAGACTGTAGGTAAGAGCCTGCGTGACACACTTGCTGACCAACTGCCTGGACACCTGAGCTGAATCCATACAGGAAAATTTAATGGCCTCCTAGGCTCACATACTTAGTAACAGATCTAACTACCTGGTAACAGAACGTTAGACCTTCAAAAGTGCCAACAATCAAACTAGTGCACATGAGCAGCCTATTTGGGCATATCAAAACAAAACAAAAAGCTAGGACACAGCAAATATAAAATTAAAAAATTATAACTTCTTGATGGCTCAGAGACAACAGTCATTATCAAATCACGTAAAGAGGCAGTCCATGATGCCTTCAGCAAGCTCCCAAAATAAAGAATCAATAAATTCTCTGGAGGAAGAGAATTTCTTCGAATTACCAGAGGCAGACTACAAAACATTAATATACAGAATTCTTCAAGACATTAAGAAGGAAATTCATCAGAATGCAGACAAATCCAAAGAACACACAGACAAAGCAGTAGCAGAACTCATAAAGGTTATTCAAGAGCATAATGACACATTTAATAGGCCACAAGAATCCATAGAGAGATAGCAATCAGAAATCCAGAAGATTAACAATAAAATATCAGAATTAGACAACTTAATAGAAAGTCAGAGGGGCAGAATTGAGGCAATGGAAGTCAAAATTAGTGAGATTGAAGATAAAGAACTTGACACCAACTTATCTGAGGAAAAATCAGGTAAAAGAATTTTAAAAATGAAGAAACTTTAAGAGTTATGTGGGACTCTATCAAGAGAAACAACTTATAAGTGATTGAAGTACCAGAACAAGGGGGATAACAGAAAATACAGAGAAAATTGTAAAAACTATTGGGTTATAGAAGAAATTAAGGATGGAATAAAGAAATTCATAGAATCAAACAAGAATGAAAACACATCCTACCAGATCCTTTGGGACACAGCAAAAGCAGTGCTCAGAGGTCAGTTTATAGCAATAAATGCGCACATCCAAAAAGAAGAAAGGGCCAGAATAAAAAGATTAACCTGGCAACTGGAACAAGTAGAAAGAGAGCAGCAAAAAAAAAAAAAAACCTCAGGCGCCAAAAGAAAGGAAATAATAAGAATTAGAGCAGAATTAAATGAAATAGAGAATAGAAAAACAATTGAAAGAGTTAAGACCAAAATTTCATTCTTTGAAAAGATCAACAAAATCGATAAACCACTGGCCAAGCTGACAAAAGAAAAATAGGAGAGGAAGCAAATAACCTGTATAAGAAATGAGATGGGTGATATTACAACAGACCCAGCTGAAATTAAAAGAATCATAGCAGACTACTATGATGAATTGTACTCTAAAAAATTTAAAAACAGAAGAAATGGACACATTTCTAGAAACTCATCATTTACCTAAACTAACACAATCAGAGGTAGAAAAACTAAATAAACCTATAACAAAAGAAGAGATTGAAAATGTTATTAAAAAACTCCCAACAAAACAAATCCCTGGCCCGGACGGTTGCACTGGAGAATTCTACCAAACCTTCAGAGAAGAGTTAACACCACCACTACTAAAGGTATTTTAGAGCATAGAAAAGGATGGAACACTCCAAACTCATTCTATGAGGCCAGCATAAACCAGGTAAAGACACCACAGAAAAAGAAAATTACAGACCAATATCCCTCATCAACATTGAAGCAAACATCTTCAACAAAATTCTAGACAATAGAACTCAACAACATACCACACAAATAATTTACCATGATCAAGTGGGGTTTATACCAAATACGCAGGAATGGCTCAACATTAGAAAAACAATCAATTTAATACATCACATAAATAAAAGAAAAGAAGCATCAGATCTTGTCAACTGATGCAGAAAAGGCATTTGTCAAAGTCCAACACCCATTCATGACAAAAACTCCCAGCAAAATAGGAATAGAAGGGAAATTCCTCAGCATAATTAAGGACATATATACAAAGCCAACAGCCAAGATCATCCTAAATGGAGAGACTTTGAAAGCATTCCCTATGAGAAGGGAAACCAGACAAGGATGCCTTTTATCACCACTCGTATTCAACACTGTGCTGGAGGTCCTTGCTAGAGCAATTAGTCTAGAAAAAGAAATAAAGGGCATCCAAATTGGTAAGAAAGAAGAAAAAGTATCTCTATTTGCAGAAGATATGATATTATACACAGAAAACCCCAAAGAATCCACAAGAAAACTACTGTAACTAACAGAAGATTTCAGCAAAGTTTCAGAATACAAGATAAACATTAAAAAAAATCAGTTGCATTCTTCTGCACCAACAGAGAACTTCCAAGAGGAAATCACCAAATCAATACCATTTACAGTAGTGCCCAAGAAGATAAAATACTTAGGAATAAATCTAACCAAAGATGTAAAAGACCTATACAATAAAAACTACAAGACAATACTGCAAGAAAACAAGAGACCTGCATAAGTGGAAAAACCTTGCTTATGGATAGGAAGATTCAACATTGTGAAAACGTCAATTCTACCCAAAGCAATGCAATTCTAATCCAAATTCCAATGGAATTTTTGTTTTGTTTTGTTTTTTTCTTTTTTTATATTTTTTAAACATTTTTATTGTACTTCAGGTGAAGGCTTACAGAACAAATACTTTCTCATGAAACAGTAGTACACATATTGTTTTATGACATTGGTTAACAACCCCACAGCATGTCAACCCTCTAACTTCTCAACTTTTTTCTTGGT
>NW_004444179.1:1932788-1934132 GCF_000243295.1 Trichechus manatus latirostris
TTATGTGTGGAGCTAAGATGGATATGGGAGAGAGGAGAGAGGAACAGGAGCCAAAAACATACAAACAAACAAAAAAGAATGCTAGGGGAGCTTGCCATTGGTGGAGAGATGAGACACTATGAAATGGAGAAAAAGAGAAAGCAGAAGAAGAAGAGAAAAGAAAAAATGAGTAAATAAAAATTGGAAAGGTTATAGAACCACATATTTCCAAGAGATCCCACTGGTGCAGCTACAAGTTCTGGGGAAGTCGCTCTCAGGTGTTGCAGTACAGCCTGTCTAGAAGGCGTAGAGGTATACAACGCCAGGTATTCAGGGAACAGAAAGAGAAGGAAGATATAGAGAAATGAGAAACTGATCAATGAAGAAAGACAAAGAGGGAAAAGAAAACAAAAGAAAAAAAAGAACCAGAAATGCTCCCCAAAAAACAGAAAGAAAAAAAAAAAACCCAACCAAAAAAGAAGTGCCCTCAGGGAGCCCTCTGCATGTCTGTGCAAGCCGAGGGGGGATCTCCTTGTCATGCAGCACCGCCTGGCCAGAAAGGGCTCCCAACTCAAGAAAGGAAAAGAAAACAAACAAACAATTCAAAACAAATTAACGAAGAAAAGCCCTGGGATCCCACCAGCGTGGCAGTCCAGACCGGGAAGCAGCTCCACACTGGAACGGAGCTCCACAGCCCCTCGGGAAGAAGCAAAGATGGCGCACAGAGCCAGGTATTTGAGGGAAAGGAGGGGGGTGTGGCGAGAGGTAAGGAAGAGATCAAAGGAAGCGGAAAAAAAAAAAGCAACACTAACAGCCAACAAATGGCACTCAGAGAGCCAGCTAGTGCAGGCTGGTGTTTCTCGGACAAAAGACTGTGTCCACAGGAAGCAGAGGGGGCCAATGTGGGTGAAGATGGGTAAGGAGTGCGAAAGCGTATATCACAAATTACCGGAGCTCTGCAGCCCCACAGGAAGAAGCAAAGATGGCGCACGGAGCCAGGTATTTGAGCAAAAGGAGGGGGAGGTGGTGAGAGGTAAGGAAGAAAGCAAAAGAAGTAGAAAAAAGCAACACTAGCAGCCAACAAATGGCACTCAGAGAGCCTGCCCGTTCGGGTGTGTGGAATCCAAGCAGCCGGTGTTTCCTGGTCAAGAGATTGTGGCCGCAGGAAGCAGAGGAGGCCGAGTCAGGGTGAAGAATGGTGGGGGGTCGGAAAGCGTGGATGCTCCGTGAGGCTGCTTTCTCGTACCCCCGTTTGCTGGTCTCCAATAGGAGTCCAAGATGGTGGTTCCGTGCTGTGTTAGCTAGCAGGGGACCTCTGCATGATTCTCTCCTCGCTCTCCATTCTCTGTCAGTTTTCTCACTCCA
>NW_004444179.1:1935374-1937187 GCF_000243295.1 Trichechus manatus latirostris
TTGGAGAGGTTGTGGAAAGACTGGAACACTTATACACTGCTGGTGGGAATGTAAAATGGTAAAATCACTATGGAAATCGATCTGGCGATTCCTTAAAAAGCTAGAAATAGAATTACCATACGATCTAGCAATCCCACTCCTTGGAATATATCCTAGAGAACTAAAAGCCAGCACACAAATAGATATATGCACACCGGTGTTCATTGCAGCACAATAGCTAAGAGATGGAAACAACCTAGATGCCCATCCACGGACAAATGGATAAACAAATTATGGTATATTCAGACTATGCAATACTATGCAATGATAAACAATGATGAATCCATGAAACATAACATGGAGGAATCTGGAAGGTATTATGCTGAGTAATTTAGTCGCAAAAGGACAAACACTGTATAAGACTACTATTATAAAAACCCTAGAAAATGTTTGAACGTAGAAGACAACATTCTTTGATGGTTACAAGGGTGGGGAGGGAGGGAGATGGGTATTCACTAACTAGAAAGTAGACAAGAATTATCTTAGGTGAAGGGAAAGATAGCACTCACTACAGGGGAAGTCAGCACAACTGCGCTAAACCAAAGCTAAGAAATTTCCTGAATACAACCAAACACATCAAGGGACAGAGTAGCAGGGGCGGGGGTCTGGGTCACATGCTTTCACAGGACATCTAGGTCAATTGGCATAACAAAGTTTTTTTAAGAAAATGTTCTGCATCCCACTTTGGTGAGTGGGGTCTGGGGTCTTAAAAGCTGGTGAGCAGCCATCTAAGATGCATCAATTGGTCCCAACCCATCTGGAGTAAAGGAGAATGAAGAACACCATGGACACAAGGAAAGTACTAGCCCAAGAGACAGAAAGGACCACATAAACCAGAGACTTCATCAGCCTGAGACCAGAAGTATTAGATGGTGCCTGGCTACCACAATGACTGTCCTGAAGGGGAACACAACAGAGAGTCCCTGATGGAGCAGGAGAAAAGTGGGGTGCAGAAGTCAAATTCTAGTAAAAAGACCGGGCTTAACGGTTTGAGATCGGAGGGACCCTGCAAGACTTGGTCCCTGGGATCTCTGTTAGCCCAAAACTAAAACCATTCCCAAGGCCAACCCTTCAGACAAAGATTAGACTGGACTATGGGACATAAAATGATACTAGTGAGGAGTGTGCTTCTTAGCTCAAGTAGATACATGAGATTAAATGAGCAGTTCTCATCCGGAGGAGAGATCAGAAGGCAGAGAGGGACATGGGAATCCAGGGTGGAGATGAAGAGTGTGCTGTCACAGTATAGGGAGAGCAAGTAGGGTCACAAAACAATGTATATATAAATTTTTATATGAGAGACTAACTGGAATTGTAAACTTTCACTTAAAGCACAACAATAAAAAAAAAAAACAAGTTAGAAGTTAAGTTCCCCTATATCTTGATACACATATTGCCTCGGGTATATATTGTTGTTATTTGTTGTTGTTGTTACTTGACATGGATCCATTCTGACTCAAGCCACCTATGTGTGCAAAGTAGAACTCTGCTGCCTAGGGTTTTCAAGGCTGTGACCTTATGGAAATAGAACCTCTGGGTGAGTCCCAATCAACCAGTTTTCTGCTAGTTGTCGAGCACTTAACTATTTGTACTACCCAGAGGCCCGGATCAGGAGTATGTAAAGAACTCTGATATCACACTTTGATTATTAGTTCAGATTTGTTTTGAGCTTTTATGCATTTTTAAACGCTTTCTGGTGTAATGGCAAAAATTCTAATGAAAGAATATCTTGCTTTGATTTTCACTGAAATTTATATCTTTTTTTTTTTTTTTT
>NW_004444179.1:1947511-1959127 GCF_000243295.1 Trichechus manatus latirostris
GGTTTCAGGATTGTTGATTCTCTGTTTGGCTTAGTTTTTCGGATCTTTGTTGTGGAGGGACGGCGTGGTGCTTCTGCCTAGACCGCCATCTTGCCCGACCTGAAATTTATATCTTGAGTATTTCCTGTTTTTATTCTTTTAAAACAAAGATGTAATAATTAGATATCTTTCATGTCCATTGTTCAAGTCTATTTGATCCACACTACACTATAAGTTTTGCATTCAAATCTTTCACTATGTCTCTTTCTAATTTTTTAAAACAGGTTTTGCCTGATGCTGTGCTATGTGGCATGTTGTATTTTCCTATGTCTTGAAGATTATTGATTTGACTTCAGTTTTACGTGTTTTATACATTATATCCTCTTTCCAGTAATAAGACTCAAACAAAAAAAAAAACCCTTTCTGAAGGAAGAATGAGTAAGAAGCAGCACATACCCTTTGAGAAAAGGACACTATTTAAAATGGCAACATAACTTTTATTTTCACATTGATTGAGTTTGGTATATATCCCTGCCCAGGGCAGGGAAACTTTGGGACGGTGATATTTTTTCATATTGAAAGCTAAATTAACTCCTGTTCTATGATTTATAGTAGACCACCTACGTTGTTCCAAAGGCTTCTTTTAAAGTTTGCTTCAGGCCTCAACCTTGAGTTAATGGTCCCTTGTAGAACAGCAGATCTGGCCACTAATAGAGTCGATAATTTTGCTGGAGGAAGAATTCGTAAGGAGAAAGACCACCAGAATATTGGGTTCTTGGAAAGCCTCAAAAGCCGTGCTGGCCATCCCATACACGAGGAATATCACCTTGAGCCATTTTATTTCATTAAACAGAAAAAAATGATCTTAGAACACAAAGTTTTGGGGCATCTTACATAAAACAAATGTGTTAAAATTTTTCACGAAAATAAGAAGTTGAAAAAAAAAGACTAATGCCTAATAGGAAGAAATTAAATGTATTTTCTCCCCAATAGAAAGAAAAGAAAAATATAAATTTGTACCAGAGATAGGAAAGAAGAAAAACAAAACTTTAGAGATACACACAATCAAGGAGAGGCCAGACTCTATTGTCCCCCTTCACGTGACTACCAGAACGGGTATCCTCCGATTTCAGATATGGGAAGTCATTTCTCCTCCTGCAGTTTACTGACAAGCAGTTCCAGCCTGTCCACGACCTCACAATAGGCGTGGAGCTGATGGAAAACAAATCAAACTGCACATCCAGAATATGGCTGGGCAAGAGTCCTTCTGTTCTATCTCCCATTCCTGTTACAGGGGAGCCACTGGAGCATTGCTGGTGTAGGACATTACGAGCGTGAAACCTTCAACCTCCTGACCTCATAGTTAGAGGATGCTGGCAGCACCCCAGCTCCAACATAGTTATCATGCTGATTGAGAATAAGAATGACCTAGAGTTCCGCAGCGATGTGAAGAGAGAAGAAGGAGCCGTCTTTGTTCAGGACGATGGACTTATATTCATGAAGACGTCTGTTTACTAATCTGTAGTGAACAATTTTACCTGGATTTCACCACTTCACCTGCGTACCTTGCTTATTGGGTAATCCAACCCCGCCTGCAGTGTTGAAGAGGACTTCAGTAACACAGCCAAAGAAATACATAGGATGATCCAGCAGGGTTTATTTCATGTCCACGATGAGGCGAATGGCATCAGGATTGGGCCCAGCATCCTAATTCGGCAGCAGTGGGACCCTGCGCCTCTCAGCAGACCTCTCTGGTGACTTAGGATACAACTCTAGCTGTTGCTAAACATCTGGCCTGAACTCTTTTTCTCTTTCTGGAACGACTTCAGATCAATAGGCTTAAAGGAAGAGGTCTTGCTTGCTTTGGCTGAGAGAATCCTCTCTCCAAGGTGTGATGTTTTGCCATTTCACTTTAAGCACCAGGGAAGAATTTGGGCCCTTACTGACCTGTCCTTCTTCAGGGATGTGAGCATTCCCTATAGATTAGGGCTTTTCTCATCCCCCTATTTTAATTTCTAAAATGTTAGGATCAAAGCAGATTGCCACTGTAGTCCAAAAATAAATTATTTTATAAGCATATACAATCTGCCCCCCAACAAGAATTAGTGACAAAGATCAAGGACTTTCTGCTTGGTCACTTGAGAATACTGGGATCTAGTGGCCTGTAGGTGATAGATCCTCTGCCTAGAAATTTTGTTTAGTTTTTAACTTACTGGCCTTTGGGGGTCCAATTGCCACTTCCTCAGAGTTCTTCCAGAAGACACTTCCTTCGACCCAAACTGCTCGCAGATGCTGAGTATGTCTCTAGACCATCCCATTTCTAGTTTCTGCATGTCAAAGTGACTCAAAACATTGGACAGTAGTGAGATGGTCCGGGACCTATGACCACTTATCATTAAGTAAAGAGAATACTCTTTCACTGCTCACCTTGTTTTAGGGACCAGACCTAACATTGCAGTGCCTTTCACCAAATAGACACCTACTGTTGCATCACACTCACTTCTTACCAGACAATTTAGACTTTCTAATCTAACGGAGCTAGTCTGCCTACTGGACGTGACATATGTATTCCCATTTTCATGTTTTTGCATGCATCCTACTCTCTGCTATCATTATATTCAAAGTTCAATTTTTTTTTTCCTTCAGGAAGCCTTCTGTGACTGACTTAGGGACTTCCGAGCAATTATTGACACAGTACCCCTTAGCTTTCCTACGCTGTTTATATTTATTTGTATTAATGTTGTTTTGTAAATATGTTTTATAGTCATTTTATGTGTGGGATCTGTCTCCCCATATAGTTTGTAAGCTCCTGGAGAGCAGAAAGCATGTCATCCATTTATTTTTGCAAAATCTCCCCTATCCCACCATTCCTTCACCATGCCTAGTGCTACACTCATTATGTGACCATTGAATTTGACTGACTGTCTTAAAGACTTGGAACAGGTTTATTTTAGACTCCAGAGGAAAGAAAAGGCCTTAGAGTCATCCCTTTGATAACTCTGTTTCTGTCTCTTCCATCTGCTTACCCTAGGTCCCATATTGCTCTTTTCTCTCTCCCTTCCACTCTTCCTAGGTTATTTGCCTCCATTTCATGCGGCAGACAGTAAGGCGGTCTGCTTCCAAGCAGTCAAATAAGTGAGTACTTACCCAGCCATTCTCCTTTTCAAAAGCATATAATACTATCCTAGCCAAATCTGCCTTTGCAACACTCCTCATGTGGCCTCCAGAGTCACTTGCTATTTCTTCTTGTCTTGATTTCCCATTCTGTTCCACAGCACTGAGGTTTCATGAATTTTTCTATTACTTTTGTTGTTGACGAATTGTTTCACTATTAGCTATATACATGTATCCAAAAAAAAAAAAAAAAAGAAGAAGGAGAGGTATTCAGGAGGTAAGTTTTTCTCCGCCTCCCCCCCCCAACTTTAGCCTTAATTTTAGCATAAACTAAGTTTTAGGAGAGAATTAAACAAACTATGCCTACTTTGCAACCCTCTTTGTCTGGATCATGGCTATCTTAGGCTGGGTTCTCTAGAGAAGCAAAACCAGTAAAGCGTATAAATATATACAGAGAGAGATTTGTATCAAGGAAATTGCTCATGTGATTATAGAGGCTGGAATGTCGCAAGTCTGTGGATCAGGATAGAAGCTTTTCTTGATTCATGTAGCCGCAGGGGCTGGTGAACCCAAGATCGGCAGGTCAGAGAGCAGGGCTCCTGCTCACAAGCTGTGAAGGTCGACGAGTCCCAAGATTGGCAGATAAGCTGATAGCACAAGTCCCAAGAACCAGAGGTCAGACAAACATGAGGCAGCTGCAGGATCCAGAGTGAGCAAAAAGCCAGAATGTCTTCTTATATTCGGAAGCAGGTCACATCTCCAAGGAAACTCCCTTTCAACCGATTGGCCACTCACAGCAAACTCCATCATGGGGGTGATCACATATAAACACTGAGAATCATGGCCCAGCCAAGCTGACACATGATGTTAACCATCACAAGAGTCTTATGAAAGTAAAAAATAAGATAGACTTTATTAACACTTATAGGTATTAAATAAAGAATGAGATAATATGGGCTTCTTCAGGGGTCAGTATCTATGGCATGTAGACCAAATCAACCCTCTATCTGTTTTTCTTTGTAAAGTTTTATTGGAACACAGTCATGCTCATTTATTTGCATGCTGTCTATGGCTCCTTTTACAATACAATAGCATGATCTAGTAGTTGCAGTAGAAACTGTATGGCTCACAAAGACTAAAGTATGTACTATCTGGCACTTTATGGAAAAAAATTGCTGATCCCTGGCCTAGAATACTAGGGAAATATTCTTGCAGAAAGTGAGTCTTCAGAATTTTCATAAGTATAGGTAGGAAAAATGGAAAACTAAGAATTATTGAATAAAGATTTTATGCTAAATATGATATGATGTTTTCACATATACTTTTGAAACTCTGTGAGATAGATGCTGTCCTCATTCTATAAATTAGGAAACTGAGACTCAGAGAAGTTTAATCTGCAAACTGCTGTACAGTCCAGGGCCTCTGAATACAGCTGTGGGGGTTGTGTACTGCACAAGTGTGCCACATTTAAGAAGATGCCATTCATCCACAGAGATTATGTGTTTATATGTTTATTATATCAATTCTCTGATAGATAGCAATGAATTGTATGTTTCAACAATATCAATATTACAAAAATTAAAATGAAGCATATTGAGATTGGACACCTTTATTTTGAACTCACATGAAGATGCCATCTGGCTACTGATAGTCATGCCTGATATAATATTACACCAGATTTAAATAATGAATAAACATATTAGGTTGGAATGAAAATCCAGGCAAAGAAGACATGAACAAACATTTGAATTAGCAGTGAGCATGATGTGTGAGTTTTGTTTTGTTGTTTTCCTCACAGTGAAAATGTATCCGAGCATTAAGACATAAATAACATAGGGAGAACTAAAGGACAGCTTCATATTCTTCCACATAAGATTGTTATCTATTCTTTACGGGGACTGTCTTTGTGCATTCCCTGATTCTTCCGGTGCTATTAAAATGTAAATTTTGAACAACGTTGTTAATGACTGAGAGTCTCTGTGAAGCTTATGCAACTCACCTGGAGCTGGTCTCCTTTTTATGTTAAAGGAATATAACTTGATTACATTTTAACAGTTAGAATTATAGGATTCAGCATTAAATATATAGGCCTATTATTTGCAGTAAATAAAATCCTTTGGAGACGGTGTATATACTTTTAAAATAAAGCAAAACTTGTCGTAGTCTTAGCTCTTACTGTTATTATATTTTAACACCATTATCATTTTTTCTCAATAAGATATTGTGTCATTAGGATAAACCCTAATGAAAAATTCTGGACCATTTACATTCGTCTAAAAACACAAAAGCCAAACCCATTGCCATCAAGTATATTCTAACTCATAGTGATCCTATAGGACTGAATAGTAATGCCCATAATATTTACAGAATCAGACTGCCACATCTTTCTCTTGCAGAGTGGCTGGTGGATTCAAACAGCCAACCTTTCGGTTAGCAGCTGAGTGCTTTAACCACTGTGCCACCAGGACTCCTTTTACATTATTCTAACTTTAATTATATATATGTATATATATGCAAATTACTGATACTTAACAACTTTACTGTTTTGAGAATTTTTTCTTCCTTCAGTAAATTTAAACATACTCTTATAGTGATCTAAGAACATTCGCTCAGCAAGTGTAAGAATAAATGTGATATGTTATAGAAATAGGTGCAAAGCAGCACAGATGAAAGATGGTTTCCTCAGGCTGGAGGATTTCACAGTGGGGCTGATACCTCAACGGGGTTTTAGACAACAGGCAAGAATTAGAGGGGGAAGAAAGCAAGTGTATCTCGGGCAGAAAGCTGCTGGAGAAATAACCATGTAGAAATTCCCAGGAGGTAGCAGGAAATGTGAGTCTTAGAGAAGAGCCCTATGAATGCACATTTTGGGATCTAGCTCTTCAGAGAAACCAGAAACAACTCTGTGTAGATAAGATCACTCAGGATGACTCTGCTGAGAAAGAGAAAATAAGTAAATAAACAAGCAAGGGCAGAATATTGAAGATGTACACACGTTAGGGGGTGAAAAAAAGTTGAGGAGGCCACATGGGAAGCAGGAGAAGTATGGGAGCACGCTGTGAAAGAGAGAACAGATTTTCAAAGAAGAGCTGACAGTGTCAAATACTCCAGAGAAGAAAAAGAGGAGTAGGAACGTGAGAGGGTCACTGGCTTTGTCAACTACAGTATTAAAAAACAGCAATGTTTGTGAAAGCAATTCCGACTGAAGGCCAGTTTGCAGAGCGCTGAAGTTCTGCTCTCATGAGAATCAAGGACAGAGGCAACACGTACAGATCTGTCCTTTGATGGTTTATAACAAACAGAAACCAGTGCCCGGGAGAAGGTAAGAGTTCTTAAAATTTTCTTTTAGCTTTTCTGTGATGTATTTTTAATTTGAGGGAACAAGTGATATTTGAGCATGCTTACTAGCCAAATTGCCCCACTTAGATAATATTAAAGATATAGGAAACTATAGATAGTTGATGGCAGAGAATACTGAAAAATCTACTTGCTTCATTTGAATGAGGAGCCCTGGTGGCACAGTGGTTAAGCACTAGGCTGCTAACTGAGAGTTCAGCATCTCTATAGGGTCACTATGAGTCAGAATCAACTCTACGGCAACAGGTTTTTTGATTTTTCAATTTGAGTGTGCTAGAGGTAGACACGGAGCCCTGGTGGAGAAGCAGTTAAGAGCTTGGCTGTTTCCTTGGAAACCCTGTGGAGTAGTTCTACTGTGTCTAATAGGGTCACTATGTGTTGGAATTGACTCGAAGGCAGCAAGTTTGTGTTTTGGTTTTAGAAGTAGAAACAGTTGAAAATGAAAAATAAGAGTGTATGAAACACTATTGAAAAGAAACTGAAAAATTCTTTGAAACACATCTGGAGCCTGAAGCAAATACATTTGGCGCTATATACGGAGTAAGTCATAGATATCTGGGAATCTTAGGAATAGTTTCTTTGTTAACTATTAGACCTGGAATTTAGGATATACCTTACTTTCTTTACTTTTATGTTTAATAAATTTAGCATTACTTTACATATAAAATATTTAAGTTGAGTTAATGACATTTTGAGAATTATAAGAAGCTATTTTAAATTATTTTTCAAAACACAAATGTAACTTTCCTCAAAACAAGTATCTTTTAAAAAATGCAGAGTCTAAAAAGCCTGCAAGAGATTACCCCAGCAAATATTAAGGAATATAACTAACGATCTTTGACAGTGAACTAAAAAGAGAAAAATTACCTCCGAACATACATTGAATTGAAAAAATAAATTTATAAATATACCCCCATATAATAGCAGACATATAAATAAGATAATTGAACACAATAGAGTTTCTCAGAGAGAGAGACTATGTTGTGGTTAATACATAGATAATAAATAAAAAGGGAAAGGATTGATAAATTAACTCTATCCTTTAAATTGTTCATTATTACAGTATAATAAAGGAACAAACATAAACCAGTTAGCTTCATGATCAATGGTTACATGAGAATTTCAAAAAAGAAAGTTAATATTATATTTTAAAAACAATTTTAAAAATACAGAAATTCAGATAATTTTAACTCAAGCATATGGATTTGTATATGTGGCAACGTTTGCTATCTGGATAGCAAACTTTGATTACTTATGTGACGTACAGATATCCAACATCTACAAGAGTCTGCAATTGTGGCAAATCTGAAATTAATCAACAATCGGAAATGACTGCCTTTAAAGATAAACACAACAATAATAAAACCACTGTTAACTTTTCATCACTTACTTGATACAAGTAAGTGTGCTGAACATTTTACAATTAATGTTTTATCAATGCCACACAATATCCATAGAGATTAATACTATCAAATCTCATTTTTTTAAGATCAAAAGATCAAAAATCTCTTACGGGCATATGTAGCAGAGCTAAGCCTTAAACTCAGAAATCAGCTTGCAGCACGTAACCTCATTTCTATATGATTTTAGTTGTCAAAATATATCCTCTAGTTGATCTTTGGTAGAAGAAATACCCTAAAGGTGTTTAAAGTTATTTCTGGGCAAAAGGGGCGATATAGACAAAATACAATATGATACTATCATATATATTATATTATTATAATATCCAATCTGCAGAGTTAAAGAAAAACTTGCAAGGCAGTTACTATATTACTAAGTCGCTAAATGATGGATATTTTATAAAATCAAAGATCTGACTGTACTGCTTAGTTATTGCAACGATAATGCAGCATGACAATCTCAAAATCCCAATGCCTTTCAAACACATACATTTACTTTGCCTCAGTATGGATCTGAGATTATGCAGGGGCAATTCTACTTCAGACCGTGGGGTGGATTATGATCTGCTTCCTCTGCCTCTCAGCCAGGGACCAAGGGCTCCTGAGGGTCAAGTTCATTTCATGGAATATGTAAGAGGCACATTTTTTTTTTTATTGTTGTAATTAAATGAAGTTTACATTTCAAGATAGTCTCCCATACAAAATTTTTATACATACATTGTTATGAGACCCTAATTGCTCACCCCATTCTGCGACAGCACACTCCTCCTTTCCGCCCCTGATTCCCTATGACCATTCAACCAGCTCCTAACCTTCTCTGCCTTCCCATCTCACCTCTGGACAGAAGCTGCCCCTTTGGTCTCTTGTGTCTACTTGACTAAGAGGCACACTCTTCACGAGTATCACTTTGTGTCCCACAGTCCAGTCCAATCCCTGTCTGAGAGTTGGCCTCAGAAATTGTTTTAGTTCTGGGCTGATAGAGAGTCCAGGGGCCATGCTTTCCGTGGCACCTCGAGTCTCAGTCAGACCATTAAGTCTGGTCTTCTTACTAGAATTTGAGTTTTGCATCCCATCATTCTACTGCTCCATCAGGGACCCTCTTTTGTATTCCCTGTCAGGACGTTCATTGGTGGTAGCCGGGCACAATCTAGTTCTTCCAGTCTCAGGCAGATGAAGTCTCTGGTTTATGTGGCCCATTCTGTCTCTTGGGCTAATACTTTCCTTGTGTCTTTGATGTTCTTCATTCCCCTTTACTGCAAGTGGTTGGGACCAATTGATGCATCTTAGATGGCCACTTGCAAGCTTTTAAGACCCCAGACGCTTGTAAGACCCCGGAAGCCACTCACCAAAGTAGGATGCAGAACATTTTCTTAATAAGCTTTGTTATGCCAGTTGACCTAGATGTCCCCTGAAAGCATGGTCCTCAGGCCCCTACTCCTGCTACTCTGTCTCTCAAAGTATTTGATTGTATTCAGGAAACTTCTTAGCTTTGGTTTAGTCCAGTTGTGCTGACTTCCCCTCTAGTATGTGCTGTCCTTCCCTTCGCCTAAGATGATTCTTATCTACTATCTAGTTAGTGAATAACACTCACCCTCCCTCCCCACACCTGTAACCATCAAAGAATGTTTTCTTCTGTATTTAAACCTTTTCTTGAGTTCTTACAATAGTGGTCTTATACAGTATTTGTCCTTCTGTGACTGACTAAATTCACTCAGCATAATAAGTTCCAGCTTCCACCATGTTATACGAGGTTTCACAGCTTCATTGTTCTTCTTTATCGTTGCATAATATTCCATTGTGTGGATATACCATAATTTGTTTATCCACTCGTCCGTTGATGGGCACATAGGTTGCTTCCATCTTGCTCTTATTTCTCGAGGATATATTCCAAACAGCGGGATAGCTGGATCATATGGTACCTCTATTTCTAGCTTTTTAAGGAAGCACCAAATTGATTTCCAAGGTGGTTGTACCATTTTACATTCCCACCAACAGTGTATAAGTGTATCGATTTTGTTGATCTTTTCAAAGAAGCAGATTTTGGTCTTGTTAACTTTTTCAATTGTTTTTCTATTCTCTATTACATTTAATTCTGCTCTAATTCTTATTATTTCCTTCCTTCTGGTGCCTGTGGGCTTCTTTTCCTGCTCTCTTTCTACTTGTTCCAGTTGTAGGGTTAATGTTTTAACTATGGCCCTTTCTTCTTTTTGGATGTGTTCATTTATTGCTATAAACTGACCTCTGAGCAGTGCTTTTTCTGTGTCCCAAAGGATTTGGTAGGATGTGTTTTCATTCTCATTTGATTCCATAAATTTCTTTATTCCATCCTTAATTTCTTTTATAACCCAGTAGTTTTTGAGCAAGGTGTTGTTCAGTTTCCATGTGTTTGATTTTTTTTCCTTGCTTTTTCTGTTGTTGATTTCCACTTTTATGGTTGTATGTTCAGAAAAGATGCTTTGTAATATTTTGATGTTTTGGATTTTGTTAAGGCTTCCTTTATGGCCTAATATGTGGTCTATTCTGGAGAATGTTCCATGTGTGTTGGAAAAGAAAGTATACTTGGTTGCTGTTGGATGCAGTGTTCAGTATATCTATGAGATCAAGTTGGTTGATTGTAGCATTTAGCTCTCCTGTGTTTTTGTTGAGCTTCTTTCTGGATGTTCTGTCCTTCACCAAAAGTGGCATGTTAATGTGTCTCTACTACTATTATGGTGCTGTCTATCTCTCTTTTCAGAGCTGTTAGAGTTTGTTTCATGTATTTTGGAGCCCTGTTGTTGGGTGCATAAATATTTATTATAGTTATGCCCTCCTGGTGTATTGACCTTTTAATCATTATATTGTGCCCTTCCTTATCCTTTATGGTGGATTTTACTTTAAAGTCTATTTTGTCAGAGATTAATATTGCCACTCCTGCTCTTTTTTCAGTGTTGTTTGCTTGATATATTTTTTTCCATCCTTTGAGTTTTAGCCTGTTTGTGTCTTTAAGTCTAAGGTGCATCTCTTGTAGGCAGCATATAGATGGATCATGCTTTTTTATCCAATCTGCCACTCTCTGTCTTTTTATTGGTGCATTAAGTCCGTTTATATTCAGTGTAATTATTGATAGGAATGTGTTTAGTGCTGTCATCCTGATATCTCTTTTTGTGTGTTGTTGACAGTTTCTTTGTTCCCTTTAATTTTCTGTGCTGAGTCGTTTTTCTTTAAGTATTTTTTTTTCATTGTTGTAGATTTTGTGTTTGCTGGGTCTTTATATTTTTCTACTTTTTTGTTTTGATTTGTAGGATTGTTAGATTGCTTTGTGGTTACCTTAATATTTACCCCTATTTTTCTAAGTTTATACCAGTCTTTTATTACTTTATATCGCCTTGACTTCCCCTCCATATGAAAAATCAATGTCTGCATTTTTTAAGTCCCTCTTTTTTGTTTTATTGTTGTCCTTTTTTAAATATTGATGTCTTTGTTTCCCTATTTTCAGTGTTTTGGCTTTCATGTATTTTCAACTTTCCTATCTAAGTCAATATCTGGTTGCTCTGTCCTGTGTTCTAGTCTTGTGTTGTTATCTGGTGTTATTGATTATCTAACCTAGGACTCCCTTTAGTATTTCTTGTAATTTTGGTTTGGTTTTTGCAAATTCCCTAAACTTCTGTTTATCTGGAAATGCCCTAATTTCACCATCATATTTGAGAGACAGTTTTGCTGGATATATAACTCTTGGCTGACAGTTGTTTTCCTTCAAGGCTTTATATATGTCATCCCATTGCCTTCT
>NW_004444179.1:1959227-2011486 GCF_000243295.1 Trichechus manatus latirostris
GACTTTCTTTTGGGATCTACCTTATGTGGGGTTTGATGAGCATCTTGGATAGATATCTTCTCATCTTTCATGACATCAGGGAAGTTTTCTGTTAACAAATCTTCAACAATTTTCTCTGTATTTTCTGTTATCCTCCCCTCACCCCCAATTCTGGAACTCCAATCACTCGTAGGTTATTTCTCTTGATAGAGTCCCACATGAGTCTTAGACTTTCTTCATTCTTTTTAATTCTTTTATCTGATCTGATTTTTCCTCAAATAATTTGACGTCAAGTGCTTTGTCTTCGATGTCACTAATTCTAACCTCTACTGCCTCAATTCTGCTCCTATCACTTTCTATGGAGTTGTCTAACTCTGAAATTTTATTGTTAATCTTCTGGATTTCTGATTACTGTCTCTGTATGGATTCTTGCAGCTATTAAATTTGTCATTATGTTATGAATAACTTTTTTAAGTTCTGCAACTACTTTGTCTGTATGTTCCTTGGCTATTTCTGCATTGTGTAGAATTTCCTTTCTTATTTCTAGAAGAGTTCTTTATATTAATCTTTTGTATTCTGCCTCTGGTAATTCCAAGAAATTCTCTTCCTCCAGAGAATTTATTGATTCTTTATTTTGGGAGCTGGCTGAAGCCATCATGGACTGCCTCTTTATGTGATTTCATATTGACTGTTGTCTCCGAGCCATCAATAAGTTATTATAATTTTATTTTATATTTGTTTAGTGAGACCTAGCTTCTTGTTTTGTTTGGTTTTGATATGCCCCAATAGGCTACTCATGTGTGCTAGTTTGATTACTGGCACCTTTGAAGCTCTAAAATCCTTTCACCAGGTAGTTATTTCTGTTACTAAGTATGTGCACATAGGAGTCCATTAAATTTTCCTATATGGGTTCAGTTCAGGTGTCCAGGCAGTCAGTCACCAAGTGTGTGGTGCACCCTGTCACCTACAGTCTTAGAGAAGCATGGGTGATTGGTGAAGGCACTAAAATCTGGCTGTGGTAGGGCATCATGTGCTGAACTAGACAGGGGGCTGACAGCTGCCCCTGAGAGTCTGAAAGTAAAGCGTGTCCCTATTCCATAGGGCGAGTAAGTAGGTGAGTTTTGCAGACAGACTATGAGCACCCCACTCTGTTGGCTGTAAAGACTCGAGGGCACCACTTTTTATTGGGCTTCTGTAGCAGGTGACTAGGTGGTTTAGGTGACACCGCCAGTCCTCAAGCCCCTGTTGCATATCGGTAAAAGCACCTACTTAAGGGGCAGGGCTGTTTCAAGGGTCACAAACCTGCCACTTCACAGGTGAAACACTAGAAGTTATACTTCAGATGTTTTCCCTGTTGTACTGTGGTAGTGAGGGCTAACGCTGTTGAGATGAGTCCCCACAAGTCTATACAGAGGTGTAAGGCACTCAAAGTCTGCAGACCCCTTATGCCTGTGCCTAGCAAAGGAGCTATGCTGACCCTGAGCTCCTGGCTCAGGGGAGCCAGTGGTTTATTTGTTCCCTCTCCAAGGCCAAAAGAATGTGTCAGGGAGCATTTTGGGATCTACTTCCAGCCCAGTGGACTCCCAGTGCAGAGCAAGGAAGGAGGAGATAAAAGGGAGAAAGGTTTTTCCCAAATGGGCTTTTTTTTTTAAATCCCCATGAAAGGCCGCACACATGTACTTATCTTTAGCCACTTGGGAGCTGCTTTTCACTGGTTTGGAGTGTCCAAGAAGAATCTCTGATGCCGGATCTTTCTCGCTGTGGAAACTGCTTCCCTAGCACGCGCACAGCTGTTTGCCTGCTTCACTGAGGACCTGGAGCAGCTGAAGAGCTGCAGTCCCACTGCCGCTCTGGCACTGCTCGCTTCTTCTAAACCGTCTCCCTCTCCCCCCACCACTGACTCCGATTCCTCAACTTTGCCTTGTCCAGGGCTCCTTGATATTCATATACAATCAAATCACTCATTTTTCCAGGTCTTTCTTATAAAAGGGATGTAGGAAGCTGTCTGACTACTCTGCCATCTTGGCCCCACCTCTACAGGCACATTTTAAATGAAAGTATATTTAAAATGGGTGGGGATGTTTACACCACCTATCTACTGAAAGGTCAGGCAGAGATCAAGTGAACTATGACATAAGCAATTTAATGACTGTGTTCAGGGCTTATTTGTTTTTTGGTAATTTAGCCAAAATACCTCATACTAGAGAGCCTACTACCCTATCTAAACTGTCTACCAAGCTGAGGAAAATTAAAATTTCAAATTTTAAAACTCTCTTCTCTTCCTTTATCATTCCCATCCTCATTCCCTGAAACCTCATTTGCATCACAATCAGTGATTTAAAATTTTAAATTGAGTAGAATAATTCACATTAGGCATCTTTTCAAACCAAAACAAGAGAAGAAACACATGGCCCTAATCCACTAAATGCAGCTCTTTTAGAAAAAACAAAAACAAATATGTGTGATTTAGAATTCCTTGATCATCTAGCTCGTGGTCTGGCTAACAAAAGTTATTATCAGAGTTTTCTCTCCACTGAATTGGATAAAGCTTTCTAGGCTTACTTTGTCTTATAGATATAGAAAATAATTTTAATTATTACATCTCCTACCACAGGGGAATCATTATGTTTTTTGCCTATAGTTGATACTCCACCATCTATAGACGTGGTTATGAAAATAGTTGTAGTAGATTGAATTATTGACCTTGATTCTTTATTCCTCATTGCATCCACTCCCTATGCCACGAAACTTTACATTCACTCCTAGAAAAGGCAAAGTATAATTCCCTACTTCTTAACTTGGTCTTCAACATGTAAGTATTTTGCTAATGGGATGATAGCAACTATGTGCAAGCAGGGCTTGTGGTCTTGGATATGCCCTCTTGTACTTCCAGTATAGCCATGACAAGTGATTCTCTGAGTGTCTTCAGTCTAGGCCCCAGAATAAATAAAAATGGATCAACCAGAATATAATCCTGCAAGAAGCCCAACTGGTCTTGGAGCTTGAGTAGATTTGAATCATAGTTGACCCACAGACCAAGAAGAAATAAAAGCTTGTTGCTACCTACACTGAGATTTTGTGGTTGATTGCTACACATCACAAGTTGACTGATAAAGTGACTTTCTAGAAAATACTTCTTAAGATTTGGCTACAAGCAACCCAGGTCACAGTGTCCACAGGCATGCATATACACACAGACACACACGCACAGAGATACACAGCATCCTCAACCACATAGGTCCAGCCACTTCTTAAGTGTTTCTGTTTTGTAGCAGGGTACAAGATGTAGGTTCCTGTCACTAACAGCATATTTCATGCTTTAATATCCTCCTCCTCCACAAATTTCTATCTTATTATAAGATTTGGGTGCTCCTTTCTCTTCTATCCCAAGAAACCTCATCATTTTCGACAAACCAGCATTATCAAATCACTTGAATGCTCTTGTTTTTGAAAATGAGGTCATTTTAATTCTAGTTCCAGGTCAAGGAAAACTCAGCCCATCAAAATGTAAAAGATTCTGTGCTATCTTGGGCAAACGAATAGCTCTCACACAAAAACAAATTAATTCTTAATTGCATTTTATTATTTTGCCTTGGCAATTCTTTCTACTATGATTGTTCAGTTTCCGAACACTTCTAGTGAAAACATGCTACATCCCAAGGCAGTTTACTCCTCTTTTGGATTCCCAGTTAGGCAGAAAAGAGACTGTGGCATCTAAGTAGAAACAAATAGCTGCAGCCAGAGAAATTCCACTCTGTGGAGAAATGGATGAGAGCTTTAACCTGCTCTCTCAGTTCTCCTAGTCCTCTAGGTCACTAATTCATTTGACTAGTACCTCTATTATTCCTACCTTTACACTGAATTTTTGTATGTCCTCAGATTATCCGAACCTATTTCCTGTTTTTGACAGCACTTAGTAAGGGTTTACTTACCAGACCTCTCAATAATTATTGAGATTACACTCATTCCTCATATATTCTAAATCAACAGCTCCTCAGCTTGTTCTCTCCTGCCTAGCATCTGTCAATGGCACCTCTTTGAACTTACTAGAGAAAAGGAGATATGCAGGTAATTTCACATGTTTTTTTAATGATAGAAAGAGAAATTTATTTCCTCCGTGCCATTCACTTTCAAAAGGTATAAACAAAATGAAAATAAATAAAAACAAGCAAGCAAACAACAAAAACAGTGTACAAATGTATGTCAACGATAGCACATGCATACCCTCTTCTATTTAGCAGTAGGATTTCCAAATAATTATTTGATATTTACCACATTTTTGGTTAAAGACACGTCTCAGTTTCATAATTTAATGAATCTGTAAGGGGGTAGATCTGACTACTGCAATTCACAATTACCATAGTAACCGTATCAGTCATGTGAGGGTATAGTAATAGAATGGAGTGGACTGCTAAAAGAACAGGAAGAGGGGCACAGAGTCCCAGTAATCTCCCAAGCACCACATAGTAGAGGAAAATTAAATTAGCTAAACTTTGTGGATAGAGCAAATTTATAACAGAGTAGAAATGTATTTTTGTATATTCTATTTTTATTTTATGATACACTGGGGTCCTAGAACTACCAAGGTGTATCGTACATTTATGCCCATTGCATAGAACATGGAGCATAATTTTATCATTTAAAATTATTGCATGAATTTATAGTTGTATCTTTTATTTTATGACACGTTTTCAGTTATGTCTGATTTATTTGATGCTTGGTCTACCATATAACGTCAAATTATAACATTGTCCCTGTGAGGAAATATAAAATTTTTGTAACAATCTCCTCTACAGAAGCGTTTCTAAGAATGCACTGTGATGACAGTAACTTCCTATAGCAGTTTTATGAACTCTACTTGGCACAGATTTATGGTTAAAAGATAAAAATGTCCCTTCTGAATATTTAGGAGCTTATATAATCCAAACTTTTAAAACATTGAGGTACATATTTTTAAACCAAAATCTTAAAAATTCTGTTTCAAGACTACCTCTCAATTGACATAACACAGTTTATAAAGAAATGTTCTACATTCTACTTTAGTGAGTAGCATCCAGGGTCTTAAAAGCCCGTGAGCAGCTATCTAAGATAGATACTGCACTGGTCCCACCCTGTCTAGAGCAAGGGAGAATGAAGAAAACCAAAGACACAAGGGAAAGATTAGTCCAAAGGAAAAATGGACCACAACTACCACAGCCTCCACCGGACTGAGTCCAGCACAACTAGATGGTGCCCGACTACCACCACTGACTGCTCTGACAGGGATCACAATATAGGGTCCCAGACAGAGCTGGAGAAAAATGTAGAACAAAATTCTGACTCACAAGAAGAGATCAGACTTATGGGACTGACAGAAACTGGAGAAATCCCAAGAGTATGGCCCCCAGACACCCTAATAGCTCAGTAAAGAAGTCACTCCTGCAGTTCACCTTTCCGCCAAAGATTAGACAGGCCTATAAAACAAAATGAGACTAAAGGGGCACACCATGCCAGGGGCAAGGCACAGAGAAGGCAGGAGGAGACAGGAAAGCTGGTAATGGGGAACCCAAGTTCGAGAAGGGGAGAGTGTTGGCACATTGTGCGGTTGGCAACCAATGTCACAAACACATATATGTATTAATTGTTTAATAAGAAACTAATTTGCACTGTAAACCTTCATCTAAAGCACAATAAATAAATAAATAAGACTACCTCTCTGACACAGCCTCCTCTAAAAGCTCCTACCCTGAGTGGTAACTGATTTCCTAAAGTAGTTGTCTGCCTTGTTCATTTGACACTTAAATACGTATTTGCCTTGTACTATCATAATTCTCTACTCTTTCTTTAGAATACTTATCAAAGTAGTATTATTTACATAGGAAGCCTCCATTTTTATTAGATTGAATTAAAGAGACCCACATCACACTATTTTTTTAAAAAGAAAACTAGTTGCCATAAAATCAATTCTGAATCTTGGCAACCCCATGTGTATCAGAATAGAACTCTGCTAACTAACATTAATGGCTGATTTTTTGGGAGAAGATCACCACTCTTTTCTTCCGAGGTGCTTTGGGTAGATTCAAACCTCCAATTTTTTGGTTTGCAGCCAAGTGCATTAACCATTTTCACCATCCAGGGACACACTATGTTTAGGAAAGCAATCCTCACACACAAACACACATGCAATAAACCAAAAAGCAAACCCATTGCCACTGAGTCGATTCCCACTCATAGTGACCCTATAGGATAGAGTAGAACTGCTCCATAAGATTTTCAAGGAACAGGTGGTGAATTCGAATTGCCAACATTTTGGTTAGCAGCCTAACGCTTAACCACTGCACCACCAGGGCTCCAGACATGCAGTAATAGCTATTACTTATTAATAAAAACATGGTGATACTTGTGATGTATTTAGATGAATAATTTCCAGGTTGTTCTAAGATCCTAACATTTACACACATGCTATAGAAAGCAAAATCACTAAGCAAAATAATGAACTTGACTTGTGAAGCTAAAGTTAGAAATGTTCATTATAAGGATTACTATAACAGGATTTTATTTTAAATATTTTTAAAGAATATTACAACAGCATAGTCATGTACTATTCTCATACAGAAAATTATTCTTAATGCCTCAATTACAAAACCACATTACATTACTAATGTACTATACTACAAATGTTTATGTTTATTTGATATATTTGTTACAAAAAACCTTAAAAGATAATTCCAATTGTAAAAAAGTTTTGTCAAAGATCTGTGTTCAAAACCCAGTGATCAGCAGAGGATGAAGTTATCATAAAACTCTAACTCTACCCTCAATGAATCATTAGAGTTGAAATTATCATACTGCTATACAGCTGGGTTTTAGTTTTTTGTTTTCTTCTCCAAGATAACACTGCTCTCAGTTGGTTTAGTAACCAGATCTTCTAAACCTTTAGTATTACAGCATTATCAGAACAGACATGTAAGTACTCTTACACGTGATATTTGAATTTTCCTATCCATTATATCAAATACTTAAATAATACAGAAGCTGACACACACAGCATTATGTTCTGTTACTCTGAAATAAACAGTCTGTAACTCCTAAAATAGTATTAGTGGAGACTAAGAAGAATAATTCCCAATTCTCAGTAAATATTGATAACATCAGCAAATTACATGTTGCAACATTGTATAGAGTACATATTACAATGATAAGATAAGCAAAAAAATAAATAAAAAACAGTCATAGTGTTATTTGTTATAACTCAAATATGTCATAAATTGGGGACTACATGTAGTCAGATTTAAGTTTTTATCCAGGCTCTATTTCACCTGGGTATAATTAATTTAGTGAATTAGATAGTCTCTGAAATTCTATATACAATATTCTCAGTAGTATATAATATTTATTTATTTACAAGACTGTTCATAGATTTTATCAACATTTCAATAGCTATAACCACAAAAACAAATGCAAAACTATTATTATAAAGTGACAAATATACTCCTTCAACCATTAAATATTTATAATTAAATGATATTTATAATGAAGGCTTCATTTGTATTTAACTATAAACTAACCGAAAGAAAAAGAAACATGCCATAAAAAATTTTAACAATGAAACCTTTGCCTACAAGTTTAAGAAAACACTTGGATATTTAAACAATTTTATACAGAATTGTTTGCTATGCCAAATATTATTTTCATTTTTTAATTAATGAATGCTACATAAAATGTCATGTGAGCCAATTATCAGTAACTTAAAGAAGTATTTGATTATACACGTGTCCTGTAGAGAGAAAATAGTGGAAAGAGTCACTCAGAATAAACGGTGACACACTGTACTTTTCAATTTTCTTCAAAAATAAGGAGAAATGAAGGTGTTCTCAGAACAAAAAAGGTCCAGAGAATAGATCAAAGAAAAACAAATACATTTTTCTACAAAAGCTGAGTATTTTTAGCCATCAGGCAGAATTAAAGTGAATAAATAAATAAACAGGTATAATATAGCCCCACATGGAAAAAATAGAAATGCTAGAAGGAATGAAGGGGCTTCTCTCCGGATAGCAGTCTAGACAGTGAAGGTTTCCATTTCTCTGCAATAATTAAAGAAAGAAGATATAAAATAAAGCAAATAATGTGTTGAAACCAAGGAATTCAAAACTCTGGAACCCAATTCAAGAGATAAAGCTCCTGGCGGAAAACCGAAGGAAGAGTAAGCCAGCAAACAAGGTAAGAAGATTATTTTTTCTCTACCATATGAGAGTCCTTCCTGCCCAGCCCCCATGGTAGTTTAATATGGGCCACAAATAGTGAACCACGCTACCTTAGCCTAGAAGGGACATAAGAGCTGGCTTTAGCTGATATTCTGATGAGTTAGATCCTTCATAACTGTCAGGGGACACCCAGAGGAAGTAGAGAGACACAGAGCCCATGTGAAGAAGCCAGTCCTCCACACCCATCCAGGTAGAACCAAGAGGAAAAAAAAAAAAAGTTTTCTGCCTCCAGATAGCTTAACCAAAAGGAGCAGTTAATGGCAGTTGTTGGAGCCCTATTGGTACAGTGGTTAAGAGCTACAGACACTAACTAAAAGGTCAGCAGTTCAAATCCACCAGCTGCTCCTTGGAAACCCTATGGGGCAGTTCTACTTTGTCCTATAAGGTCACTATGAATTGGAATCGACACTTTGGCAACAGGTTTGGTGTTTTTTGGTTTTGGAGGTAAAGAAAAGGTTCTCAAAGGCAGATCTCTGAGATAAGCTTGCCTCCATAGACTTGAAATTTCTGCAGAGAAGGATTGTCCCTTGGAAGGTTTTTTTCCTAGTTCTGCATCATAAATAAAGGATCAGAGCACCCTCTAGTGGAATATCAGAGAAGTGTGAGGGAACGGGGAGAAAATAAGAGGAAAAGAACTATGCATGCAACTACAATCCGTGGCAATGGAGAAGATTCTGAGCACCAGAGGTAGCACATTATAACACTTAAGTACCCCAGATTCAACAAAAAATTATAAGTTATACAAAAATACAAGAAAAAATGGCCCAATAAAAAGAAAATTATGGAGAAGCAGAAATCAGTCCTGTGGAAGTCTAAATAAAGGGCAAAATAGAGGACTTTCAAACAGCATTAACTATACTCAAGAAATGTAAAGAACACACAGACAATGAATTAAATGAAATCAGTAAACAAAATGGAAATCTTGAAAAAATGGTTTTGATTCTCCTGGTATTCAGATTTCTGTGTTCACGGAATTGGGGTGACCCACCCAGGCCATCTGCCATTACATGTCCTTTTGAACCTTGAAGGAAGTGGTTCCCTGGAGTCGCCATCAGGTCAAACAATAGAGTAGGAAACAGCTTAGCAAAGACTGGCCTTAGGCATTGGGTTCCTTTGGAAAATTATTTATGTGCAGCCTGCAAGAAGCAGGCACTCCAGGGTCTGACTAGAGGCTGTGTTTTAGGATGTATAGTGTGTCTTTGGTGATTCTGTTTCTGTAACTGATGGACTCTGAAGCCCTGCCCTCTGCTTTGATGTTATCTTCTGAGAAATTAACATAACAATTACCTATATGACCTGTTTTCACTGTCCCGTCTTCTGAGCAACTTTCTAAATACTTTAAGTTTGGATGCTGCCCAATTCAAATTATATCTACTCACAATAAAGGTATTCTGTTACACTAACTTTTGGAATTTCTCTGTGCACTTAGGTTTTTCACAATCTCAATAACAAGAGAGAAAACTTAAAAAAAAATAGAAATACTGAAATTGAAGAGTAGAATAACTGAATTGAAAAATTCAGGGGAAAGATACAACCATAAAATTGAGCAGGCAGAAAAAAGGATAAGTGAACTAGAAGACAAGCTAACTGAATTTATCAAGACCAAAGCGAAATAGGAGAAAAGAATAAAGAAAAGTGAGCAAAGCCAAATGGAATTGTGGGACACTATCAAGCAAAGCAGCATAAACATCATGTGAATCTCAGAATGAGAGGAGAGAAAAAATATTTGAACAAATAATGGCAGTAAACTTTCCAGGCTTGAGTAAGGAGTTGAACTTGCAAATACAAGAATTAGAGAACTCTGAGTAGACTAAACCCAAAGAGATATACCCCATGACATTTTGTAATCAAACTCTTGAAAATCAAAGACAAGAAGAGAGTTCTCAAAACAGCAAGAAAAAAAGCTCAGTATAACATATAAGAGGTCTTCAGTAAGATTAAGTGCCAATTTCTTCTCAGAAAACTTAGAGGCCAGGAGACACTAGAACAATGTATATAAAGTGCTGAAATAAAACAGCTATCAACCAATAATTTTTTATCCAGCAGAACTGTCTTTCAAAAATGAGGGTGAAATCAAGACATTCCCAGATAAACAAAAGTTGTGGGAATTTGTTACCACCTGACATGCCTTGCAAGAATTTCTAAAGGGAGTCCTTCAGATGGAAAGGAAAGAATACTAGACATTTCCTCAAAGCTGTACACAGGAACTATATATATATATATATATATATAGTTAATATATATATATAATATTATAATTATAACCTAACAGGCACAGGATGTATAATGACATAAAAGGTGACAAAAATAACAGATATGAGGAAGAGAAGAGCAAAATAGGAATAGAGTTTTGTATGTTAATGTTATGTTACTTGTTATCAAGTTAAATTAGATTGTTGTAAACATAAGTAATTAAATGCAATTTTTATGGTAACCACCAAGAAAATATCATGTATATAGGCAGGCAGGCAGGCAGATAGAGAAGTTAAGAAGAAAGAAATCTAAGATGCAAAACAAAAAAGCAACTAACAAAAATAATGGCAAAACTACAGTAATTGAAGAACAAAGAAAGTACAAGACACAGAAAAAAACAGTAAAATGGCAGAAGTAAGTCCTCCCTTATTGGTAATTACCTTAAATGTAAATGAATTAAACACTCCAAGGAAAAGTCAGAGAGTGGCAGAATGGATTAAAAAAAATATACTGCCTACAAGAAATACATTTAGGCCCAAGGACACCAACAGACTGAACATGAAAGGATGGAAAAAAATAATCCATGTAAATAGTATGCAAAAGAAAGCAGAGGTGACCATACTGATGTCAGACAAGAGATTTTAAGTCAAAATCAGTTATAAGAGACAATGATGGATATTATGTAATGATAAAAGGACAATTCATCAAGAAATAACTACTATTAATGTATATAATTTGTATATACTGGGATACCAGTATCAGTGCCCCAATATATATAGAGCAAATATTGACAGAAATAAAGGAGAAATAGACAGCTCCACAATGATAGTGGGGGACTTCAATATACCATTTCCTTACTGGACAGAATATCTAGAAATAAGATTAGTAAGGAAATAGAGGACCTGAACACCACCATAAACCAGTAAGACTTAACAGACATATATGGAACACTGCACCCAACATCAGAACAATACATATTCTTCTCCAGTGCACATAGGTCATTTTCTAAGTTTTACCTTACGCTAGATCACAAACCAAGTCTCAATAAATGTTAAAAGACTGAAATTATACAGAGTATATTTTGCAAACACAAAGAAATAGTACTAGAAATTAATAGCAGAAAAAACAGAAATAGATAAATATGTGGAAATTAAACAACACATTATTAAACAACGAGTCAGTCAAAGAAATCAAGAGAGAAATAAAAAATTACTTGATGCTGAACTAAAATGAATACATGACATACCAAAACCCATGAGATGCAAGAAAGGCAGTCCTCACAGGGAAATTTATAGCAACAAATGCCTACATTAAAAAAGAAAGATCTCCAATCAATAGTCAAACTGTAGACCTTGAGGAACTAGAAAAAGAAGAGCAAACTAAGTATAAAGCTACCAGAAGAAATCTGAGCAGAAATAAAAGAGATAGAAAATAGAAAAAAAATGGAGTCAACAAAACCTGAAGTTGGTTCTCTGAATAGGTCAATAAAATTAACAAATAATTAGTTAGACTGAAAAAAAGAGGGCAAATGGAAATAACCAAAATGAGAAATAAAAGCAGAGACATTCCAACTGACAACAGAAATAAAAATAATCGTCACAGAATACTATGAATATCTGTACACCAACAAATTTGATAACATAGATATAATGGACAAATTCTTAAATGAATACAAAACCTACATAAACTGACTCAAGAGGTAGCAGAAAATATCAACAGATCCCTAACAAGTGAAGAGATTGAATCAGTTATCAAAAGATAACTGACAAAAGAGGCCAATTTATCGACAAAATACCACAATCCTAAATCTGTACAAAGCCAATAAAATAGTTTTTAAATGAATAAACCAATTGTAAACTGAATTAAAGGAGAAATATAAAAATTTCCAACGTCACATGGTCCTATCTAATTTAAAAGAGCCAGAAACCAGAAAGAAAAAGGCAGAAACCACAATATAAATTGGCAAAAAAAAATTTAACATGCACTTCACTAAAAAAGATAATCAAAACACAGGGAAATTTGCCCAGCACTTTTAGTCATCAGTGAAGTACAAACTAAAAGCACAATGAGATACTACTGCATGTACACCATAATAGTCGAAGCAAGATAAGACGGATGATATTCTTCCAGCCGTCTACTATAGCAGAAAGAATCTGCCACAAAACTTAGTGGATCAAAACATCTCAATTTTATATCTCATGGTTCTATGTGTCAAGAATTATAGCATTTCTACATGAGTCGTTCTTTTGTTCTTCAGGGCTTTGAAGGAGATCATTAGTGGTATTCAGTTACTAGTGGCTGAACAGGTATGAAATTTTCAAAACAGCTTCACTCATGTGGTTGGCATCTTGGCAGTTTTGCTGGAAGTCAAGGATTTACTGGTACTCAACCAGACATCTGCAACATGGGGGTATCAGATTACTTACATGGTGGTTAAGAGCTCAGAATGAGGGGATTTCAAGATACCCAGGGAAAAGCTGCAAGGCTTTGTTTTGTAAGCCTTGGAAGCCCCAAAACTTCACTCTGATGAATTTACTCACCAAGGAAGTCATCTGGGCCAGCTCTGATTCAAGTGGAAGGAAATTAGACGTCACCTCTTAACAAGAAAGTTAGAAAAAGAATTGTTTGCCATTATTAGCCTACACAAATACAAGTATTTGTGAGGAGGATAAATACACTGTTGGTGGAAGTATAAATTGGAATATCAAGTTTTGAAAACTGGAAGTATCCTGTAAAGGTAATCATATGCATACCCTTGCATCCAGCAGTTACACTCCTAGATATATAACCACATAGATGCCAAGTACGTCCACCAAAATACACATAATAAAATCATAATTGTGGCACTATTTGACTTAAAGTGGGAAAATACAAGAATGTTCTTTAACAGTATAGTGTCTAAATTAAGTGTGTGAGATATACTGCAACAAACTCATAATTCTCCCAAATGTGCTTCTTAAACAAGGATTTTGACAACTTTATCCTCAAGAAACCAAACCTGTTGGCCTCGTAGAGCTGTCCCATATGGTTTCCAAGAAGCAGCTGGTGGATGTGAACTGGTGACTTTTTGGTTAACAGCCTGAGCTCTTAACCACTGTGCCACCAGAGTGTCATCTTCAAGGAGTGGAATATATATTACCCTTCCCCCTTTGAATTTGGGTGGACTATTGCTGAAGTGACACTATGTGACCTCTGCAGAATGTTTCTAATGAATTCTCTTGGGAAATTCAGTCTTGGCACCCAGACATCATGCCATAAGGAAGGCCAAACAGCCCACTGAGATACCAACACACAGAGAGAAACCAGACCTTGAATGAGCCAGCATGCCAGCCGAGTGAGTAAATCCTCTTTATAATAATTATCTCCCAGCCCTGGTCTGTCTGCCCTCGCTGACAACAGGTGGAGCAGGTTTGTGACCAAAATAAATGATTATTGTTGATTTAAGGTGCATTATTTTTTTTCCAACGCAACAATGAATTAGCAGAGATGGGTGCCTGAAACTGTGGCATTGTTTTCAGGACCAGAAAGGAGTTGAAATTCTACAAGGCCTTGAGGAAACTGTTAGTGAGATCCGAATGGCCTCAAGGAGGCTGTCAGTGAGGGCTTAAACGAAGGAAAATGTTATTGGAGGCTGGAGGAAAGGGAACCTGTTATGTATTGGTGGAAAGTTGGCAACACTGTCTCCTGAAGTAATGTGGAAAATAGGAACAGTGCCTACAGAATTTGATGAACTAGCTAAGGAGATTTTCAGGTAGAATATTTAAAGTGCCATCTGGTATCTTCTAAAATGTGAGAGGAAGAGACAACACAAAGAGGTGTTTAAAATGAAAAGAAACCAAGACATTCTGAGTTGTAACATGAAAGTGTTCCTCATTTCCAGCTTATCATCATGGCAAAAAATATCTCAAATCGCCAAAGATTAAATCTCAGTTAAGGATATTACATCCTTTGCTAAGACCTCAGAAATAGTTAAGGGAGTGATTTATAATTCACTTTTAGGCAGACAACTTACCTATAGACATCTTCAGGAAATGTCTTTCGGTCTTCTTACCACCAATGACTGCCCTGACAGGGAACATAACAGAGAGTCCCAGATGGAGCAGGAGAAAGGTGGGGTGCAGAACTCCAATTCTAGTAAAAAGACCAGACTTAATGGAAAGCATGGTCCCTGGATTCTCTATCAGCCAGGACAGCCCAGAAATAAAACAATTTCCGAGGCCAACTCTTCAGACTAAGATTGGACTGGACTGTGAGACATAAAATGATAGTTGTGAAGAGTGTGCTTCTTAGCTCACATAGATACAAGACACTAAATGGGCAGCTCCTGTCCAGAGGTGAGATGAGAAGACAGAGAGGGTTAGGAGCTGGTTGAACGGACGTGGGAAATCAGGGGTGGAAAGGAGGAGTGTGCTGTCACAGTATAGGGAGAGCAGTTAGGGTCACATAACAACGTATATATAAATTTTTGTATAAGAGACTAACCTGAAATGTCAGCTTTTACTTAAACTGCAACAGTAAACAAAAACAAACAAAAAAAAGAAATAGGTCTTTTAAGAATCTCAAAGGCATTGTCCCATAGTAGTCTCACAGAGAGATCAAGGCAGAGAAGAGCTTTTAGGTGTGGCTTTTGGCTGATGGCATAGAATAGATATATTTTGATACATATGATGTATCTATCTGTCTGTCTATCTGTCTGTCTATCCATCTGTCTATCTAAACATCTATCTTCCTCCTATCTTAGCATTTCCAAAAATCTTAACCCATTCCAGCATCCACTCTAAATTCAAAATCTCATCTCATGAATCATCTAAATAGGTATGGGTAAGACTTTGGGTATGGTTCATCCTGGGGCAAATTCTTTTCCATCTGTGGATCAAGAATACAAGTTATCTGCTTCTAAACTACAATAGTGCAACAGACATAAGATAACATTCCCATTACAAAAGGGAGAAATTGGAAGGAAGGAAAAGGTCACGGATACCAAGCATATCCAAAAATCAGCCGGGCAAATTTCATTAGATTTCAAAACTTGAATATAATTATCTATTTTCCAGTCCCATCTGGGTGATGGCCCCATTCTCTGGATTCTGGGCTGTGGCCTTTCAGCCCTGGGCATTGCGCTCATCCACCCAGAGAGGACCCATTCTCCTGGCTCATTGTGTAACTGGCAATTCAGCCTGGGCTTTTGTCAGGAGTCCCATTCTCCCAGCCAACGAGAACCAAAATAGTGACCCCACACTTTGAAACCTAAGTAGCGGCCCCATCCTCTGAAACCAAGGAAGAAGCAGTCTTGTCTCTCCCCCACGTTCATGCCAGCAATTCTCTGATCTCTGAATTGCTCCTGGAATCATTCTTTCCTTTTCTTGAAATACAACAGAAGTTCACAGCCAAATAGATCCCTTGTCCCATCTCCTGTCTGTGGAATTTCAGGAGTAAGACAGAAAGTGAGGATAGACCTGCCTGCACCATGAATTTGGACTTCTAGTCTCCAGAAATGTGAGAACACAAATTTTTGTTCTTTGAAGCCACTCACTTTGTGATATTTTGTTATGTCAGCCCTAGGAAACTCAGACAGCGTGATTCTATTAAAAGCTGACAAAAAACCCTCTTTTTCTTTTTGAATTTTAAAAAAATTCATAGTTGTGGTTTCTCTTGGAGATGGTAATGACTGGTATGGAGTACAAGTAAATTTCTGTTGTCGTAATAATGTCTGTTCCTTGATCTGAATGCTATTTATATGGATGTGTTCATTTTAAAAACTTTCATCAAGTTGTACATTTATGATATGTGCCCATTCTGTGTGTATGCTATACCCATATCTGTCAGCATTCAGTTTCAAAAACAGAAGGAGGTGAATGGGATTAAAGTGCTCTATGGTCCTAGCCTTGTCTGGAAGAAGGTAAAAGTACTGATTTGCATTATACTCTAAGAATGTCCAGGTTACATGTTGTAATAGGGAGAGTAATCACTAAAAGAATCATAGGAGAATGTATTATTAATAAGCTAACATTGGAAAAAATTGAATAAATACATTAAATTCAATATTGATCCAAAAGATGGTAATGGAAGAGGCTGCATAGGCCTGACTCACTATTATTTACTCCCCATCGCTATCCGCCACATTGTCTCATGATCTTTTCTTTCCCTCTGGTTCCAGTCTCTACAAAAGGTTTAAGATTAACCTGTGTTCCTCCTTGGAGGGTGGAAAACAAGTGATAATGATCTGAGGATGAAAACCGAACAAAGCACCCATCTTGTGACAAGAAAAACAGGATATTGCCAGATAACCCCCAAGAATACCAGTAAAAGGTTAACCCATCTGAGATGTGACTGCCTCAAGGGAGAACTAACACAAACCTCTAAGACCCATAATCCTGTCCCTATAAAAGCCTTCAGCCAATCTCCAGCTGGGAAGATGGTTTTTTGGAGGAATCTATTCCCCTCTGTCTCCTGTATATCAATACATAATAAACCTCTTGCTGCTCATCTCACCCCTGTCTCAGAATTGGCTATTGCGGCAGGCGGCAGCAATCTGCATTATTGCGGTAACAGCAAGGGAGAAAAAGGAACATACAACAGCTATGACAAATAGGAGCAATGGTAGGTTTAAAGATATAAATGAAAATACATGATGATTTCCTAACTCTAAAAAGTCTAAATTAGATTTGTTGGAGAGAAACAGCTCTATTAAATTTACCACAGTTTACCCTTTTCTAGCTGGTAGTAGTTTCCTCTACCCCTCAATCAGACTGGGAAAAGATAAGTTGGCCCACTCATTTGTTCCTGTATACATTTGGGAATATTAATGGGAATTTCTCAGGATTTTTTGATTTTCCTAGGATAGATTCTAAGGGGAGGGCACAGTTTGAGGGACTAACTGTGATTCCTCTCTTCTTTTGCTACAAGCTTCAATATCCTGTCTCATTCATTGGCTTGAAGTTTTGACAGAGATTTTATTAGGCTATATTTCCTTTCTAATTTGATGTTCTGGTTGAAATTTTTTGTTTGTTTTGCTTTTGGTTGTTTATTCTTCAGCTGTTATGGATTGAATTGTGTCCCCCCCAAAAGATATGTTAATGTACTAACCCCCTGTACCTGAGATTGTGACCCTGTTTGGAATAGGGTCTTTGAAGACGTTATCAGTTAGGTTAACACAAGGTCATAAGGAAGTAGGATGGGTACTAACCCTATATGACTGATGTCCTTATAAAAGAGTAGAAGAGACACAGACACAGGTAGACAGAGGAAGGACACCATGTGACACTGCAGCTGCAAAGCAAGGAATGTCTGGAGCTACCATCAACTAGGAGAGAGGCATGGAATGTCTCTCTCTCAGAGCCTCCAGAAGGAATTAACATGGCTGACAAACCATGATTTGGACTACTAGCTTCCAGAATTGTCAGACAATAAATTTCTGTTGTTGTAAGTCACCCAATTTGTGTCTTTTTATTATGGCAGTCGTAGTAAAATAATACACTGGCTTCTACTAATTTTTCTTCATTTCATCGAGATTTGAAGAAAGGAAATTCTGTGGTGAAGTTTAAGTCTACCATCTTCTTACTTGTGCTCTTGTGTACATTTGACTGAGAAAGCAGTTACAAAATAAATATATTTGGAGGGGATTTGAAGGAGAATATACATTTAGAATCCCAGATGAACATTAGAAATTTCAAGGAGAAGTCAACAATGAAACTTCGAGACAATAATAATTCTTCCTTAATAAGAACTGAAAAACATAGGGAAAATTTTTGTTTGGATGTTTTGTTTTTATTTTTGTTTTTTAATTTTTATGGAAAGGGGAAGAGTCAGAATCAAGGCAAGAATCGTGTATTTTTTTATAACCATATGAAATTGATAGATTGGTGACTGTTAATCCTTTAGCAACTGTATATAAAAGACTGTTTTCTAATGTACAGTCTTTGTATGCAGTGGGTGAACTTAACATTTTCTTACAGTAACAGCATTCATAACCTAAATAAAATTAATCAGGATTTTACAATACTATTAGAAAAGGGAGTTGCTATATTGAATAACAACCAACACTGCAAGATATATTTACATATTTTAAAGCTATGATTATAAATCTTAAGGCACCTCTACACAAAAAAAAAAAAGTCACTAATTGTTAAATTGTTAATTACCTGTTGATCCTTGCACTCTTTTGGTGCTCACTATACGGTTGTGATTATTATTTTGAAAATGCTAACTATTCTTTCAGTATTGTGGTTAGTGTGGTATTACTAATTGCAGAGAAAAGTGTTTTCAGATATGATCTCCATTAAATGACTTTATTTTTTTACTATAGGATGTCACTAGACTCTTTAAAAAAAAATAAACACATAATTTGAGAATATCTTAGAACTTTAGAACTAAAAGGGACCATAGAGATCATATACTATAAACTCTTCATTTTACAGATGAAAAAGCATTTTGGAGATGTTAAGATTAACCAAAGATGCCTACAACTAGTAACAGAGAGAGATGCACTCTTCATATGACAGGGAATAAATGTACATATTTCATTTTTAAAGAAGTCATGGCTTCTGTTTTATCGACATTCTAAGAACAGAAGGTGATGAATAATTGTGATTCATTTCAGAATTTAATTACATTACAGTCTTTAATTTTTTTCTGACAGCATCAAAAAATTAATTGAACCCTTCAAGTAAATATTAATAAGAAATACTTTCAATATTTACCTAATTCTTAGTCTCCAGCTCTGTAGATGGTTTGTGGTTATACAGGGGCCCTAGAGTCCCAGCCAAGTTTTAGCATAGGTGTTGAACTAGAATGAATATTTAGTATTTGAATTAAAAAATCTCCATTTCATAGAATCTTGATCTGCCTTCTAACAGCATGTCCAACAACTGTCTATGGAGGGGAGGGCTAAAAATATAAAATTGGGAAATAAAAATTTTAAATAGAACATAGGCCTCCTGGAAAGAATACACTTTAGTAATTTTAAATATTTAGGTCAGTTGCAACTCTTTGTTAACAAACGGAAGAGTCCAACTTATAAGAAAATTAAAGACACTTGGAAAGTAGAAAATTTTTTACATCATATATCATCTAACACTTACCTGAAACTTGTATATAAGCATTCTAGGAGTTCAATAGGGGAGAATTCCTATAATGATTCCACAGGTAATTTTTAATAATAGCACTAAAGCAGAAGTACAAGAAGACCCAAAAATGCTATACCAGTATAATAAGAATGATAACATCGACAATAATACCGCTAATAGGAAGATTAAGAGCAACCCTTTTTTCCTAGACTTTGGATTCCAGGAAATCAGAGAGCCCTCAGAAAAAGAGGTTCCAAGTAAATTATATCATATTGTGTCTCCTTGTTTTTGAAATTGTATGAGTAGATCTGTAACAGATAATCAACTACTGGACCATTGGCTATGTCTAGGTTCTATAGATCATTATGGAAACACTCCTCTAATTTTCTAAATATCCTTGTAAGCTTCCTCTTACCTAATGACAACTTCTTGGTCTTCTTCTGTTGATGTTGTGTATACATCATTTAAGTTATTTAACCAGCCTAATATCACCCAGCTTCTCAGGTCCATGAGTGGTGCAATTGATTAAGCACTTGACTACTAATCAAAAAGTTGTCAATTTGAATCCTCCAGAAACACCTGGGAAGAAAGGCCTGGCAATCTGCTTCCAGAAGTCCACAGCCGTGAAAATCCTATGGAGTGCCTTTCTACTTTGCAGTACATGGGGTTACCATGAGTCAGAATTAACTCAAAGGCAACTGGTTTGGTTTGTTTTTTTTAGTTCAGAAATTCAAGCATTTGTCCCATTATTGGTCTTCTTCCATATATCCAGATTAGATAATCTTGGAATCAAATTTGTTAGATTTGATATATTGATTATGGTCTTTCCCACTTTTGGGTCAATGAACTGTAAGAAAAAACTCATGTTCCCATTAGCAAAGTTCAGTATGTAAAAGCAATAAACTAATTGGAGACTTCTGTTCTTCCTTTTATTAATTCATGTTCAGCCAATATATTCAGTCACATCCTATTCTCCTCTGCACCCACCAGTCATTGGTAATGTTCTATTCCATTTTTTCAACCCAGACAGTAAGATGACTTAATTCACGTCTCTTATTCTAAAGCTCTAATACTGTGATTTTTTCCCCTTCCTCTTATCCATAGTATTCCTAACCTTTTTTACAGCTTTCCTACACAAAGCTAATTTTAAGAATCATGCTGTTTACTCTTTCTTTCAATTGATTTAATGTAATGCTCATAATCTCAAGCAATACTGAACTAAAAAAAAAGAAAATGCCTAGGAGTATCTAAGTACATAGAGGGTCATACATAACCAGCATCCAAGCTTCACTCTAGATACATAGTAAGCAGAGCAATCCTCCAAGTTTTTGATAAAACAACTGAATTTTGATGACTTGTATCTCTGAGGTAGAGAGAATACATGTTGTATCTTCATTTTGCTATGTGATGAATTTTAATTTTCTTAAATCAAATAACTTAACAAGAGACAAAAATACAAGTATAATAGATTCAATAAAGTCATAGAAAAAACTTTTTAAGAGAGAGTTTTAAAGAAAAATAAATACAAGGTCTACGTATCAGCTAAGGTTTGAGCAAGTATTTCTATTGATTATTTAAGTACCACCATTGCTCCGTCACCCAGTTCCTAGTCTGAACTCTGCTTCTTTTCTGCTCCCCTGTTCCCCAGGAAGCTGACCCTTAGTCTTCTCTGCTGGCTTCGAGATTAGAGGAAAGAGCGGTAGAAGTCTTTTTTCCCTACTTCTCCAGCTTTGGACCCTACCGCTGGTAACAGTAGCTGCCTGCCACCAGCTCAGCAATATGACCCAGCCTCCTCGGCTCGAAGTCTGACTTCTAGGAACATTATTTTACCTCCATGCCCCTTCATCCTGGAGCTGCTAACGGCTCCTCCATGCTGTTGCTAATCTCTGATGCCTCATGTGACTCTGTGTTCCTTTAAGCGTCACCTTTGTGAGTAGCCCTTTCATTCTCTTCATTTCAACTTTCTTTGGTGACTTCTGTTTCCTGTCAAAGCCTTGACTGATACATGATTATGATAGAAAATATTAATAATTAACAGCAATAATAATTTGACACTTATTTGATACTTTACTAGTAATATATTTAATATTATCCTATATTATTAATAAGCACATTACAATCTGGATATTAGTTAACATCTGCTGGTAAATCAAATAGGAAGAAAAGTGTAAGAAAGGAATAAGCAATAACTAAGTTACTGCCTGGAGATTTGATTTGCACATGCAAAGAATTGCTTACAGGAGATGTCTTGCTTTGATTAAAGTCATCCCATCAAGATGTAAGTGTATAGGCAAAACAGAAGCTACCTGTATTGTTTTCACTGTTAACCAGTAGGGACTTTGTAGTGTGATAAGGCTCTATTACTTACATACTTTTAGCATATCAGTCTATCAGAAAACTCTACCAAATTGGCCCTGAAGGATACTGACCAGTCTCAAAATCAGACATGCCCCAAAACTGCCAGATATCAATCTTACCTGATACTGATTGATTAAGAAGATGAGCTAGGATTGCATAATGATTGTAAACTAGGGCTTTGGAGTCCATATGCCTAGGTTGGAATTATGCTATAACTAGCTATGTGATCTTGAACAATCCATGTATCTTATCTTGCCTCAATTTCTTCATCCATAAAACCTCTGAGTCTGGTTGTGAATATCAAATGGGTTATACAATAGAATGTATGCACAATAGAATTTATAACAGACTAAACACTAGTAAATATTAACTATTATTATATGGGGCAAAATGTTTGCTCAATATTTCTGAACTTCTATAATATACCAAAAATCAAACCTGTTGCCATCAAGTCGATTCTGACTCATAGCAGCCCTGGAGGACAGAATAGAACTGCCCCATGGGGCTTCCAAGGCAGTAAATCTTTACAGGAGCAGACTGCCACATCTTTCTCCTGTGGAGAAGTTGGGGGGCTCGAACCGCCGACCTTTCGGTTAGCAGCAGAATGCTTAACCCAAGCACAACCAGAGCTCCTGCCTGAAAACGGAAATTTTTAGGCTTAGTCCACCCAAACATTTTATAAACTGCAGATGCCTCTTGGAATGGTCGTTCTGAGAAGGTAATGATGAGGATTTGTGTATCACATGCTGTCTGTAGCCTCCTGCTGATATCCTCTAAGCTCTCATCTCTACATATCCAAGTAATAAAACATGCTGAGTGTGAACACTTCCGTTTTTCACGTGGGGCTTTTTGTTTTCTAGGTTTTGGGGTCAAGCTCAGCCCTACACAGGGTAAGAAGGTGTCCTGGGCATTAATTCTTCCAGGAGACAATGTCAGTCAGTGGCACATAGGGATCTGGTTAAAAAAAAAAAGCAAAAACACGCATACACACACTTTTCCTGCTCTTTGGCTGTTATAATTCTGAGGATAAATCTTTAGTGAGCTGTAGAGTTCCATGGTGGGATTAAGCTCTAGTTGCCAACAGTGGTAACTTGATCAGCAAAAGACTTTTTGTCAAGCCAAGGTCTGTCACCACAAAAGCATTACTAACACTCAGGCAGTGGATGGAACAGTACTAACGCAGAGAAGAGACACAAGGTCGGCTTCAATACCGAGTGCCTGTCCCCATAGCCAGCAAGTCACTCCCTGAAACCAAAGCATGGTTGGTGTCCTGCTGGCACCTCCCTCATGTGACAGTTGAAGGACTTCATTCCCTCCCCGCTGGGAACAGAAGTAGTAGTGGGGTTGGCCAGCTGCCTTAAGATGTCACATGCATCTTAGACCCAAAACAGGGAAGGCGTTTCCCTAAGAAGGAAGAAGAAGCAACCGGGACAGAGGTAGATGCCATTCTCAGCTGTCATTATCAGGGAGTGTTGCAGATCCGATGTTTCGGATTAGGCAGCCTGGCTGAGAGGCACAGGGGCTGTGGCAGACTGTCTTCCAAACACTTTTTATGGCTTTTTTCCCTTTCCTGTCCTACTTCCCTGCTCCTGTACCAGTGTTTCCTAGTGTCACTTCCCAAATAAACCGTGTGGGCTTGAAACTGTCACAGTGCTCGCTTCTGTGAGAGCCCACACCGAGCTAATGAGTTGAATGTAAGCGTAACTGTCCAAGTGTTTATGAATGACACTTTATAATTTAGAAAATTAATGAAAACAAAGATTATTGGCCTAGTGTTACATTACTCTATGACTTTTCCCACATTCATAAATTTGTTTGAAAAATATTTTTACATTCTTGCTGGCATGGGCAAAGCCAGACAGTAAGATTAGAGCCACAAAAGGCTATGGACCTAAGAACTGAGCCACTGTTCCTTATAGAAATATGTCTGTCATATCTCTGATTTCTGCATTGGAGACAGAAAATAAGGATTTAGACCTCCAATAGGTTAGACACAGAAGAGAAGAGCAAGAATCTCACATAAATTGTATTTGACTAGGTGGAGCTGAATATTTGGGTAATTCTTCAGATAGAAGCACTTGATTGAGCAAGACCAAGTGATGTGATGGCTTGAAGTCAGGATATTGGTAGTTGGTGACTACAAAAAGAAAAATGAAGGTCTGGGAAGAAGGTTCTGGGTTCCACTGATGTGCTTGGATCTCTGTTACAGCTTCAGGGAGCTTGAAGTTGCAATGACAAAAGGAGATTCCAAGGGTGTCTCTGAAAGTTTACCTAAAACACATAGTTTCAGTGAATTACAAACTATATGTGGCTCTATTTGAATTTCAGGTGGAAAGTTCTAATGTAAGGTGGGAAAATATTGCAAAATAAAGTTTAATATGATGTTCAGCTTTAATTCTTTTTAACGTAGAGCTAAGCTTATAGTAAAGTTAAATCATGAAAATATTGTAAGAACTTTAACTCACTAGTAAAAATTGAAATGGCAAACCTTTAAAGATAAGAAATTTGCTTTAACCTTTAAGAAGAGAATGATGCTAATAAAAGTGACATGCAAAATATTGATTCAAAAGTAGATTTATAAAAAATATTAGGGAAATGGACAGGAAATAAATTATAAAATGTTGAAAATAGAAGAATGCTTTTATATTAGTAACAAAATACCAATGAGATTTTTAATGGATTGTAAGTAATTTAAAAACTTACAAATGGACTACTACAAAAGAAAACACATTTGTCTAAATGTCATTTGGGTGTTCTTTGTATTGTGAAGGGCTGCTGGGTGATATTCACGAATACTTGATCTCTCTCTAAGCTGTGCCTCACCTGGGAAAATGTTTAATTTATTTTCAGATCAACTCCCTTCAGGATGGTTGTTTATCTCCTATTTCCTTTCCCCAAAAGATAAGTCAGCTTTGGTGGCTATTTTTGCTAAATTACACATCTCCTTAGGCATTGCTTGTTTATTTCTAAATGGTCTTTCTCTAGGGTGATATATGGAACATAAGAAAGACTGACTATGTTTTATTAATGAATACTGTATATTATCAAGGAGAAGCTCTATACACAAAAAAATTGATTTCTGAAATTTCTGTATAGAAAAATATCATTTTAATAGTTTTGTGATTTCATTTTAATCTATAGCACTTACTTTTTAAACAATGTCATAGCTTTCTTTACTTAAAAAAAAAAAAAAAATCTCAATTTTCAAGCCCTTCAGTTAGTAGCCGACCGTAAATCGTTTGCAACACCTGGGAACCTGAAGATTTTCCAAAATTGTTTTCATACTAGAGCTGAAAGAACTCTACAGAGACAATAATTCTTCTACAAAGACAATTTCAAATGTTGGTAGGATCACATCTAACACTGTTTTACTCTGTTTTTGAGTATATAGGTAAATGACAATTAAAACATTAAGTTAATTAAAGCATCACCTAAAAAAAAAAAACCTCCCAATAACTTCTACAGACAATTTCATTTCATATAAAATCTATCCTAGTTAATCTGCCAAGAAAAACAAATGAATTAAATGATTTCTTGAATGTGATATCAAGCTACTTATATGAAGCAAAGCACAGACAACAACTGAAAAATATGTAAATATATATTTTACAATTGAGTATCTGACTCACTGTGAATTGTCTGCACTCGTTGCACAATCTAACACTAGTTTTCTTTCAAAATGAGATAAAATGGAATGATCTGATTGGGCCACCAATCAGACTCCCCGCTAGAATGATTTCCATGTATCTGGATGATTGATTTTAAAAGACACTAAACACTTGCCCAAGCTCCCCCAGCTTCCTTTTACCCTAAATTGAGATTGATATCTACATTTTCCTGGATTCCTCTGTTCTGGCCAACCAATTTAAAGCTAACCTTTCAAGTTGTCCTGAGCCAGAAATTTATATCAAATTGAAGTCTAGTATTATTATTTTGGAAACCCTGGTTGCCTAGTGGTTAACCACAGTCTGCTAAGCAAAAGGTTAGCAGTTCGAATCCACCAGGCACTCCTTGGAAACTCTATGGGGCAGTTCTACTCTGTCCTACAGGGTCACCGTGAGTCAGAATCGACTCAATTGCAATGGGTTTGGGTTTTATTTTTTTTGTTTTATTATTACTTTATGTACACTTATAAGCCAACTCTCATCTATTACCCACTTTTCTATTAGTTATCCTTTATTTAACTCTCATAACAATTTTCAGGAATGTTGTAGCATGCTTTTTGACAAGTAGATATCTTTCAATTCTAGTAATCTTTAGATAAGTATTCCAAAAATAAGCAAAGTTTACATAAATGAAAGAAAACTAATATTTATTGAGTACCTACATGGTACAAATTTTCCTAAATATCATTTCATTCAATTTTGAAAATAACTTAGTTAAAAAAAAATAACAACAAAAAACTGATGAATAAACTGAAATTCAAAGAGAGTATATAATTTCCTTTATATACTATGGCTAATTAAGTGGAGAAGCTACCATTTAAATTCTATCTATACTGAAGTCACTTGGAGCACTAGTGGTGCAGTGGTTAAGAGCTAAGGTGAGCTACAGCTGCTAACCAAAAAGGCTGGCAGTTCAAATCCACCAGCCTCTCCTTGGAAACCCTATGGGGCAGTTCTACTCTGTCCTCTAGAGTCACTATAAGTTGGAATCGACTGGATGGTAACCTTTTTTTTTTTTTAATGCTGAAGTCCATAATGGTTTCAGTGACCACTACCGTTGCATATCAAAAACGTGCATACCTACTCATCATTTTCAGTTATAAGGTTTACTGTTGTTCCTTTGAGTATGTAATGGTGGAAAGAAAAGTTTTCTTTTGGGGGAAGCCTTACTAATACCACCGTGATATATTCACAACTTTGGCCAGTCTCTTTGGTGATCATGATATACAATTTCAACTAGATTACCCAGTTGAATATGTATAGCAATACTTTATGACTACATGAACAGATCAAAAATAACATAATGCCATCAGGGTTTCCGTGAGTCGGAATCCGCTCGACAGCAACAGGTTGATTGGTTGAATTCCATGCTTAAACTAGAGTTTCTTTAGAATTCTTTGCCATAATCTTGTCTGTGTTCAGTACCATAATAGCCGCTCAGTGTTCCCAAATTTGGGGGCATTTATAGAATGCCAGTCTGCTCCCTACCTACATTATGGCCCTCTGCCCATTCTAGGATTAGATCTTTGGCTAATCCAATCCAGCCATCATTGTCCTCCCTCTGTGGGTCAAATATTCAGAAGAATTTTCTTGGTAAATGGCCAAATAATTTTGCTAATCTCATTCAAGATATATCCTTAATATGATCACTTCCATATTGATAAAAGCAATGATTAAGTTCCTGTAGGAGAGAAGATTGAGAGTAAAGAGTCTTGGTCCAGATGGCTTTACTTGTGAGCTCTACCAGACATGTAAGGAAGAAATAATAGCAATTCTTCATAAACTCTTACAGAAAATAGAGCAGAAGGAAACACCTCCCAACTCATTTTATTACACCAGCATTACCCTAACACCACAACCAGACAAATACACTAAACAAGAGGAAAAAAAAAGAAAAATTAAGCCACAATGGGAAGAAAATATTTGGAAAATATATATCTGATAAAGGATTTGCATACAAAATATTTCAAGAACGCTTAAAATTCAATAATGAGAAGATAGATAAATAGTTTCTTTTAAAATAGACAAATGATTTGAATAGACACATTACCCAAGAAAATACACAAATGGCCCCTAAACATATGAAAAGACAATCAACATCGATGGTCAATAGGAAAATACAAACAAAAATCACAACGAGATACCATTATATACTGACTTTAATGGTTAGATAAAGAAATCTACAATACCAAGGAATGGCAAGAATATGGAGAAACTGGAATACTCATACGCTGCTGGTAAAAATACAAAATGGTATAGTCACTTTGGAAAACTGTTTGATGTTTGACTGTGAAGTTAAATATATGCTTACAACCCGACCCAGCAATTCCACTGTTGTTGCTGTTGGTGACCGTCTTGTCGATTCCAACTCATGGCACCCCATGTGTGTGCAGGTTTCAAGGCTATAATCTTTCAGAAGCAGATTGCTATCTTCTGAGAAGCCTGTGGGTGGGTTCAAACCACCAAACTTTTGGCTAGTAGTCGAGAGTTTTACCATTTTTGCAATTCTACTACTGGATATTTATTGGAGAAAAGACTTATGTTAGAATGTCCATATAACTTTATTCATAATAGCCCAAAACCCAAACCCACCCAAATATTATCAGTTGGTAGATGGAATTTTACTCAGCAATAAAACAAAATGAACTATTGATACATACAACAATATAGATGAATCTCAAAAGCACCATTTTAAGAAGCTAGGCATGAAAGACTAATATTGTATGATTCTATTCATATGAAATTCTAGAAAAGACAATACTTTGCTTATAGAAGTAGATCAATGGCTGTAACAGTTCAGAGACTGGAGCAAGGGATTGTTTACAAAGTGGCATAAGGAACCTTTTTGGGGGTGATAAATATCATAATGGTGATGGTGATTACAAACTATACATGTGAAAAAATTTATTAAATTGTACTCTTAAAGCTGGTGAATTTCATTTTATATAAATCACATCCCAGTACAACTAACTAAAATGTAAATAAAATAAAACTGCTTTAAAAAGTAAAAATCAGTATAAAAGTTGCAGACCAGCTTTCTATCTGGAAACTGAGTGTCAGGCAGGGAGCTAGTTGTGGAAAGATGTGAGTTCAGACCTACAACTGCAAAGTCTGTAGCTAACACAGCCCATCCAAGTGACATGTATTTGAAGCCTGAACCAGGAGCCCAGGGGAGAGGCTGTTACTGGAGGCTCAAGATCATCACCAGCTGTTTAACCCTGGTGGTTACCACACACACACACACACACACACACACACAATTAAGAGAAAATTATCCTATCAAAAGAAAAAAACATAGTCCCTTGTTCATCTTCTTCCTTTCAATTCTGACAAGGACCTCCGACTTTTACCTGTCTTCAGGTTGACCATGTCTCCACCCAGGGAGAAACACCCCAGGACATAGGTATCATTTCTTACATCCCTGGACTGTGGACCCCAGACCTTGTATTCCCTTCATAATTTCTCCCTGTGTGACAGTCCTAAACAGCTCCATCTTCTTATTTACATTAACAGTAATGAGGTATTTTTCTTGTTTTGCTTATATTCTTTGTGTCTTTTAAAAAAGATAACACCTATTAATTATTCTCTTTTAACTTGAAGATTTCAACAAAGCACAAAGGAAAAGGTGAAAATTGCCTATAACCCAGTATTAACAATGTTTTCAAAAAGAAGGGAGCAGGATTTTTCCCAATGGATTGAGAAAGAAACTTATCTTTCAGTGCAGACGTGGGGGTTTCCGATAGCAGACTGTGAACTAGGCTAAACGTCTCTGTGTCGCTCCTTTACCTCTTTGTCTCGTCCTCTTGCCTGTCCTCCACTTTCTCCAGTCCTGTTTCTGGGTCCCCTTCCCAAAGGTTGCTCTCAACTAGTCTTCAGTTCTTTGGAAATGATGAAGCTATGACCTTTGGTTCTGTCTTTCTAACTGGTGGTATATTTAATGAAGGATCAGGTAGAATGAATCTTTTGAAAATTGCTTTTCACAGCAAGTGAGAGTAAGAGATTCTGGGTTTTGAAACTCTGCCTAACATTACTCTCAGATATAGACCAGTTCAGATTTCATCCATTTTTAAAACTGATGCTGACATAGGATCACAGCTGTCATCTTTAAAGTAACTATGGCAACCAGTCTTTGATTTTGCATGGACCCGGAATAAGGATTTCTGAATAATCAAATTCTTTCTCTTAAAGAATTTTACTTTTTTCCACCCACCTGAGTTCAGAAGAACTAGGTGGTGCTCAGCTACCACTATAAAATGCTCTGATAGGGATCACAATACAGGGTCCCGGACAGAGTGGGAGAAAATGTAGAACAAAACTCAAATTCACAAAAAAAGACCAGATTTACTGGCATGACAGACACTGGAGGAACCCTCGAGACTATGGTCACCAGACACTCTGCTAATCCAGAACTGAAGCCACACGCTGTCCGCCTGCACCTGCCTACCTTTCAGCCAAAGATTAGACAGGCCTATAAAACAAACAATAACGTAGATGAGAAACATGCTTTTAGTTCAATCAAGTATAAGGGACCAAATGGGCAACACTTGCCCAGAAGCAAAGACAAGAAGGCAGGAAAGGACAGGAAAACTGGAACGCGATGAATGGACACAGGGAACCCAGGGTGGAAAGGGGAGAGTGATGACACATTGCAGGGATTGCAACCAAATTCACAAAATAATTTGTGTATAAATGTTTTAATAAGAAACTAATTTGTGCTGTGAACTTTTGTCTAAGGCACGATAAAAGAAAAAAAGTTTTTACTATAACACGATACCCTGTCCATGAACTGAAATATTGTTAAATAACTTATTTAATATTAAAAAATAAAATTAATATATATTTCACTACATTGAGAGAATTTTAGATTCTTGAATGTTCTAGGATCATGCCATGTTATATAACTTTTATCACTGATAGTGCCAAATACTATTTTATTATCTTTCCTTGTTTCCACAGATACTCTCGGGCTTAGAAAGCTATGTGAGTTGCACACAATGTCACAATTAAATAGAAGAGTCTAAATTCGATCCTAATATTTTTCTTTTAATCACCTGAACTCTATTCTATTGCTCATTATGAATATCAGTTATCACTGAGCTTCAGTTGTGCATGTATTACTTAAGTTTAATTTGTCATAATACCCAGTAAGTCAAATTATAATTTATTGCCTACTCTTAAATGTTGTAATCATGCATTTCAACTTTAATACCATTTCAATTTTAGAAGTATGCCAAACATAATCTTTTCTAACACTGCATTTCTTCTGGGATGTTCTACTTTTTTATTTTTATTACTTTACATGTATTAATTTAAAGCCAACAGATAGCATATCAAAATATATTTCTTCATTAATGAGATTTTCTATCTATATTTACTTCATATTTTTAATTCTTCAAGTTGTTTTTCAAAATAAGAATTCTCCTTCAAGCCATTTATTTAGTATTTGATAAATTTGGTACTAATACTAGACAATAGTCTCCTTGCACCCAATTATTCTGTCATCCTTTTTTTGTTTCTTCTTTGACATTTTTATATTATTTAATGCTTGGAGTATTTCAAGAACAATGAGTCTTAAGTATTTCAAAAACAATGAGTCTTAAGAACCTAGATACTAGTTTTTCAAAATCTAAAATAAAAAGAAAAGCAATTCTTTCCAGTGCAGAGATGATAATATTTAAGACAGAAAGTTATTGTACAAAAAGCACCTCCAAAGAATGTGACTTAGCCCTATAAATTATAGACTTGAAAGTACTGACATTGAGACATAGCACTTTTCAAGACTAAGGCATGAATTTGATCATGACCTTGACAAGTAATGTCCTAAAGAAGGTCTTTGAAAAATGAGTTTCTGTTTTCTTTCCTCTTGCTAATGGTAGAGTGTCCACTTCAGATAACTAAATCGTCAACATCTTTCTCACTCTGTAACCTGAGGGGGAACCCAAACCACTGGATTTAGTAAGTATAATGAACTAAGCTTTCCACCCTCTAAGTAGTTCCACTAGGTCAATTTTATAGCCATTACTTAATTCATCTGATATTTGTCAAGTTGTATCTAATTATTTCTACAGCTAACATCCTATATTTGTAAGTCTGTATATTTGACATGTATTTCAAGTGATTTCCTCTTAAATCAGCTGCTGAATGCTGTTAAGTTAAATATTGATTGAAGTCAACAGCTTGGAAATATAATTATGTGGTTACCTTTCTTTTCTTCAATTTGCGAGTTGCTGCCAAGGGTTGTTTTCCCAGGAAGGAGTATCTGGGCAGAGATTGGCTTGGAGGTGATTAATTAGGCTGCGCTTTCAGGAACAACCCCTGTAAGGGGATGACAGAAGTCAGACTGGTTTTTAAAAAAGTTCAAGAGAGTGCAGGTGTGTAATAGAAGCCTCCGCTGATACTCTGTGGTGCTAGAATGGACTCTTATGGATGTCTCCTATTGAGACTATAGGGAAGGGCCCATGAACCATGGGCAGTATAACCTCCTTGGGCAAAGCAGCTCCCTTCAGCCACGGACAATCTTCCAGAGGGTTCAGCTATGAGCCTTCAGGAGTCGAAACGCTTAACAACTCAGGGAATCAGTACTTCTTCCCTAAAGAGGGATGTGGGTAATGTACTTCAACTTTTCCTATAGACCTCATCAGGATTCTTAACCAAAAATGTCTCATCTTCCTGCGCCTGCACAGTGGCTAAAATTCCACCTTTAGAATAAATTCTCTCAGTAAAAGGAGCAGGTCTCAATCTGTTTTCTGTGGAATCATTTTTCTCTGAGGTGGTGCTACAGGGACGCTTTGGGGGGAAAAGCCACCACCATTAAGTGCAACATTGCTCTGGAATGGTGGGTTCCAACACCCTTTCTCCAGATTTGACCAGAACAGCTAGGCTTTTATCTTGGCCATACTGGTTTTTAGGTAAGTTTTCTTTTGCAAAAATTTCCAGTACAGGAGAAATTCCAAAAAATGTTGAACTGAGATATAGTCTTAAATAAAAGAGGGGATACACTGATGATGAAATGATTTCTGTGAGGGATAATATATTTTCAAGTATTGAAACTGAAACAAGAATTAGCCTAACAAATGGCTTTCTTTCTGCCATCAAGCTGATATCAAGTCAGTTTCACTGGAGAGCTACAGAAAATAACATTTTTCATAATTCTACGCATACTTTCTGGAGAAAGACTTCATGATGGAAGATACTTTTGAGAAATAGGTGGCAAGAAATTACTGTCTATAAGCCTGATCTACTTTTGGCAATCTACCCTGCATCCAGATGGTAAGGTAAAATAGTTGTGAATGATGAAAAACATTTCTAAATAACATAATTTATTATAATTTCCCTTTAGAAATGTTATTTTTCTTTAAGAAGGAAGGAAGGGAAATACAAAGGGAGGGAGGGAGGGAGGAAAAGAGAAAAGAGGGAGGGAGGCATAGCCAGCCCTTTAAGAGAACTACGTAATATAATTACTTAAAAGAACAAATAAGCAATTACACTGAAAGTAAAACAGTCCAAGTAATTACACAGGGCATCAAATTTTGCCTGTATGTATGCTGGGCATAGAAGTATTTAAGGTATAAAGGTCTAAACTAACTCAGCACTACTTTTTATTTTATTTATGTGAAACCCAGCTGAACATGTTATTGATTTTTTTTTTTTTTAATTATCGACTATGTTCCGGCAAATGTGCTAGGAATATAGCACACGCGTATCTCATTTTTTTTTTAAGTACACATATTGTTTTATGACATTGGTTAACAACTCCATGACATGTCAACACTCTCCTTCTCAACCTCGGGTTCCCTGTTACCAGCTTCCCTGTCCCCTCCTGCCTTCTAGTCCTTGCCACTGGGCTGGTGTGTACCTTTAGTTTTGTTTTATGGGCCTGTCTAGTCTTTGGCTGAATGGTGAACTTCAGGAGTGACTTCATTACTGAACTGAAAGCTTGTCTAGGGGCCATACTCTTGGGGTTTCTCCAGTCTCTGTCAAGCCAGTAAGTCTGGTCTTTTCTTGTGAGTTAGAATTTTGTTCTACATTTTTTTCCAGCTCTGTCCGGGACCCTCTATTTGATGCTTGTCAGAGAAGTCCGTGGTGGTAGCTGGGCACCATCTAGTTATACTGGACTTGGTGTGGTGGAGGCCGTGGTAGTTGTGGTCCTTTAGTCCTTTGGACTAATCTTTCCCTTTTATCTATAGTTTTCTTCATTCTCCCTTGCTCCCAAAGGGGTGAGAACAGTGGAGTATCTTAGGTGGCCACTCACAGGCTTTTAAGACCCCAGACACTACTCACCAAAGTAGAATGTAGAACATTTTCTTTATAAACTATGTTATGCCAATTGAGCTAGATGTTCCCCAAGGCCATGGTTCCCACAGACCATGGTTCCCACAGTCCTCCGCCCAGTAATTTGGTCCCTCAGGGAGTTTGGATGTGTCTATGGAGCTTCTATGACCTTGCCTTGTGCAAGTTGTGCTGACTTCCCCAGTACTGTGTACTGTCTTACCCTTCACCAAAGTTACCACTTATCTATTGTGAACATGTTAATGTTTTATGTACATGTGTGTATCTGTGTGTGTGTTTAAAAACCCGTAATGAACAGATACACAAAAAATGATACTGAGGAAAAACCAGGTACATAGAAGAAATTTAAAAATCAAAAGAGATTATTTTGCTCATTGTTATGGAAGTAATTTGAGAATTATGGTGCTGGCGAAGAATATTAAATATACCATGGACTGCCAGAAGAACAAACAAATCTCTCGGAAGAAGTACAGCCAGACAGAATGTCCCTAGGAAGTGAAGATGTCGACATTTTGTCTCACTTACTTTGGACATGTCATCGGAGGGACCAATCCCTGGAGAAGGCATCTTGCTCGGTAAGGTAGAGTCAGGGTCAGTGAAAAAGAGGAAGACTCTCAACAAGATGGATTGACACACTGCCTGCAACAATGGGCTTAAATATAGCAATGATTGTGAGGATGGCACAGTGTCTTAGTCATCTATGCTGCTATAAGAGAAATACCACAAGTGGATGGTTTTAACAAAGAGAAGTTTATTTCCTCACAGTCAAAGTAGGCTAAAAGTCCAAATTCAGGGCATCAGCTCCAGGGAAATGCTTTTTCCCTCTGTCGGCCTTCTCATCAGTGTTCCCTGGACTAGGAGCTTCTCTGCGCAGGGACCCTGGTCCAAAGGACGCGCTCTGCTCCCAGCACTGCTTTCTTGGTGGTATGAGGTCCCCAACTCTCTGCTTGCTTCCCTTTCCTTTTATCGCTTGAGAGATAAAAGGTGGTGCAGGCCACACCCCAGGGAAACTCCCTTTACATTGGATGAGGGATGTGACCTGGGTAAAGGTGGTGTTACAATCCCACCCTAACTCTCTTTAACATAAAATTACAATCACAAAATGGAGGCCAACCACACAATTCTGGGAATCATGGCCCAGCCAAATGGATACACACATTTTTGGGGACATAATTCAAACCATGACACACAGAATGGGGCTCTGTTTCATTCTTTTGGGCAGAGGGTAGCTATGAATTGGAAATGACCTGATGGCAACTGACAACAACAGTAGACAGAAAAATGGGCCCCAAAGATGCCCGCATCCTAATTTACAGAACCTGTGACTATGTTATCTTACATGGCAAAAGGGAATTTGCATATGTGATTAAGTTACTTCTCAGCTGAATGTAATCACAAGGGTGCTTATAGATGAAAAAGGAATGCAGGAGAGCAAGAGTCAGTGAGAGCGATGTCACAATCGAAGTATACGTCAGAGTCCTGCTATTGCTGGCAGGGATCCATGGCACGCATGCAGCCTCTAGAAGCTGTAAAAGTCAAGAGAACAGATTCTATGCTACAGTCTCCAGAAGAAACACCATTCTGGCAACACTGACTTTAGCACCGCGAAGCTCTTTTAGGGCTTCTGTCCTCCAGGACTGTAGGATAATAAATTTGTTTTGTTTAAGCCACCAAGTATGTGGTAATCTGTAACAAGAGTAATTGGAAACTAATGAGGGGTCACAATGAATAAGACTTCAAAGAACTTTTGTGTGCAAGTCTTTTGGTGGACATGCTTTTATTTCTCTTGAGTAAGTACCTAAGAGAGAATTTGCTGAGTCATACAGTAAGTGTACGCTTATTGTTATTAAAAAAAAAAAAAAAAGCCTACCAAAATGTTTTCCAAAGTTGTTATTCTATTGTGCACTACTGCCAGAAATGAACAAAATTTCCAGCTGCTCCACATCCTGGACATCACATGATATAATCTTATTTTTAATTTTAGTCATTCAAGTACGTTTTTAGTAGTATTTCATTACAAGTTTTATTTGTGTCTCCCTGATAACTAATAATTTTAAGCATCATTTCATGTGCTGATAGACCTTTCATAAATCTACTTTTTTGGAAGTATCTGTTTAAATATTTTGCACATTCTAAATTGTGTTGTTCATTTTTATTATTGATTGTTTAAGTTTTTAGGCATACATATTTTAGACAAATGTATTGGGCACATTTTCTACCACCTTGTGGCTTGGTTTTTCATTATCTTAAAGGATATTTTGAAGAGTAGATGTTTGAAATTTTGATGCATTACAGTTTATCAATTTATTTTCTTCTATGGGTATTGATTTTTGTCCTGTCTAGATATTTGCCTCCACTAAGGTGATAAGTTAATGTCTATTTTTTCTAGAAGTTTTATAATTTTAACTTTTAAGTTAAAATTGAGAATTCATTTTTTGTTAGTTTTGTGAGTATTGCGGAGTAAGAAATGAAGTTGTTTTGTTTTTCCTTACAGATAGACAATTCTTCCAGGACACAACGTTTGAAAATCTATCTGTTCTTCATTGAAATACCTTGGGGGTTTTGTAAAAATAAATAACAATTAATTTGTTTTTCTTGCCTTATATAACTAGCTAGAATTCTAGGCACAATGATCACAAGAGTTCTTAAAACCAGCTGTTCTTGCTTATGCACAGTCTTAGGAGAAAGGTTTCCACTTTAATCATTAAGCATTACGTTAGCTGTAGATTTTTTATTGATGCTCTTTATCAGGTTGAGGATGCTTCCTTCAATTCTTAGTTTGTTTAGGAGTTTTATTTATAAATGTGTTCAATTTTCTCATATGTTCTTTTTTTTTTTTTGCTTCTAATACAAAAATAAGGAGCCCTGGTGGTTCAGTGGTTAAGCTCTTAGCTGCTAACTCAAATATCAGATTTCAAACCCACCAGCCACCCCGCTCCATGGGAGAAAGACGTGGGAGTCTGCTTGCGTAAAGATTAGAGCCTTGGAAACCCTATGAGGCCATTCTTCTCTGTTCTATAGGGTCACTATGGGTCGGAATCAGCTTAAGGGCAATGGGTTTGGGTTTTTTTATTTGTTTGATGGCATAGTGATTAAGTGCTAAGCTGCTAACTGAAATGTTGGTGGTTCAAACCCACCCGCAACTCCATGAAAGAGAAGACCTGGTGATCTGTTTCCATAGATATTACAGCCTAGGAAACCCTATGGGGCAGTTCTTCTCTGTTACATTGGGTAACTATGAGTGGGAATCTACTCAATGGCACCTAACAACAACAACAATACAAAAACCAAACGGTTTTTCTCTTTTGTTCTATTAATCGTGTGAATTAGCATGATTTATTTTCAAATGTTAAACTAACTTTGATTTTTTTTTAATTGTGGTAAATATATATAACAAACCATTTTTACATGTACAGTTCAGTGACATTAATTATGTTAATCATGTTGTACAACAATGACCACTATCCGTTTCCAAATTTTCCCATGACCATTAACAAGCTCAGTTAACAGAAGCAGTGAGTCCCCCTTGCCCTCTCCTTCTTGCCCCTGTAACCACAAATAAACTTTGGTTTCTATACATTTGCTCATTCTAGATATTTCATGAAACTATAATCATACGTTGTTTGTCCTTTTCTGACTGACATTTCATTCACAATGTATGCAAGGTTTAGCCATGTTGTAGCACTTCATTTTTTTTCTTTTTTATGTCTGAATAATATCCCATTATATGTATGTACCACATTTTGTTTATCCATTAATCTGTTGATGGACATTTAGGTTGTTTCCACCTTTTGGCTATTGTGACTAATACTGCAGTGAGTACAAGCTAACACAAAATGGATCAAGGACCTAAATGTAAGAGCTAAAATCATAAAACTTTTAAAAGAAAATATAGGGGTAATGTTTTGGGACCTATTTTTTAAAAATGGATTCTTAAATATGGCACCAAAAGCAAAATACAAAAAACAAAATAGATAAATTGGACTTTATCAAAATTAAAAACTTCTGTTCATCACAGGAGTTAATCAACAGAGTGAAGAGACAGCCTAGAAATTGGGAGAAAATTTGAGGGAACTATATATCTGATAAGAATTTAACATCAAGAATATATAAAGAACATCTACAACTCAACAACAAAAAGACAAATAACCACGTCAAAGAATGGGCGGAGGACTTGAATGGACATTACACCAAAAAGGAAAAACAAATGGCCAACAAGCACATGAAAGAGTGCTCAACCTCACTAGTCATTAGGGAAATGCCAACCAAACCACAGTGAGATATCACTTCAACCCCACTAAGATGACTTGATTTAAAAAAAAAAAAAAAAGGTTTTGACGAGGATGTGAGAAACTAGAATTCTCATCTATTACTGATGGGATTGTAAAATGGTACAGCACTGCGGAAAACAGTTTGGAAGTTCCTCAAAAAGTTAAGCATAGAATTAGTATATAATCCAACAATCCCATTCTTAGGTATATACCCAAAAGAATTAAAAGCATGAATGCAAACAGATATTTGAACACCAATGTTCATTGCAACACTAACCTTGAGTTTTTAAGATAAAATACTGTTAGTCATAATTTGTTTTTGTATGTTGCTGAATTCTCTTTGCTAATATTTTTGTAAGGATATTTGCATGGATATTTATAATGGATTTTTCTCTGTATTTTTTTTCTTGTAATTTATTTTTCTGGTATTCATAACAGAGTAATACTAACTTCATAAAATGAGTCGAGAAGTGTTTCTTTGTCTTGTTCTTTCAGAACAAATCTTTTGTTTGTTGGTATTATTGCTTTGAAAATATCCAATAGAACTCACCAATAAATACATCTGGCCTGCAATTTTCTTGCAGGAAGGTGTTTAGTAAAAAAATCAATTTCATGAATAGTTTTACAACAGTTCTATTTCCTCTTCTTAATTTTGATATTTTAAGGTTTTCAGAGACTTTGTCCATTTAATGTAAGTTGAGAATTTATTGTCATAAAGCTGTTTAAAAGTGTTTCTAATTAATGTATAATATCTGTAGGGTCTAAAGTAATGTCCTTCTTTCATTGCTGACATTGTTAATTTGTGTCTTCTCCTCTCATTTATTTTCTTTTGTAATCTAAGTACACATTTATCAATTTTCCTTGATTAATTCAAAAAAGGAGTTTTTTATTTTATTGATTTTTCTCTTTTTTATTCATTTGTATATTTTGGTTTATATAGTTTCTATTGCTATGTCTCACAGCCTACTTTTTTTTTTCTTCTATGGATTGCATTTGAAAATCTAAGACCATACAGACCTCTGTGAATGTCATTCTAGTTTTTCCTAATCTTCTATGTATTATATTCTGCTGCTAAACTTATCCATGAATTTTTTTTTCCAGATATTGAACTTTTATCTGGAAGTTCCACTTGGTTTTTTCTGAAGTCTTCCATTTCTTTTCTCATTATGTTAATGTTTTCCTTTAAATCCTCAAACATATGTGTAGCAGCCCTTTAAAAGATATCATATGTTAATTCCATAATTTCTGTCATGTCTCTTTTTTCAATGACTGATTTTTCAACATGTTATCTCACTCTTTCTTGATTCTTCTCATGTGTAATAATCTTTCAATGAATTTATGTACATTTAATTGTTATATTGTTGAATTCTTAGATTTTGTTTTCTTCCATTATAAAGTGATAGGTTTAGTTTGCTCAGCAAGTGAAGTTACATAAAAATTAGTTCAAACTTCTTGAGGCTTGTGTTTAAGTATATGTCAGAGAGTTTATAATAGATTTCACTCAAGTGATAGCTAAGTAGTACTACTAAGGTATACTCATTTTTGTGATATTACAATGAAGCCTCCATATTCTGGCTGGTTGGAAAATCAACTCCTTGTACCCGTTTGTGTAGTAGGAATTTTCCAGCTTAGAGCTTCTTGGTAGTTGTGTCTCTGAATTTTTTCTTTTCCTGGTCTTGTGGAGTCTCACTCTCCCATGTTTAGCTTTGTATTCAACCAAATCCTAGGAAGATTGTTATAATTATCTGTAACTATAGAAATCTATGCAGATTCCTCTCAAATATTCTACCCTCAAAATTCAGTTTGTGTTAATATTCTCACATGCTACTCTTCATTGATTCAATTTGTTGAAACCAATGTTCTCTGTCTGGTTTTACCCTCTCTACTTAATATTTGGAAAATGGCCTCTATCTGTCAGTTGGGGTGGTCATACGGCTTACCTTATTTGCTTGTCTTTTCTAAGGGATCATAGTCCTCCACTGCCTGCTCTTTAATGTCTAAAAACAAGTGTTTCATATATTTTGTCCGTATTTCTATTTGTTTTTGTCAGTACTTGTCCAGTGGTAGCTACTATGATGTGAACAGAAGTAAAGTGTCAAATTTGTTTCAAAAATCAAGCAAAACATAGACACCAAAACTCAAATACATATATTTTAAAAGCTATAGGTCAGTTTCACTTAAGCTTAGTGATGTAAAAATCCTTAAGTGATTAGCAAATAAAATCAGCAATAAGAAATGACATGGTGTATATTTCATGCATGCAAGAATAGATCTAAATTAGGAAATCTATTAATATAATTCACCATATTAATAAACAAAATGAAAATTATGTGATCATCCTCATTGATGCTGTTAAGTTATTCTGATAGGATTCAGCATCCATTCTTGAATTTTAAAAAATATTTTTAATAAATAAAAATAAATGGACTTGCAAAATGTATCTCAACATAAAAGTCATTATTTTCTTTGAATGTTTACTATGATCACCCTCATTCAATGTTTTCAAGACACTACAATATGCAATTGGAGCCCTGGTGGCATAGTGGTTCAAGTGCTCCACTGCTAACCAAAAGGTTGGTGGTTCGAAACCACCAGACGCTTTCAGGAGAAAGATGTGGCAGTCTGCTTCTGTAAAGATTTATAGCCTTGGAAACACTATATGGGAGTTCTACTGTGTCCTAGAGGGTTGCTATGAATTGGAATTAACTCAGCTGTGTTGGATTTAGTTCTAAAATATGCAGTTAGAAAATATGAATAAAAGATATAAAGGAACACATAAAATTATCATTATTCATAGATAACTTCATTGTTTACACAGAAAATTCAAAAGATTGTACAGAGGAAAGTCGCATAAACATTTAGAGAAATTAATATGGCAGCTAGATTCAAAATTAAAATAAAGGTACCAAATCCTTTCCGTATATAAAACAAATTAGTTGAAGATAAAATGAAACAAAACATTCCATTTATAATAATAGAAAATACATAAAAAGGAAATTTAAAAACCAGCCAAAACTTACATAAAAATACTTTTTAATACCATAAGAAACATAAAAATGATTTGAAATAATGGGAAGGAATACTTTAAGAAGTGTCAATATAATAAAGTTTTCAAATCTTCCTGTTATGAATCAAATTGTGTTCCCCTAAAACCTATGTCAACTTAGCTAGACCAAGATTTCCAGTATTGTGTGGTCGTCCACCCATTTTGTGATCTGATGATTTGATGTAATTATCCTATGTGTTGTAAATTCTGACTTCTGAGATGTTAATGAGGCAGGCTCAGAGGCAGTTATGGTAACGAGGCAGGACTCAATCTACAGGATTAGGTCGTATCTTGAGTCAGTCTCTTTTGAGATGTAAAAGAGAGAATCTAGCAGAGAAGAGGGGAACCTTACACCACTGAGAAAGAAGCTGCAGGAGTGGAGCGTGTCCTTTGGGTCTAAGGTCGCTGCACTGAGAAGCTTCTAGACCAGGGGAAGATTGATGACAACAGCCATCCCCCAGAATCAACAGAGAGACAAAAACTTCTCCTAGAGCAGGTACCCTGAGTTCAGACTTCTAGCCTCCTAGACTGTGAGAGAATAAGTTTCTATTCGTTAAAGCCATCCACTTATGATATTTCTATTATAGCAGCACTAGAAAACTAAGACAGAATTTGGTACCAAGAGAGTGGGGTGTTGCTCTAACATATACCTAAAATGTGGAAGTAGTTTTGAAACTATGAATGAGTAGAGGTTGAAAGGGTTTTAAATTTCCTAATAGCAAAAGCTAGATTCCCCTGAAAAGGTTGTTGGTGGAATTATGGACATCAAAGATAATTCTGGTGAGGACTCAGGAGGAAGTGAGTAGAACTGTAACATCAGAGATGGTGCAGATGGCGAAAAGCAACAGCAGAGAAACTGCAGCAGCAGAACACAGGAGACTAGTGCAAGATGACACAGGAGCCAACCCACAAAGTGAGAGAGATGAGTGCCTTCAAACAGGAGCTTTCCTAGTGGAGTGGGGTGCCTCCAGGCACTTATCAGTGGAGCTAGACTTGCTGACCCATGGAATGAGAGCTGAGTGCCTTAGGGCTGAGGCTTACTGAGCGAGTGGGGTACCTCCAGGCACTTCTTGGCAGAAGCTAACGAGCATCAGGGCAGAGGCCAGGCCAGCCCAAGAGGCCTGAGGGGCCAAGAGACCAAGGCACCAGGAACAGAATCTGAAGGACAATGAAAACAGGAAGCCTAGCTGCCTCAGTCTCAAAGCGCCAAGACCCCTCAGGTCTCAAAGGGTGGGGCCGCTGCCTCCTAAGTTTTAAAGAATCAAATCTTTACCCACTTGGTTCTGGAGTGTGGAGCGGCTATTCATGAGTGCCAGCGGGATGGGGCCAGATCTGCTGCCCAAAGCTGAGGGGGCAGGGCTGCCATTCCCAAGGGGCAGAAGAAAGGGGCCTGCCAGGGCCAAGGGGTAGGGTCACCACTCAGAAGAATGAGGAGAATGGGGCCATCCAAATGTAAAGGAGCAGAGTTGTTGTCCCAGTGGGCCTGGAAGATTCAGCTGAAGGTCAGGGCCGAGGACCTACACCCGGAATCCGGAGAGTGTGGCGAAAGAGCCTTGAGAGCTAATGTAAATTGTTCTGCTGGGTTTTTAACTTGCTTAATGCCTATTATTCCTTTTCTTCCTCTCCAATTTCTTCCATTTGAAATAGAAATGTCTGCCTTGTGCCTGTTCCACCATTGTACTTTGGAAGCAGAAAACTTGTATTCTAGATTTCACAGATGAAGAGGAATTTTGCCCCAGGATGGAATTTAGACTTGGAGTTGACTTGAGACTTTTGGGATGATATGATGGGGTGAACGTGTTTTACATATGGCAAGGGCTTGGATTTTGGGGGGCTAGAGGGTGGAATGTTATGGGTTGAATTGTGTCCCCAAAAATGTGTGTCAACTTGGCTAGGCTATGATTCCCAGTATTGGGTTGTTGTCCATCATTTTGTGATCTGACGATCAGATGTAATTATCCTATGTGTTATAAACCCTAACCTCTGTGATGTTAATGAGACAGGACTCAATCTACAGGATTAGGTTGTATCTTGAGTCAATTTATTTTGAGATATAAAAGAGAGAATCCAGCAGAGAGCAGAGGGATCTTATACCACCAAGAAAGAGATGCCAGGAGCGTAATGTTTCCTTTGGACCCAGGGTCCCTGCACTGGGAAGCTCCTAGAGCAGGGGAAGATTGATGACAAGGACTGATAGAGAAAGAAAACCTTCTCCTAGAGCTGGCTAGACTTCAAGGCTCCTAAACAGTGAGAGAATAAATTTCTCTTTGTAAAAGACATCCACTTGTAGTATTTTTGTTATAACAGCACTAGATAACTAAGACACTCCCATAGTGAATCTACATGTCAGCCATGTTTTGAATAGGCGTGATTCATGAGATACCATTTTCGGCAAATTTGTCTCCTACTCTCCATTAAAATGTATTCTCCAGGACTAATTCTTCCCTTGTCCTTGGATAAAATCAGTGCAAGTCCCATTAATTGGCTTGTCACTTTAGGTAACAAAATATCCTTGGGTGAATAATCAGTCTGTGTTGTAATAACCAAACTTTAAATTTTCTTCAAAATTATACGTATTATTTCTTCTCAGCTTTGACTTGTTAAGTATGATCTATTTTAGAGATAGGTGATTTCATTAGTCTATTTTTTTGGTTATGATTTCTTTTGTTTAATTTACCTTGTGCTTGTTCACCATATTTTTTATTGTTGTAGTTTAAATGAAGTTTACATTTCAAGTTAGTCTCCCATGCAAAAATTTATACATACATTGTTATGTGACCCTAATTTCTCTCCCCTTACTGTGACAGCACACTCCTCCTTTCCACCCCTGATACCCCATGCCATTCAACAAGCTCCTAAACCTCTCTGCCTTCACATCTCACCTCCGGACAGAAGCTTCCCATTTAGTCTCTTGTATCTACTTGAGCTAAGAGGCACACTCCTCACGAGTAACACTTTATGTCCCATTGTCCAGTCCAATCCCAGTCTGAAAAGTTGGCTTCAGAAATTGTTTTAGTTCTGGGCTGATAGAGAATTCAGGGGCCATGATTTCCGGGATACCTCCAGTCTCAATCAGACCATTAAGTCTGGTCTTCTTACTAGAATTTGAGTTCTGCACCCCACCTTTCTCCTGCTCCATCCAGGACTCTCTGTTGTGTTCCCTGTCAGGGCGATCATTCATGGAACCTGGGCACCATCTAGTTCTTCTGGTCTCAGGCGGATGAATTCTCTGGTTTATGTGGCCCGGTCTGTCTGTTGGGCTAATACTTTCCTTGTGTGTTTGGCGTTCCTCATTCTCCTTTACTCCAGGTGGTTGGGACCAATCGATGCATCTTCGATGGCCACTTGCAAGCTTTTAAGACCCCAGATGCCACTCACCAAAATGGGAAGCAGAACATTTTCTTAATAAGCTTTGTTATGCTAACTGACCTAGATGTCCCCTGAAAACATGGTTCCTAGATCCCTACCCCTGCTACTCTGTCCCTCAGAGTGTTTGCTTGTATTCAGGAAACTTCTTAGCTTTGGTTTAATCCCATTGTGCTGACTTCCCCTGTAGTGTATGCTGTCCTTCCCTTCACCTAAGATGAATACTTGTCTATTATCTGGTTAGTGAATAACCCTCACCCTCCCTCTCCACACTTGTACCCATCAAAGAATGTTGTCTTATGTGTTTAAACCTTTTCATGAGTTCTTATAATAGTGGTCTTATACAATATTTGTCCTTCTATAACTGACTAAATTCACTCAGCATAATGCCCTCCGAATTCCTCCATGTTATGTTTCACGGATTCGTCGTTGTTCTTTATTGTTGCATACTATTCCATTGTGTCGATGTACCATATTTTGTTTATCCATTCTTCTGTTGATGGGCACCTAGGTTGTTTCCATCTTTTTGCTATTGTGAACAGTGCTGCAATGAACATGGGTGTGCATATATCTGTTTGTGTGACAGTTCTTATTTCTCTAGGATATAATCCAAGGAGCGGCATAGCTAGATAGTATGGTACTTCTATTTCTAGCTTTTTAAGGAAGCACCAAAACGATTTCCAAAGTGGTTGCACCATTCTACATTCCCACCAACAGTGTTTAAGTGTTCCAGTCTCTCCACAGCCTCTCCAGAGCTTATTATTTTGTGTTTTTAGGATTAATGCTGGCCTTGTTGGGGTGAGATGGTATCTCATTGTAGTTTTGATCTGCATTTCTCTAATGGCTAATGATTGTGAGCATTTCTTCATGTGTCTGTTAGCCTTCTGAATATCTTCTTTGGCGAATTGTCTGTTCATATCCTTTGCCTATTTTTTAATTGAGTTATTTGTCTTTTTGTTGTTAAGGTTTTGCAGTATCTTGTAGATTTTAGAGATTAGACACTGATCGGATTTGTTGTAGCCAAAAATTTTTTCCGAGTCTGTAGGTTGTCTTTTGACTCTTTTGGTGAAGTCTTTTGATGAGCATGAGTGTTTGAGTTTTAGGAGCTCCCAGTTATCTAGTCTCTCTTGTGGTGCTTGTGCATTGTTACTTATGGTTCATATTGTGCCTACACCATGTATCAGGCTCATAGCATTGTCCCTGTTTTTTCTTCGATGATCTTTATCATTTTTCATTTTATATTTAAGTCTTTGATCCATTTTGAGTTCATTTTTGTGCATGGTGTGAGGTATGGGTCTTGTTTCAGCTTTTTGCAGATGGATATCCAGTTATGCCAGCACCATTTGTTAAAGCATCTGTCTTTTCCCCAATTAACGGACTTTGGGCCTTTGTCAAATATCAGCTGCTCATAGGTGGATGAATTTATGTCTGGATTCTCAATTCTGTTCCATTGGTCTATGTATCTGTTGTTGTACCAGTACCAGGCTGTTTTGACTATCATGGCAGTATAATAGCTTCTAAAATCAGGTATTGTGTGTCCTCCCACTTGGTTCTTCATCTTGAGTACTGCTTTACTTTTCAAAGCCTCTTCCCTTTCCATATGAACTTAGAGATTTGTTTCTCCATCTCATTAAAAATTGCCGGTGGAATTTGGATCAGGATGGCATTGTATCTGTAGATCACTTTGGGTAGAATTGACATTTTCACAATGTTGACTCTTCCTATCCATGAGCAAGGTACGTTTTTCCACTTATGCAGGTCTCTTTTAGTTTCTTGCAGTAGTGTCTTCTAGTTTTCATTGTATAGATCTTTTACATCTCTGGTTATATTTATTCCTAAGTATTTTATCTTCTTGGAGGCTATTGTAAATGGTATTGATTTGGTGATTTCCTGTTCGAGGTTCTCTTTCTTGGTGTAAAGGAATCCAACGGATTTTTGTATGTTTATCTTGGATCCTGAAACTTTGCCGAAATCTTCTGTTAGTTCCAGTAGTTTTCTTGTGGATTCTTTGGGGTTTTCTGTGTATAAAATGACCTCATCTGCAAAAAAGAGATACTTTGACTTCTTCCCTACCAATCTGGATGCGCTTTATTTCCTTTTCTAGCCTGATTGCTCAGGCTAGGACCTCCAGCACAATTTTTTCAAGTAAGAGTGGTGATAAAGGGCATCCTTGTCCGGTTCTTGTTCTCAAGGGGAATGATTTCAAAGTCTCTCCACTTAGGATGATGTTGGCTGTTGGCTTTATATAAATGCCCTTAATTATATTGAGGAATTTCCCTTCTATTCCTATTTTGATGAGAGTTTTTACCATGATGGGTGTTGGAATTTGTCAAATGCTTTTTCTGCATCAGTTGATAAGATCATATAGTTCTTATCTTTTGTTTTATATATGTGATGGATTATATTGATTGTTTTTCTAATGTTGAGCCATTCCTGCATAGCTGGTATAAATCCCACTTGATTTTGGTGAATTATTTGTTTGATATGTTGCTGAATTCTATTGGCTAGAATTTTGCTGAGGAGTTTTACATCAATGATCATGTGGGATATTGATCTCTGATTTTCTTTTTTTCTGGTGTCTTTACCTGGTTTTCGTATTAGTGTTATGCTGGCTTCATAGAATGAGTTTAGGGCAATTCCATCCCTTCCTATGCTCTGAAATACCTTTAGTAGTAGTGGTGTTAACTCTTCTCTGAAAGTTTGTAGAATTCTCCAGGATTGCCTCTTTATGTGATTTGATATTGACTGTTGTCTCCGAGCCATGAATAAGTTATTATATTTATTTATTTTATGTTTGCTTACTGTGTCCTAGCTTCTTGTTTTGTTTTGTTTTGATATGCCCAAATAGGCTGCTCATGTGAGCTAGTTTGATTATTGGCAACTTTGAAGCTCTAATGTCCTGTCACCAGGTGGTTAGATCTGTTACTAGGTATGTGAGCTCAGGAGTCTGCCCATTCCTCCTGTACAGATTCAGCTCAGGTGCCCAGGTGGATAGCCACCAAGTGTGTGGTGTAGGGCTCTCACCTACAGTCCTAGACAGGCATGGGTGATTGGTGTAGGCACAAGCATCTGGTTGCAGCAGGGGGACACACTCTGAGCAAGTCAGGGGGTTGACAGCTGTCTCCAAGTGTCCAGGAGGAAGGCGTGTACCTGTTCCTTAGAGGGTGTAGGTGGGTGGGTTTTGCAGCCGAACTACGAGCAGCCAATGCTGTTGCTTGTAAGGACTAGGGGGCACCTCTTATTCTTGGGCCCCTATCACAGGTGGCTAGGTGGCATGGGCAGAGCCACCAGTCCTCAGGCCCCTGATGTGGGTAGGTGAAGACCCTGCTTAATGGGCAGAGCAGTGTCACGTGTCACATACCTGCCACTTCACAGCTGAAACAGTTGAAGTTAGACTTCAGGTATATACCCTGTTGTACTGCATTAATGAGGGCCTACACTGTTGAAATGGGCCCACACATGTCAATGCCAGGGGAAAGGCACTCAGAGTCCATGAATCCTTTATGCCTGTTCCTTAACAAAGGAGCTGTGCCTACCCTGGGTTCCTGGCTTAGAGGAGCCAGCAGTTTATTTTTCCACTGTTGGTTAATTTGTTCCCTCTCCAAGGCCGGGATAATGGATCCTACTTCTGGCCCAGGGGACTCGGCAATTGCTGAAGCCAGTCTGGGACCCAATGCAGAGTAGGGAGTGGGAGGTAAATGGGAGAGAAATTTTCTCTAATGGGGGTGTTTTTGATCCATGCAGTAGGCCATATGCAAGAACTTATCTTTCGCCAATGAGGGCTGCTTCTCACTGGTTCTGGGTGGCCGAGTAGACTCTCTGGTGTTGGGTCTCTCCCGGTGCAGAAAATGCACCTCATGAACATGGCTGCTTGCCTGCCTCACCCATCATCCATGAGCTGATCAAGCCTGAAGGGCTCAGGCTCTCACCGGGTCAGGTCTGCTAACTCTTCTCCTGTTTCTGAACTGTTTCTCCCTCCCCCTGCCACTCAGTCTGGTTCCTCAACTTTGCCTTCTATGTTCAGGGCTCCTAGATTGTCATATATAATTGATTCATTGATTTTTTTCAGGTCTTTGTTGTAAGAGGGTACACCAGAAGCATCTGACTACTCTGCCATCTTGGCCCCGCCTCCTGTTCGCCATAAATTTTTATCTCTTCAGGATAAAAACAGGTAGGAGGGAAAAGGAAAAAAAAATTTTTTTATTTGACCAGTACTCTAATAAACTGATGTAATCCTCTTTGGACCTGGCAGATGTTTACTGCTAATTCCTTCTCAGGGTTCTATAGTGAGTTTAGAGAACCTGGTATTATTGGTTTCTCTTACTTAAAGTTCTGTTAATATAAATGGTACACTCTCTTTAACCTCCAACGTGTTTCTCTTTGTTCCCTGCTTCTAGGGAGCTCACCTTGATACACATTCTCTATTTGGAGAAAAAAAAAAAATCTTGGCATCACTATATTAAAAAAGCATAATCTCTAAGATGTATTGCCAAGGTAAAAAATTTGTACATATTGTATTTTATATACTAACATTTGTGAAAGTCAAAAAAGAATATTGCTGGATACATTAAAAAAATTTTTAAGTGATTAAATTTTTGAAGGGAACTGGGAACAAGAAATTTTATGGTACAGTTTTATGCCTTTTATATTATACGGTATTCATGTATTGTTGTTATGGTTGCTGTTAGTTGCTATTCAGTTGATTCCAACTCATGCCAACCCCATGTGTGTAGAGCAGAACTGCTCTATAGGATTTCAAGGCTGAAACTTCTGGGTGGGTTTGAACCTCCAATCTTTCAGCTGGTAGTGGAGCACTTAACAGTTTAGGTCACCCAAGGACTCCTATTTAAAAATAAATAAAATAAGCTGTTTTATTATATAAATAAATATAAATCATTTCTGTATTATCTGGTTTTTTTTTAAATCCCATAATTTAGGGTATGCATATACATTTTTTTTTCTTAGTATCAAAATAGAGAAAAAAGAAGACATGTAATAATTAATTTTCACTGAAAAATCATAAAAATAATTGTCATTGATCATATGCTACCTCTTGAAATGGGTGAATATCAACCAATTATTTTTGGTATAGTAATTGTGTATTCCTTCTATCTTCTTTTGATGCTTCCTGCTTCATTTAATATTTTCCTGGTAGAATCTTTTACTATTGCAACTGAAGTCTTGAACTTTTTCTTCAGTTTTTTCAGCTTGAGAAATGTCGAGCACGTTCTTCCCCTTTGATTTTCTAACTCCAGTTCTTTGCACATGTCATTATAATACTTTACTTTGACTTCTCGAGCTGCCCTTTGAAATCTTCTGTTCAGCTCTTTGAAATCATCATTTCTTCCTTTCGCTTTAGCTACTTGACTTTCAAAAACAAGCTTTAGAGTCTCTTCTGACATCCTTTTTGGTCTCTTTTTTCTGTCCTGTCTTTTTAATGGCCTCTTGCTTTCCTCATGTATGATGTCCTTGATGTCATTCCACAACACTTCTGGTCTTCAGTCAGTAGTGTTTGACGTGTGAAATCTGTTCTTGAGATGGTCTCTAAATTCAGGTGTGATATACTCAAGGTCATACTTTGGCTCTCGTGTACTTGTTCTAATTTTCTTCAGCTTCAACTTGAACTCGCATATGAGCAATTGGTGTTCTGCTCCGCAATCAGCCTCTAGTCTTGTTCTGACTGATGATATTGAGCTTTTCCATCGTCTTCTTTCCACAGATGAGTCGATTTGATTCTCATGTATTCCACCTGGTGAGGTCCACGTGTAGAGCCACAGTTTAAGTAGTTGAAAAAAGGTACTTACAATGAAGAAGTAATTGGTCTTGCAAAATTCTATCATGCGATTTCCTGAATCATGCCTGAAACCAAAGCCATACTTTCCAACTATCGATTCTTATTCTTTGTTTCCAACTTTGGCATTCCAATCTCCAGTAATTATCAACGCATCCAGATTGCAAGTTTGATCAATTTCAGACTGCAGAAGTTGGTAAAAATCTTCAATCTCTTCATCTTTCATCTTAGTGTTTGGTGCATAAATCTGAATAATAATTGTATTAACTGGTCTTCTTTGTAGATGAATGGATATTATCCTATTGATGACAGCTTTGTACTTCAGTCTAGATCTTGAAATGTTCTTTTTGACAATGAACACATTGCCATTCTTCAAGTTGTCATTCCCAGTATGTTAGACCATATGATTGTCTGATTCAAAATGGCCACTATCAGTCCATTTAAGCTCACTAATGCCTAGGATATTGATGTTTATGTGTTCCATTTCATTTTTTATGATTTCCAATTTTCCTCGATTCATACTTCATACGTTCCACTTTCAGATTGCTAATAGATGTTTGAAACTGTTTCTTCTCATTTTGAGTGGTGGCACATCAGCAAATGAAGGTCCCAAAATCTTGACTCTATCCATGTCATTAAGGTCAACTCTACTTTGAGGAGGCAGCTTTTCCCCAGTCGTACTTTGAGTGCCTTCCAACCTGGAGGGCTCATCTTCCGACACTATATCAGACAATGTTACACTACTATTCATAAGGTTTTCACTGGCTAATTCTTTTCATAAGGAGACCACCAGGTCCTTCTTCCTAGTCTGTCTTAGTCTGGAAACTCAGCTGAAACCTATCCACCATGGGTGACCCTGCTGGTATTTGAATACTGGTGACATAGCTTCCAGCATCACAGCAACACGCAAGCCCCCACAGTACTGACAGATGCTAATATACATTTATTGTAGCCATCATCTCTTCACATTAGTCAACACAAAACCTGCTGTCGTTGAACACATCCAAAAAAAAGAAAGAGAAAAAAAGTTATTTACAATACCACATTCTTGTATTTTTCTCCTACCACATTCCTTTATAATTTCATTTGCTATTTCTCTTCTTCTTCCCAAATCTTTAATATTAAAGTATCTCAAGGCTCCAATCTCACTTCCCTTTTCTTAACTATGTATATTCATTCCGTTCATAATCTCCTCTAGTCTCATCGTTTTAGATACCATCTATAAGCTGATAACTCCAAATTTTTTATTTCTGTCCTACATCTTTTCTCAGACACACTGTAAGAAAGCTGGTGTGAGAATATAGGACAATAGATTTTTAGTAGGAACCATTAGATATGGGATTGTGTAAAACACTTAAAAGGCAGAAACTCATTGAGAAAAAGGTTTAGAAGGAGATTTTGAGAATTGTATTTTGAGTGCTTTAAAATTGAAATGACTGGGAGATAACCGAGCAAAATTTAAGAGAATCTGTGACTCAGAGAAGAGGTGTTTGGCCAGAGGTAAAATTTGGAGGGCATCATAATGTAAGAAAATGGATGAAATTATCTAATTAGAGAATGCAAATAAGAGTAATGAGAAGCAACTCCTGAGAAGAACCAATATTTTTAAATTAGATGGAGAAACAGCCAGCAGTAGCTGAGAGGTATGTGTAATGTTTGGAATGAGGTTTAATAAAAAGAGAGATAATTGAATTTATTTGTATGAAAAGCTAATGACTCAATAATAAGCTAAAGAGATTAATGAGAAAGAGGAAATAGCCAAAGAGTTGCTAAGGAAAGATCCAGAGAGCAACTGAAGGAAATTCTCTTTATAGAAAAGAAAGGCAAAGGGATATTGATTTGTAGGCTTTCTACAAAAGTTCCTATCTTATGGCCGTTCCTGTTTATCAAAGAAATATCAGAGTAAGGATATTGTTGATGTGTTGTGAGATTGTTAACCATTGTCATAGGGCAACATTTGTAGTAACTGTCAAATGGGAGACTATTTTGTCCT
>NW_004444179.1:2011712-2051162 GCF_000243295.1 Trichechus manatus latirostris
TATCTGTTCTGTAAGCCTTCACCTGAAGTACAATAAAATATTAAAAAAAAAAAAAAAAAAGAAATATCATGTGAAATAATCAACTGAATATGAGACTGGAAGAGAGAATGGAAGATATTTGAGATGGAAGAGGATGAGAAATAGTCAGTAGGGTACTAGAAAATCACACTTAGTAGAGAAATAATGTGGTGTGGCCATGCACTATTGTATGCACAGTTGACCTTTCTTATCATGAATTTAAAGTGAAATTAATCAGCTTGTTTGTGTGATTTCCCCCGGAAGCACTTTGTTCGGAAGGTAGCAAGGAAGAAGGCACGCAATGGCGTCCAATGTGATTGCAATTTCTCCAGGTGAGTGTTACAGAGAAAGAGTGAGGCAAAAGACTGCGTGTTTCATTGATTGGGATATTGAGCAATAAAGTCTTGTCTTGAAAAGAAATACATACGGCCAGACAGGGGTTAATAAATACAGAGAAAGTGCTGTGGTCAATGAGCTGGTGTTTGTGATATGGTGCAAAAAATGCAGGAGTGAGTTTATTTGATCAAATGAGATGAAAAACAGTGCTTGGAATATTTGAAATCAGATTACAGATGTATTGAAATTTCAGAGATTGAGATGATTAGATGTTCCTATAGGAGAGAGAACTAAGATGGTTGTTGTTGTTGTTAATTGCTTTGAGTCAGCTCCAACTCATGGCCACCTATGTATAACCGAAAGAAATGTTGTCTCTTCCTGACCCATCTCCATGATCTTTGATATGTTTGAGTCCATTGTTGCTGCTATTGTGTCAATCCAACTCACTGAGTGTTTCCCTTGTTTTCTCTGACCTTCTTCTTTACCGAACATGAACATGATGCCATCTTCTAGAGATTGGTCTTTCCTGATGACATACTGAAGTTAAGCAAGTCAACTTTTTGTCATTCTCACTTTTAAGGAGCATTCTGGTTATACTTCTTCTAAGACTGATTTGTTCATTCTTCCTGCAGTCTACAGTATATTCAATATTCTTCTCCAACACAACAGTTCGAATGCATCATCCTTCTGAGGAAAACTTGGCTGAAAATGAAGTCAAGCAATTAAAAGTCCACACTATGAAATAATTCATCCAGGTGGATATTGCACTCACCAAAGATGAAGACCTCATTCAATTTATTCGATTGACCAGGAGATCAGAGTTAGCTAGCACAGCATAATATTCAAAGGTGTAGTTCCTTTTCTTTTTTTTTCCTGGGGAGGGGAGTATTGATCTAGAAGCAGTAACCAGAAACATGGAAATACTGATGTCTTCTTCCTGACCCTCCTGTGCGATGTGAGAGAAAAATGAGCCCTACTGAGAAGGCAGAGTTAAAAAGTGCTTTCAGGTAAGCAGCCTAAGGAGAAAGACATCTTCAGATGTCATATTAAAAATATAAAAGAGTTTTTAGCTCAAAAATTTGATGTGTTAAATGGTATATTGTAGAATTTAAATTGGGTGGCCCACTTAGAGGCAATACTTTAAATATTTGGACTTTTCACTTTGACTTGTGAGAACTGACTCATGAGTAAACTTGGCAAATAAAGGATCTGAATGTGTTTGACTTCGATTTTCCTGAATAAAAAAATAACATGATAAAATAAAAACAATTTGAGAGAGTTTTAGAAACATAAAAATAAAAATTATTCACTCCTGATTTGTGATTTTGGATTATGAATGTCCCTTGTTTTCCAAGTTTTTAACATAAAAAATCTTGTCTACGTTGTATAAAATAACATTGTATATGTATCTGTTAAAAGTTGTGATTTAAATTTCTGTAAGGATTTTTCAAAATCTTGCATAGTGATTAGAACTCTAGCTTTGTCATCAAAGGACCTGAGTTTTTTCAACTGTGTGAAAATAATGCGACACAAAACAACATCTTTCCAGTCACAGTTAATTGAACTATAAATGATACATTGGGATAGATAGTTAAGTGTGGTGAGAGAACTTCATATATTCTACTATTAATTACAAATGTTAATTATTATTTTTTAAAACCAGTCTTCCTCCTGAATGTAGAAATTAAAGGTAATTAGAAAAGAATTAAAATACTTAATACTGAGTACAATGGTAGTTAAGAGCTACAGCTTCTAACCAAAAGGTTGTCAGTTCGAATCCACCAGCTGCTCCTTGGAACCCCTATGGGAAAGTTCTACTCTGTCCTATAGGGTTGCTGTGAGTTGGAATCAACTCAAAGGCAATGGATTTGGTTTAGTTTTTATCACATTAATAGTTAATGTGAAGCCAAGGATAAAAAGCTTTAATAACACCATATATTACATAGAAATGGAATGCTACAATTCCTTAAATTTGTAGACACTCAATAAATTATTTCTGCTTAAATTTCATGAAATCAATTAAGCCTGGTATTGTGTCTTTCATAAAGTAAGTGTTCAATAAATAGTAGGCCCACTCCTATTAATGAGTAAACCTCAGAATATAAATTTTGCAAAAAAACCACATTTTTATTTTCAAAAGCCCAATGATAGATCCGCAGACGTGCCTTATGACTTCTAAATTCCAGTCTTGGCTTCATAACACCTCAACATTTTCAGTGGTTTTACACATTACATTTCATTTATTACATTTAAAAAGTAAATATATCACAAAACACTTGTAAAAGACGATATATTTCAAAATCAGCCAGTAACAAGTGCCTGTCACAACACCCAAACCATTGGTTATTCACCAGTGTAAGTGCCGTAAAAAAGTGCATATGTATATACAGAGAGACAGAGGTAGGCATGGCTATGAGGGAGGTCAACAGGATGAGTTAGATTGAGCACATCTGAATCTGAAACCAGAGTGTCATTACATAGGCAGGTACTTTTCTAGCACAATGATCTTATAGGTATTTGATTCTAAGAATCACCAAGGCGAATTATTAAAAATAGATTTTCCCAGCATAGGTAATGTTTTATAATCTGACAGATTTGTTGTAACTAAAAGCGTCTTCCATGGGCCAGTAGCACTGACCTCATCTGGGAGCTATGGGAAATTCAGAATGAGAGCCTAATTCAGATTTACTGAATCAGATACTCATTTTAACAAGACCAAAGGTGGTTAATACTACATTAAAGTTTGAGAAGCACTGTTCTAAATACCCAAAATATCAAACTGAGGAGAAATTCAGCCAAGCCTGGCAGAATTCTGCATTAGGACAGTAGGGCCCTAGAAACCATGGAAAATTCAGGCAAAAGACAGCAAACTAAGATGGAATAACAGGGTACCAATAGGCAAATACAACAAAGAAACTAAAACCCAGAATAAGACTATTTTAAATTCTCAAAGAGGTGTACAATTAAAGATCCAGTTGCTCTAACTGTAGGATGGTGACAGCCGCGTAAATGGGAAAACCAAGACAATCTTTTTGTAACATAGCAAAAGTAAGCATTGAAAAACAATATATGATTCTTTTAATTTAAGAAACACAAATTGTCTATATTTGTGTTGTTCTAAAAGCTGTAGGTTGGAAGATACTAGAAATAAGACAAGAAAGCTTGCTATCATGTCCACTCCACTTTGTGGATTATGGAAATGTAAAAATCCAGGAAAAACAAACAAAAAAAGGTAAAAACCAACATAAAAGACACTGTGTATATGTAAAATATCTAAAATTATTATAATTGAAAGTGAATTTAGTGAGGATACTGATAAATGTTCACATAAAATAAATTGTTTCAAAAAATCTGCAACAAAATTGAGAAAGTAAAATTTTAAAAATTATGCCATTGATAATAACATCAAAATAATCAAATACCTATAAATAAATGAGATAAAATGTATAGGAAAACTATAATATATTGTTGAGAGCAATTCAACAGAGCGTGACTAAATGGATTGGAAAGATCAATATTGGAAAGATGCACATTTTCGCCATATCAACCTACAGAGTCAAAAAAAATCCCAATCAAAATCTAAACAGGAAAGTGTTTTTGCTTTGTGGAAATTGAGAAGCTGATTCTAAATTTAAGATGAAAATGCAAAAGGATAAAATTAGTTTTGAAATCTTTAAAGTAAAATAAAGTGGAAGACTTATACTATTGGATATCAGCATTCATAATAAAGTTGTAACAGTGTAAGTTGTATTTAGAACAACTTAGAATGGACAAGGTTACAAATAAACCAATGGAGGCAAATAGGGAGCCAAGAAACTGACTAATGAATTAGACAAAGTTGGCTAGAGGGACAGGGAAATGACAGTTTTCTCAATAAGAGACTCTCGTTAAATTAGCATCACTTTGTCATCACTATTTCACACTATACACAAAAATTAATCCCAGATGGATTTTTTTTTATCCAAACATAAAAACTGGAACAATACAAGTTTCTAAGAAGTGATATAGGAGTTATTATTATGACCTCAGGGGTAGGCAAAGAGTTCTTAAAAAACACTGACCATGGCAAAAATAATTTAAAAATTAGATCATGTCAACATCTAGGACTTTTTTTCACTGAACACAATTAACAGAGTGAAGAAGCAAGTTTTAGGGTGGGAGAAGTTACTTGTAATCCATATATCTAACAGTGGAATTGTAAGGCATTTATAACTATAGATAGATGATAGAAAGACATGATATCAATTTAAACAATGTATTAATTGTATCCATTTGGAATATGTATGTGTGTACCCCATAACTCAGTAGGAAAAAGAAAGACCGTCTTACAAAAACATAGAAAAAGACTTGTACAAGCACTTCACAAAAGATGATGTTCAAAAGGCCAATAAACACACGTAAAAGAGCTCAACCTAATTAGTCATTAATAAAATGCAAATAATGGTTTTAAAATAAAAAATGACGTATAATACAAAGTGACACCAAGTACAATTTTCATATGATGTTGTTAAGGATGTAAATTTGTACAGTTACATTTAGAAACAGGCTGAATTCGTTAAAGCCCAATATGCACACCCTATGGCACTCTAATTGCACTCCTAAGTATCTACTCAAGGAGCCCTGGTGGTGAAATAGTTAAATGCTTGGCTGCTAACCGAAAGATTAGTGGTTCCAACCCATCAGCCATTTCGTGGGAGAAAAGACTTGGCAATCTCCTCTAGTAAAGATTACAGCCTAGGAAACCCTATGGGGCAGTTCTACTCTCTCCTATAAGGTCACTATGAGTTACAATTGACTCGACAGCACACGACAAGTATCTACTCAACAGAAACACATATCTGTGTGTACAAAAGACATTTGTATGAACGTTTATAGTAGTTATAGTGATAAAACCCCAATCTGTAAATAACACAAATGTCCATCAACTGTAGAAGAGACAAATTATCATGCATTCGTACAATAGGATATGATACAGCAATGAAAATAAACAACTGTTACACACAAAAACATGGAGTATCTCAAACACATAATACTGAGCTAAAGAAGCCAGACACTAGAGGAAGGAATGTGAGGATACTATTGGAAGTAGGTATGAGAAGGGTTTCTGGGTTAAATATTTTATTTCTTGACCTTAGTAGTATTAAACTTGTGCTAATACATTAAATTGTACATGCATGAGATGTGCTCTGTATTTAAATAATAATTCATGAAAGAAGTTACTACTTTTTAAATCACGTTATAAAATCTCTAGGCTGAAAAGCTTCCAGTCTAGGACAAGGAACAGTTCTATAAAAGGTTAAAACAAGGCATAATGGAAGCAGTGCATACGCAGAATTCAGAAACTGACATTGTTAGTTCAAAGTAGGGGAATCAGAGAAGACCATCCATGGAGGCAGGTGCTATCCGAGCAGGCTTGGAAAATAGAGTAGGCGTTTAACAGACGAAGGAGGGGATTGCAGGGCCAACGTCATAGAAACGGCATGAAGAAAGATGCTGATCTGTGGAAAGCCATTATGTGCTCAAAGTACAGCACACAACATGGCTTATCTAGGGTTAGACAGAAAGAAGGATGAAACTGAAAAGCCCAGATGGTTCAATAAAATGCTAAAGAATGTGAACTACTTATTTAAACTACATTGTCTCATTTAGAATATTTTTTTCTGTCCCAAATTAACTGCTCTGAGTTCAGATAACTGCCATCTTGCCAGTACGTGTATTTGAATTTCATCTCTGATAAATTTGAAAGTATTACCCAAGGCATACACTTCCAAATGTAGTTCTCAAAGTTTACGTTTCACCAGCAAAATTATGTCAATATTTAAAGTCAGAAGTTGTGCTATAAAAAGATATGAAATGAGGATTGAAATATAATCAGCGAATTTTACATCCAACACCTACCACTACCCCCAGTTTTGAAAAAGAATAAAAACTAATTTCACCTAATTTCCATTCAAAAAGAGCCTAGGAGCTTACAGGAACTCTTGATTGTGCAAGAAATGTATTCCAACGGAAAGGGAGGCCACAGGTGGCTGAAGGGAATGGAGTTTTGGATTCCTTTTTGTTAATTCAAAGAGGCAATTTGGAGAGAGGAAAATGCTGAAAGGAGCAAACCTTGCTCTGAACACTATTTTTAACTATGACTGTTGCAATGATAAAAATGTAAGCCCTGAGATAGAGATCTTTGTAAAAGCATATTGACATGCTAGGATTTGGAAGGATTCCTAGCCCCAGCAAGCAGCTTTCACAAGGCCCTAGATTGCACACCCCAGGTTTCTAAAGCAGGGAAGTTCCTGCTGATGAACAACTCGGATGAGAGCTATGACGTCTGGATGGGGCCAAGCCTCAAAGCCAAAGGAGAGCAGCCAAAATCGGCAAATTGTAATAAAATTCCAGATGTAACACCCATGTACCTGAATGACTATAATGGTGTTATTTCACGATTTCCAATGAAATGCTGCTTTTCATGTTGTTAAACATTTGGATAATGTAAATCTCATTTAAATGGCAATGGACTTCGGACAAGATAATCCATTATGTGCAATGCAATTTGGAAGGAGTTTAATTTTTGTCATTTAAAATGTTTTAAACATATTTTCATAGTTGGGTAACTATAGGTTTAATATATCTACAGTGCATCATTGCAAAACTATATGGAAGCTTGTCTCCCATACTCAAACAGAAAATGAGAGGAGCTGACAAATGACTGCAATCGTGCTGCTTAAAAAAAAAAAAAAAAAAAAGACCCTTTCTTTTATCCCCTGCTGTTCACAGGGTAAGTAAAAAATCCAAGAGTGAGAGAATATCCACACTGGGTGAAGGTGCACATTTTTCCCAGCCTAAAGGCAACATGGTAGTCTTGCTATTTTATACAATTATATACAACTTTATTCAGTTTTATATGGAACCAAAACATACATAAGGTTATTTGACTAATTAAAACATTTAGAGCAAGAATTCTTCAAGATTAGGGATCCAGGATGTACTTAAAATTTGTGCAAAATTGAGTTTGTTGCTGTTTATAACCCTTGTGTAAGGAGAGGGCCACCAGATCTTCCTTCATAGTCTGAAAGGGACTATGTGACCCAAGAGTTTAGAAGCACTGAGCTAAAGAGTAAATAATATTTAGTGGTATTTACAATGAAGCTTCAAAAGCATTGTACTGGAGATCAGGAGACCTGCTTCTGGCTGAGACTCATTTGCTATCAGTCGAGGGATCCTTCTTGGTAAAGTCATTTCCCTCTTCTTTACCTCATTCATCTCTCCACTAAAACATGGACAGTGGAAGTGACCTCTAGGAGATGGGCAATAAATTATATCATTCTCATTCCTTGGTCTATTTCATCCTAACCCAAATGAACAGTGTTAATGGAATACACAGTATAATCCTAAAATGAAATGACAGTGAGAAAAACAAAACTATTCTTTCTTCCCCAGCCTTCTTTATGTTTGTTGGGTTTCATTACGTTGTTTGGGGGCTTTCAATCCTGATTTCTGAACATCCTTATTCTAGCCAGTTGTGTAGACATGTGTGAGTTTGACTATGTCTTAGGCTGGCTTCTCTAGAGAAGCAAAGCCAGTGAAACATATATATATAAGGAGCCCTGGGGTGTTGTAGTTAGGAGTTTGAAAAGGTCAGCAGTTCTAATCTACCAGGTGCTCCTTGGAAACCTCGTGGGGCAGTTTTAGTTTGTCCTATAGGGTTGCTATGAGTTGGAACTGACTCAACAGCACTTAACAACATATACATATATATATACACACAATATATAGAGAGAGAGTTTTAGCTCACACAGTTGTAGAGGCTGGCAAGTCCCAAGTCCTTGGGTCAGATGTCAGGCATCAGGCTTGGAGGCTTCCCCTGTCTCACATAGCTGCAGGGGCTGATGAACCCAAGATCCACAAGTCAGATGGCAGGCTGCTGGCTCACAGCTGTGAAGGTTGATGAACCCAGCATCTGCAGATAAGATGGCAGTCTGCTGGCCCCAGTCCCAAGAACTGGAGGTCAGATGCTGACAAGCCGAATGCAGGATCCAGAGCACTTCAAAAGCCAGTGACCTTTGCCAGAAGGTCCACATATATTGGATGCAGGCCACACGCCCAAGGAGACTCCCTTTCAGCTGATTGGCTATTCAGAGCAGATCCCATCATGGAAGTGATCATGTTATATGAGATCTTATCATGGAGTGAATATATCATTACATGACTGCTAAACTACACCATAACTGCAGCTGATAATCATGGCCCAGCCAAGCTGACATACAACCTTAAGATCACAGGCTATAACAGCCAAAGACTTCAGCAGAAAACCTGATGAACTGAAGACAAGTTTCATTAACAACAGTTTAAAAAGTCTAAGTACAAATGTCTTAAAAAAGGTAAATATCTTAAAATTCTGTTCAACTCTGAGTCTACACCATTGTTTGCATATTCTCTCTGTATTATTGGGACAAATGAGTTCACCTACACAAAGCAGGTAAGAATACACTGATGAATATAGAAACCAATATTCTCTTCCTCAAACCTCTAAATTTCCCTTGTGACCCTACAGCAGGACATGTGATTCTAGCCTCTTACCCAAATTGGTATAACTTAGATTTGAAAGTTTACTTCAGCCTGACCCTCTGTGACAGCTGTGCTCTACTAATCAAGCTTTTTGAGGACTCATTTGCCTTTTGATACCAGGACTTCCAGCTGTTGCTTCCGCTCCTGCAGACCTCCTTTAGTTATTATTTATTTATTTGTTCCTCAAGGACTCTATCTACTAATTCATTCACACTAATAATTTTACAGACCTCTCCCTGTTACTGGACATCCCATCCGTCTGTCTTTCTCTGGTCATTTTCTGTGCGCTGTCCTTTAGTACTATCTTCCAGCTTGTCATTGTTCTTGGAGCTTCTGAGCCTGCTCCGTAAAACCATCTTTCTTATGTCCCGCCCTGGTGCCTCCAGCAGGGCTGCATGCTTCATTGGCTGAGCTCACTGTGTGCATGGCTGGGCTTCCATCCTGTGCCCATGGCCAGTGGCCGATGCATAATTGGGACGGAGACGTTCCCAAAGAATGTACTTATTAACTAGATACAGTTGAAAAATACCTTCTTTATCTGTATGATTGGAGAGACGGATTGTGAATAGCGCTTAAAAATTTATGAAACAAATTTAAAGAATGAAATCAATTTACTTCTAAGGAAAGAAGTCAATAAATGCATTCTCAACAATGTTATATATCATAAAAGATTATCTGACATACGATCAGATCAGTAAAACAACTAGCTGTAAGCGTTAACTGATACAAAAGAACTCAACTTCTATATCACGGATAAAGAATAGAGTTCATGAAAAAGGGGGATAAATTAGAGTGTTTTTAGCAATGCTGTGAGGAAGGAAAAAGATTAGAGCAGCTTTTGCATAAGAAAGATGACAACAATAAGTAGAGGAGTCTTTAGTTCACGTTCAATGGAGAATATTTAAGTCACTATTTCTAACTGACAAGAACTGAGAGATGAGCTCAATGTTGCCGACTTCTTTTGTTTATTGAGGAAATAGTAATATAATGTATTTAAGAGAGCTTTGTAACCAATGTGAGTAATTTAGTGCACAAAAGATTTTGACTAATGTGCATCTATTTTTCTTTTCTAAAATTGTTTATGTGTGTGATATTGTTAAAGTCATCCCTTCGTCCTTTCTCAGCTTGCTGGAAATATTGCCATTGCAGGTAGAACATTATGGTTAAAAGAAAAAAGCAGCACTCATGCTTTATTTCTTCCTTAAGAGCAAAACCCTTATTCTGTGCTCATCTCAAGTAGCAATACTATTTCTGAGACTTTGATCTTCTACCAAATTCAGGAATTAAATATTGAAAAGTCTGAGCTAATTGTAAATATTAGGTTATTGTTTCCAATTCTTTATCCAATCCCTGTAATAGAATTCTACATCTATACCCTTTGTTGTGTGACCATACAAGTTTCCCTCTTAGGAAAGAACTGACATTGAGTTTGGTTGTCTTAGCCAATGGAAGATGAGCAGATATGACATCTGTCAGGTCCTACTAGAGACCTTAAATCTTCCTGTCTGGTTTCATTTGGCCTCTCGGAGATGCCATCTGCCACCATTAGAAAAGCATGCCCCAGTTAGCTGTTAGTTCCAAAACACCACAATGAAGAACAGACCTTAGCCTGACCTGCAGTCTAAAGTCAATTTACCTCGTCTGATTTGCAGACATGTTAAGGAGAAATATTTCCTGTTGTAAGTCACTGAAATATTAGGCTTGTCTGTTTCACATCTTATCACAGTAGAAACCTGATTTCTACATTAATCAAGACAATTTTGTTGTCATAGCTAGGGATTGGTTAAGGTGTGAAAATATAGTACATTCTAGATAAGAAGGAAAATGTGCATGGGGAGGATTTCAGGGAAATATTTTCCTTGCTGATGAACAAAAATGATTGTTTGTATCGTGCCTGCAGGGACATCCAGCAGTCGTCCTACCACCATGAACACGCAGAAGAACTGAGCACAAAAGCCAGCACATGGAGGATGATTCAGGGGGAGGAAAAATGAAAAGAACCTGTGCTTCAATGATGTTGTTGAACTGTCCAACTGATCAACCGATTAACTCTGGAACTATCATGAATTGGAGGTCTAATTACTTGCAGCTGAAAACATCTTAATTGATACAAAAATCAAGCAAATAGTATGGATACATAATATAGTAAATGAAATTTTGTTTACAGTCTTATAAAACTAATTCAGGAGTTAACAAAACTTTTTTTTTAGGAGTCCAGTACTAAGTATTTTAGTTTTTGTGAGCCATATGGTTTCTGTGATAACTTCGACCCCACCATTGCAGTGCCTGGACAACACATAAATAAACTGGATGAGTGTGTTCCAATAAAACTTTTATTTGCAAAAATGGACGGTAGTGGTCAGATTTGGCATGCAAATTAGATTCTACATTAAAAAATAATTGATGATAATTTTTTTACGTAGTTACATGTTGATAGAAAAGAGAGACTATCTAGTAAAAACAAGCCAGCAAGAACAAATAAGTGAATATATCAAAATAAACAAAACAACAAGTTGAAACCAGAGTTGGGAATGCTAACCTTAAAGGACTAAAGGCGATCCATGAAGTCCTGTGATCAGTACAGTTGTCCTCTGGCCAGTGAGTCCCTCAGTGGGACGTTATCCTCAATGTGGACTGAATTTGCTCTAAGTCTGGGGAATCCCTGAGTCTGAGCAGAGAGACACAATTCCTTTCTTACAGGCATCCAGAGAAAAACAATCCTATCACTTAAGAAGTTAGCAAACTTTTTAACAGTAAGGATGAAATCAAGAGGCAGTTAAATATTTTTAACATGACTTTAAAAAAATAACTGAAAACCTCATTTTGTATATACATCAAAAATGTTCTTTCATTAATGATAGTGAAATAAGTTCATTTTCAGATAAAGAAAACCTGAGACAGATGACAAAGAATGGACCTTCACTAAAGGACCTTCTAAGGCATATGTCTCAAGAGAGATAGCTAATGATTCCAAAAGAATGGTATGAGAAGTAAGAATGGTGAACAAGTAATAATATAGTAACATGTTTGAAAATCAAAAGTAAATATTGTGCATTTCTGTTAAATAGTTAATTTGTAGAGTTTAAAAATTAAGAGCTAAAATACTGGACAAAAAAAGTGTAAATTAGGAGGGGAATGAAAAAAAGTAGGAGTTTAAAAAAACAACAAGGAAAGAAAATTAAAATTAGAGCAGAAGTCATGGAAATAGAAAGTAAACATTAAAAACGGAGAGGAGCAATGAAAACAGAGAAGTCAAAACAATCCAAATCATTATATTCCTTTATCATTTTATATGTTTTTAGGTTTCCCATGTAAACAAATAAATAATGTGAAAGTAACATTTTTTTAAAAAAATTGCTTTCCAATTCTCAAGTGACTAGTTTTTTTTTGTTTTTTTTTTTTCCTTATCTTTGTGCACTGGCCAGGTCCTCCAATATAGTAGCAAACAGGATTGGTGATAATGATTTCTTTTCTGCTTTTAAAAGAAATTCTGCTAACATTTCATGAATAAGAATTTCCTATGCTGTGAGATATTAGTTGATGCCCTTTACCCCCTTACCAGGATACCAGGATAAATGAGTATCAATTTATATTTTACTTGGTCAAAAAAAGATCATAGTTTCTTAATTATCTTAATTATTTAGTGCTGCTATAACAGAAATACCACAAGTGGATACCTTTATCAAATAGAAGTTTATTTTCTCACTGTTTAGGGGGCTAGATGTCTGAATTCAGAGTGCCAGCTCTAGGGGAATGCTTTCTCTCTCTGTCGGCTTTGGAGGAAGGTCCTTGTCTCCTCAGCTTCTTGGTTCCTTGGAGATCTCCATGTGTCTTGGCATCTATCTTACCTCATCTCTCTGCTTGCTCATTTAATCTCTTTTATATTTCAAAAGAGATTGACTCAAAATACACCTACACTAATCCTGCCTCATTAACATAACAAAGACAACCGTTCCCAAATGGGATTATAACCATAGGCATAAACCAAACCAAACCTGTGGCGGTTAGGATTTACAACACATATTATTAAGGCACATAATTCAATCCATAACACTACTCTAGGCCTTTCAAACAAGAGAGACTTAATTACAGAGATAGGTGACTTAGAAATATATTAAGAAAGTAGTTTAACAAAGGTCATTAAAGCTCACCCTGAACTCTCAGGTTTGCTATTGGCATTGAGAGAGTCTGGAATCTGCAGTAACAACAGAAAACCAAAGTAAACCACCTGGGCCCATGATTATCACAGCTGTCTTCAGTATCATAATGGTGCAAATAATTTACTAGAGTAAATCCAGAATCCAGCACCAAATCTAGTGTCTGGAGAAGCTCATGTCAGATTACTGCTGCCAGGAAGCAATAACAAGAATTTTGTTTCTCTGCCTCCTTTCAAATCAAATTCAGTGCACTTGTTGACCAGAATTACAGCAGCTATTAAACAGGTACACACATAGGGTTAAGGTGACACTGCTGAGCTGCCAAAAGATAATTTGTCACAAATGCCTTAAGGTAAATATACAAAAATAAATTTCTAAATAAACCAGCATATAGTCTGAACATGGAGTTTTTTTTAAAAAAAATTCTTTTACAGTAACAACTGAAACTATATTTAGGAATAAATCAAACAAAACTGGTGTACGATTTGTATGCAAAAATATTATAAAGTTTATTGAAGGATCTTAAAGAAATCCTGTGTAGTTGGTGAACTCTGCTATACTGGCAAATAGAAAATCTTGCCAATTCTTCCACAGTTGAGGCATAGATTTGATGCAATTAAAAAAGAAAAAGAAAAACTTTTCTCATGCAACTTGGCAAACTGATTCTAAGATTTAAGGTTGATGGTTCAAATCTACCTTTCCCCTTGGAAGAAGTACCTGGTGATCTGCTCCAGTAAATTTACTGCCTAGAAAACCCTATGGGGAAGTTCTACTTTGTCACCTGGGGTCGCTGTGAGTTGACATCCACTCAACGGCACCTAACGACCACAATAACACCAACAAATAGTAAATAAAATATTAACGAGGAGGGAAAAGAAAGCTGATAAGAAAGCTCAGGTGCTGTCTTCTTGGTCCCTGGCAGGAAGTTCACATGCGGAGGCCCTGGCCTGTAGAGGGGAACTCACCCAGCCACACACTCTAAACAAAACAAAATCCCCAAGCAAATCTCCTTTCCTGGTTCTCTGAAGCCATTTTGGGACCTGCTTGGGAGCAGCCCTGCTCTCCCTAGAGTCTCACTATGTAAGTAATAAGCCTTTTTATGCCCTCATGGGGCAAGCGTGGCATCACCAGCCTCAACATCTGGAACAGGTTGAGCGGGAATTCATTCACCTCTGTGAACGGACCGCAACGCAACCACACATGCATATTTATTCCAGACAGTGTTATGGATTCCAATATAAAAGGCAAAACAGTAAATCTTTTACAAGAATATTTTTTAAATGTGTTAATATCCTCTAAGTAGGAAAGATACAAAGAGCATAAACTAAATATTAAATATTTGTCTAAGTTATAATTATTCAATAAATTATTCAGTAAGACATTTGAAAGAAAGGAGAGACAAAATCTGCAAGAAGATAGTTATATGTATTAACCAACAAAGGATTTATATCCAGAATATGTTAAGAATTCTGATGAGAAACAAAAATTTAAAACTAACAACCTAAAGTAAAATTTGTAAAATATATGAACAGACACGTAAAAGAGGAGTCATAAAGGTGGCAGATAACATACGTATATACATATATATATATAGAGAGAGAGAGAGAGACTCTGAGTGGGTCAAGCAGTTAAGTGCTCAGATACTAAACAGAAGGATGGCAGTTCGAATCCCCCTAGAGGTGCCTCAAAAGAAAGGCCTGGCAATCTACTTCCAAAAGATCACAGCCATTAAAATCTCTATGAAGCACAGTTCTACTCTGACACACATGGGATTGCCGTGATCCAGAATTGACTCAACTATAGCTAGTATATATTTATTTATCTATACACACACACACATATATATAAAACAATTGTTCTACTTCACTAGTAATAAGGAAATGCAAATTAAAATTACATTAAGATACAAATTTATACCTATAAATTACCAGAAATAAAAAATTGGGAAATACCAAGTTTTGGAAGTGATATTCATCAGTTAAAACTCCTAAACCCTCTTGGTAAGAGTATAAATTGCTATGACCATTTTGGAAAAAAAAAAAATATGGCACTAACCTTAAAGTTGAATATGCACATATTCTGGGTTTATTTCCTAAAGAAATATTTTTACATGTGAAATAGAAGATCTGCTACACAATAATGTTCAGAATGAAAAACAAAACAAACAAAAAACCAGGAACCAATAAAAATACGTTTCAATAGAAAAATTAATGCTTTGTGCAATATACATTTGATTAGATGCTATATTACAGTAAAAATGAATGCTTTATAGCTACACACAACATTAATATATAATGTAGAGTGAAAAAAACTAATTCAAAAAACTAAAGTATGAGTCAATTCTAGACATATTTAATAACAAGCAAAATTACCATATTTTTTATCCAAACAATATGCATTTGTGTTTTTTCCAACTGTGCAACCCCTTTGTGCATTATTTTCCTAGGCGTGGTATGAGCATTATATGTGTGGGTGCATTATTCGTGTGGGAGCTTTATTTGCAAAAAATATGGTAATGTTTTATGTAGAAATACATATATACGCAATAAACTGTGTCTTTCAAAAATAGTACAAGATCAACAAACACAAAATCCAAGACAGTGATTATCTTGTGTAAAGTGCTAGGGAACGGGACAAGCGAGGAGCACTAAGAGAAACGTTGAAATGTAACAATTCTGGCTCTTAGATTGGATACTGGTTTCATCAAGTTCATTTTAAACTCATGCTTTATTACATTTATAAGTTACTTATTCTCTTTTGCATGTATCAAAAAGTGCATCAAAATAATACAGTAATTCAAAAAATTTTAAAGAGAATTTATTGGGAGGGATTGGTGGGGTGTAGGATTTATTGGTTGTGAGTAATAAAATAGTATTAAAATTTGTGAGATAGTTTTAAAAAATTGAACCTCTGATTCTACCAGGCAAAAATTTTTTTTAAAAAAAATCAAAAATTTAAATACATATGGCTTTGGACATTGCTATCCTTTTTTTATTTTTAAATTATGTATCTCTTAATAATTCCAAAGCTAATGAATGAAAACTTGAATAAGCAAGATATCATAAACTATAGTTTCAGATTTTTTTTCTTTTCCCAAGTGCCCTAGTGATAAAAGCGCCGGGCTGCTAACCGAAAGGGCTGCTAACTGAAAGCTCAGTGGTTTGAACCCACCAGCCCCTTAGTGGGAGAAAAGATGTGGCAGTTTGCTTCCAAAAAGATTTACAACCTTGGAATCCCTATGCGGCAGTTCTGCTCTGTCCTATAGGGTCACTATGAGTCAGAATCTTTTCTTCTGCTTAAAATATACATCTTCTGTTCACTTTTCTAGACAATGTGTTCCAGGTTGGAGTTCAATCACCTGCCCCCAGCCTGTTATTTATAAGCAGAATATTTTTATCTCATTTAAAGGCAAACAAAATAAGCTAGGAGGCATATTGTGATAGAGAGCAAAATCAAAAGTTTAAAGTAAGTTTCACTCTATCCATGACTGATACCCCCCAGGACAATAGACGAGCTGAACGCCGCGCACACTGCGATCCTGTGCACGTGTATGTTATTTTCAGAGTAAACTTTTCTCTTATTGAAAATTGAGTTTCTAGGCAGCTGTTCATCCTGAAAACACTGTTGTTCTCCTTTGCATTGCTTTTCTTCATTGCTGTATACCTGTTATTCTGTGGTTGTTATGCACACACAACTTAGTCTTTTCTTTCCTTTCTTCATCCTCTTGGCCTTTGCTTTTGAGAACACAATGGAGCGATCCATTTAGAAGTCGAAATAAAGTCTTATTTTTTCTCTTGTTCTGAATCACCAACTAAGCTATACTCAAACAAAATTACTGACTTTTCTGTCTTCAATTTCTGTCCATCAAAGAGGAAAGTATTTTATATTTTTCTCCATTCAGCTTTTGTATATTCGTGCTTTCCCTGAGGGAGAACCTGGTTCAATTCCCGGACAGTTTGCCTCATGCACAGCTACCACCCATCTGTCAGTGGGTGCTTGTGTGTGATGCTGAACAGGTTAAAGTGGAACTTCCAGACCAAGATGGACTAGGAAGAAAGGCCTGGAAATCTTCTTCTAAAAATCAGCCATTGAAAACCCTATGTAAGTTATAATTATTACTCGCTTATAATTATTATAATTATAAATAATATAATTATAATATACATATTGTATATAAATAATATGATTATAATATGGATCATAAAGGTCTGATCCTCAGCTGATCGTGGGGATGGTGAAGGACTGGGCAGCTTTCTTTCTGCTATACATGGGTCCCCATAAGTCAGGGACCGACTTGACTGCAGCTAGCAATAATAAAATATAGCCATTTTCTGTTTCAGGGATCTTTGTTCGGCATTAATTTAGGAGACTTTAGAGAAAAGTAGATGTGTTTGTTCATTCTGCTGTTTGAGTAAGATATTGTGAATCACTCAGCAAAACCTACATTTTAGCTATAAAAACCTAAAACTCAGAATTCTAGCAGTAGTAGAAAGTCTGATCATCAGCTAGAATTACGTGTCTATTTAAAGCTTACCTAGACCTCATGTGGTTTTCTGGGAAAAGAAATGATAACTAGCAGACGTACTTATTCCTATCTTTCCCTTATGAGTTGTTTCAGAGAAGGATTGGCAGAATTCTGAAATTCCTTTTAGGGCTTGTTTTTTCTATCAGCTCCCTTTGAAACATGGTATTCATACTGAATAGCCTTCATAGGTCATAACTGGGATCATTATAGCAATAATAATAACAACCATGGTGAGCACCATTATCAGCATCTAATCTTTATTGTACTTGTGATTCCTGAAACGGAGGGGCACTGTGCAACAGAAATTAGAGGGATTAAAAAATCAGTTATGCTCTATTTCTCTACTTCACATGTTTATTTCTACTACAATAGCTTTCCCCCTTCTCCTCCTTCTCTTTAGTCTTTCCATCTTTAAAACTAGAGTGAGTTTACATCCTGGTTTATCTACATAATGACTGACACCCATTATACAAACAAACATAATTATTAATAGAACTCATTTCATTCTCACAGGTGTTCCAGTTTGGGGATACTATCTATATGGTTGTTGTCATTGTTGTTAGCAGCCTCGGAGTAGACTCTGACTCGTTGCCCTGTCTTGTACCAGCATCGCAAATCATTGCTAGGTTTGAGCCCATTTTTGTAGCCACTGTATCAATCCATCTCATTGAGGGTCTCCCTTCTTTTTTTTTTTTTTTTTTTGCTGATCCTCTGCCAAGCATGATGCCCTTTTCCAGGGATTGGTCCCTTCTGATAACGTGTCCAGAGTAAGCAGGATGAAGTCTCCCTACCCTTGCTTCTAAGGAGCATTCTGGCTGCACTTCCTCCAATACAGATTTGTTCATTCTTCTAGCGGTCCATGGTATATTCAGTGTTCTTTGCCAACACTACGGTTCAAACGCATCAACTCTTCAGTTTTCCTTTTTCATTGTCCAGCTTTTGCACGCATATGAGGCAACTGAGGGGCCCTGGTGGCACAGTGGTTTAGAGCTACGGCTGCTAACCAAAAGGTCAGCAGTTTGAACCCACCAGAAACTCCTTGGAAACTCTATGGGGCAGTTCTACTCTGTCCTATAGGGTCGCTATGAGTCGGAATCAACTCAATAGCAATGAGTTTGGTGATTGGTTTGAGGCAATTGAAAATACCATGGCTTGGGGTCAGGCACACCTTAGTCATCAAAGTGAGAACCTTGCTTTTTAACACTTTAAAGAGATTTTTTGCAGCATATTTGCCCAAGGCAATACATCTTTTGACTCATTGCTGCTTCGATGTGGATTAGTTGTTGATTCAAGGAGAATGAAATTCTTGACAACTTCAGTTTCTTCACCATTTATCATAATGTTGTTTATTGGGTTCAACTGTAAGAATTTTAATTTTCTTTACATTCAGGTGTAATCCACACTGAAGACTACAACCTTTTACCTTCATCAGTAAGTGCTTCAAGTCATCTTCACTTTTATAATGATGCTGAAAGCAATGGCACCAGTATCTCAAATACCTGTAGGGTCACTCATGATGGACCTGTTCCAGTGGAACTTCCAGACTAAGACAGACTAGAAAAAAGGCCTGGTGATCCCCTTCTGAAAATTAGCCTATAAAAGCCTTATGGATAACAACAGCACACTGCCCAATACAGTGTTGAATGAAGAGCCCCTCAGGTTGGAAGGTACTCAAAATATTACTGGAGAAGAGCTGCCTCTTCAGAGTAGAGTCAACCTAATGATGTGGTTGGAGTAAAGCCCTCTGGACCTTCATTTGCTGATGTGGCATAACTCAAAATGAGAAGGAATAGCTGTAAATATCCATTAATAACCAGAAAATAGAACATGTGAAATATGAATCAAGGAAAATTGGAAGTTATCAAAAATGAAATGGAATGCTTGGTGATTGCTATCCTAAGCATTAGGGAGCTGAAATGGACTGGTATTATATAGTTACCCTATTTTAATCCCATAGGAGGTTGATTATATATGTATGAAAATATCCTGAAATACTACTAAATTCATATTCCAGTAAGACAATGATATCCATGAAAGGAGACAAAGATGGGTAAAGTGGAAGGATATGAAAAAGATCACATTTGCTGTCCTTGTTTCCATTTCTTAATGGAAAGAGGATCTCTCTCTCTCTCTTTCTCTCATCTCTGAGCTATTATGATTATATCTGACTGCCTACAACAGAAAAATCAAAGATAACTGTTTTGAATACACACAGTTTATTATAACAAGTATAAATTGGTCCAGATGAAGAATGCCCAAGCTTGACCTTACAACTTCCATTTCGGTTCTTTATATGAATGTTCATACTAGCATGTGGCTTCCATCCTCCAGCTTGTTTTAAGATCCAAGTTGACTGCTGGGGCTCAAGCCTTCAAACTTGCTGTTATGGATTGAATTGTGTCCCCCAAAAAATATGTTTATCAATTTGACTAGGCCATGATTCCCAGTGTTGTGTGGTTGTCCTCCATTTTGTGATTGTAATTTTACATTAAAGAGGATTAAGGTGGGATTGTAACATCACCCTAACCCAGGTCACATCCCTCATCCAATGTAAAGGGAGTTTCCCTGGGGTGTGGCCTGCATCAACGTTTATCTCTTGTAAGAGATAAAAGGAAAGAGAAGCAAGCAGAGAACTGGGGACCTCGTACCACCAAGAAAGAAGAACAGGAAGCAGAGCATGTCTTTCGGACCCGAGGTTCCTGTGCAGAGAAGCTCCTAGTCTGGGGGAACAGTGTTGAGAAGAAGGCTGACAGAGAGAGAAAGCCTTCTCCTGGAGCTGACACCCCGCAATTTAGACTTTTAGCCTACTTTACTGTGAGGAAATAAACTTCTCTTTGTTAAAACCATCCACTCATGGTATTTCTGTTAGAGCAGTACTAGATGATTAAGACACTTGCCTTGCAACCAAAGGGAGAAAGAAAGAAGAGCAATAAAATACAGCTATTTCATTAACTACCTAGCCTTCTTTTAAAGTGCCATTCTTGAATTTCAACCAGTCAATTTTTATGATCATTTCATTGATCAGAATTTAGTCACGCCTAGGAGAAAGGGAGATGGCAAAGCTTCTATTTTAGCTGGCATATTTCATTCCCATTCATGTAGATGCAGGTTAGCACAGTAGAGTGGTATGGTAGATGTTGGGTAGACAAGTTGTAATCTCTGCATCATACCCTTATATGCCACAGCTTTGTAGAGTGTTAACAGCATAGGCTCTGTGCCTGACTCCCTAGGTTTCAAAAGTATCTAAACCATTTATTAGCTATGGAATGTGCGAGTTATTTTAATGTCGCTCTGACCCAGTCCAGTAAAGGGGACACTAAAACAATTTACATCAGTGTTTGCTTGTGGATTAAGAGTTAATATTTGTAAAAAGCTCAGCACAGTACCTGTTACATACCATGCACTCCATCTATGTGGTCTACTCTTTTTATTATTACAATATGGTCACCACTTAACAAATTTACTTCCAAAAAGTCCTTTTGTAACTTCTCTTTTATTATTCATTCAATAAATGCAATACACAGAAAATAACAATTTTAAATTCAGATGTCCATGTTAACAACATCTTAAGTTTAGTAAAGCCTGGCTTATTAAGTTCCAGTTGATCCACATCGACTCTAATTCTCAAAACTGCACAAGGTTAAGATGTTTCAGAACTCCAGCATACGGTAAAGTTGGTGGCTAGGGGCACTTCATTTCCTTCAAACGATTCTTGCAGGCTCTCTCCCAAAAGATCTCATAGGGTAAAATGTTTCACGCTCATGAATTTATGCAAAGTTTGGCTCTCATCCTTGCAGGCTTAGAAATCTCGTAACAGCACACTGCAAGGGGATTAGTCTCTCAGGTTGCCTTTCGTTAAACAAATCCACAAGTTTCAATTTACAGTGACATATACAACAATCACAGGGACCACAATTCTCTGCTAACCAGACATGCACAGGAAAAAAAAAAGTCATCAGAAGTGTGTTTGTTGAACGTTGACTTAGGAAAACAAAATACTTTTAATGTTTAAAGACTTTTCCACAAAAGGCTTAGCTTTACCAATGGCAACATAGTAGCTGATGTAAATTGCACTTTACTTCCTGTTTCCTGAACAGTAACTGGGTGGACGTCTTTCTGGGTTTTTCTTGTTTGTCAATTCTTCTTTAGACACACATGCTCTCTCTTTAGATGTTCAATGTAGTTAATTAGGTTTCGAACAAGCCTTGTAGTCTCAGGAGCCATGCTGCCTTTAACTGGATATATCTGTCAAGTCGTATTTTGTGTGATATAAAAGTTTACCTATCAAAGGGACAACTTCATTCCCAAGTGCATGGAACTCATTCCACTATAGTTCACAAACAAAGAAAAACAAGCGCAAGACATAATTATCCACCATTATATAGATAAGACCACCCCTCATCTGTTAATTTGTCATTCTGTGGTGGCTTCGTGTTACTATGATGCTGGAAGCTATGCCACCAGTATTCATCAATATTTCAAATGCCAGCAGTGTCACCCATGGGGGCCAGATTTCAGTGGAGCTTCCAGACTAAGAAGAATAGAAAGAAAGGTCTGGCAATCTAGTTCCAAAATTAGCCAATGAAAACCCTATGGATCACAACAGAATACATCTGATACAGTGCTGGAAGATGAGCACCCTAGGTTTGAAGGTACTCAAAATGCACAGTGGCCACAACAATATACTCAAGCAAACCAATGATATGCAGATGGCAGGGAACCAGGCAATCTTTCCTCCTGTTGTACAAGGGGTCGCCATGAGTTGAAGTAAACTCAACAACAATCAATAACAACAACATGTGCTTAGTTCCAACTAAGGCTAAAGTTCAAACAGCAGTAAGTAAAAGAAGTAAAAGAACTGGCATGAAACCAGGTCTGAGATCATGCTTCTTCTCTTATACCAGAGTATTTTTAAAAGATTCTTATAAGTATCTTCCTTCTCTGTAGTTTATTGCTTAGTATCTATCCAAGCTACATGTCACCCACATGTTTTTTGTTTTTTTTTTCCATTTAACATATATTTATTTTTCTGGAGGGAAATAGAGAAACATGAGGGTATGATTCGGCAAAAGTATTAAATATACTTAATGAATTAAGCATAAAACATTCATAGATAGTTCACAGAGGGAAAATTTACATTGAACAGCAATGTTTGGCGAGGGATAATATTCCCTAAGGATAGTCACCTCCATAATCATTACTTCTTGCTTCATTCCACACTATTTGTGTGAAAAAGACCTTTCACCAGCAGGCCTTCTTGTTATCTTTGCTGTAGCAGCAGAGTTGTATTGTGATGAGCCAGGTGGCTGCGCTAAGATAATGCAGTCCATGTTCACACAACAATAGTAGAATCAGGGATGATTGAAAAATACGGACAGTCCAATTTGTCGCAGCTCAGTACAATAGTCCCAGACTGGTATTTAGGCAGCAGGACTGACATAATCAAGACTCTACTTCTTGTGGGGCCATTACACATATTTTTCCGAGTAAAATCCACGAATTTTGTAGTCACATCTAATTCCATCACAATACCCCAGATTTGAAATAGAGTCTGTCATTTGGAAACATGATCTATGGGGTCACAGCTAAAGGCAAGGTCACAGGACCAAAGAATCAGTGTTTTAGATGTAGGAAGTACCCAAAAGATTGCCTAACCCAGGCGTCTATGGAAGGTAGGACATTATTCTCCAGAATTTATAATAAAGAATCACTCATTTCTTTCTTTAACACAATAAGTAACTAGGAATTTACAAATTCTCAGAACAGTCCAGTCTATTGTAAATTTTTGATAGAACGTTCTTTATATTAATGTTGATAGTATGTTCTTTATATTAATGTTCTTTCTATTAAGGTATAATCTGTTTAGCATACACAGAATAAGGCATTTCTGTTCTGAAAATTGTTTGGATACTCTAAGACAGTTACCGTTTCTCTAGTATGAATCTCCTTCTCTAGGAATGCCTCAACCGTTCCTCATATGACAGAATTTTAAATCCCATTTACTTGCCTGTATGCATTCCAGTTTCTCAAAACCTTCCTTAAAATAAGTTTCACAAATGTAAAAGGTTTACTCCAGGTTTTCTCTGCCTTGAGTTCAGTGGGGCTTATTACGAACACAGTATATCTATTAATAGAATATAAAATAATATTAGTATTGGCTAATGAAATAAAACCCAATTGATTTCTGAAAATAATTATCATAACTAACTTTTATTTAGTGCTTACTATGTTTCAGGCGTTATTCTAATTGTGCAATAGGTATGAACTCCTTAAATCCTTAAAATAACTTTATGAGATAGTACTAGTATTAAACCCATTGTACAGATAGGGAACTATACTACTAGAGGGTTCAAAGAAACTCACTGAAGATAAACCAGTTTTCAAGTGATGGAATTCAAATTTGGATGGAGGCAGCCTAGTGCCATGTCACCAGACTCCAGACTAGTGATCCTCAAATGGTGGGCCCTAGAGCAACATCAACCACATCTAGGAACTTCATATAAATGTAAATTCTCAGGTCCCGCTTCAGTCATTTTGAATTAGAAACTCTGGGGATAAGCAGATCACAGAAAACTGTGTTTCAACAAGTTCGTCAGGTGATTCTGGTGCATACTGAAGTTTGAGAACCACTGGTCTACCGTATACTCAGATAGGGTCTATTGAATTCAAGGCACACGTTATGGTCAATCAAGAAGACTAGAAACAAGGCTCCTGAAAAGTAAGAGGAAGTATTCTTGCAAGTTGTGGACTAGAGAGGGCCAGAGAGTCACACATAGCAATGCTGACAAATAAATTTGTAAGGAATAACTCACCTGTCATAAATCTAACATCAGTACTTATTCCAAAAGAGTGTGTCAGTGTAAAGAGATTCTCTTTTGCAATTAACATTCACTATCTTTGGGAAACCATCTAAGCCTCTTAAAAATGGAAGATGCAACCACTGATATACCCCCAGTTACCTATTGGTGCTAAAACATGGAAGATGTGTCTCTTTATTGGGAGTTAACAGATTTCTTTATTTATCTTATAATGCTTATTTTATCAGTGTTCATAAAAATCCAGTCTGTAACTTCAGGACTGAATTTATATCTCCAAAACATATGAAAGGAAAGATGGATGATCTGTTTCCTAGGTGTAGTAAAGATAATAAAAAATCTATGCATTTTCTTGAACTACTTAAAAAAATATCTTATTGAACAGAGTTAAGATCATTAAAATCTCTTGGGTAAGATCCTTATAGTACCTAGAAGAGAATATTGCTAAATCAATTACCATGATTATTCAGTGATATATATATATATATATATATATATTTTTTTTTTTTTACCACTTATGTGGAGTTAAAATATGTGGTTATCAGTTCCAGATACAGTTAAATTCTGCTATAGGTTCAAAACTAGTCAAAATATATCTAGGTGCACTAATTGACCCTATAATTTAATAAGACAGTCTCATCATGAATGATGTGCACCTGCCAAACTGCTGCCTGTGGCAAGAGTAGAAGTTGGCTGGCAATTGCTATTATCATACTTTTTAGGTTACTTGTTTGCTTAAATTATTTAATCCAAAAATATCTCCAGGAACGGTGAACATATTTTACTGTTTGGTTTTAATGGCGGGAAAGTATGCAAAATTAGAGCTCCATGTATATGTCAGATACACTAATAATAATACCAATTATTTCCAATTATTCTCCCAAATGTAGATGGTGAGGTGGCAGCTGTGGTTAAGACTCAGAAGACCTAGGTCGTTGGCCACATACCATCTGTGTGACCTTGGGCAACTCATCTCAACGGTTCTGAGTTCTATTGCCTTATATGCAAATGGCAATACTAATACTTTCTCTCTTTACCACATAGGCTGTGTATGAGGATTCCTTGACATTTATAGAGAAATATTTGTGTAAAATGTAAATCTCAGGTAAATTATTTAAATAAAACTACTAGTATAGATTTATTTTCATTCTGTCTCAAACAACGGGGAATTATTCGCTGAAATTTTCTTTTTCTTTGCCTTAGTATGTCGTATTTTCTTTATAATATTGCAGAAAATAAAATAACCAACAACGATAATAATTTTGGTTTATGTAGTGCTTTTCTTTATGCAATCTTAGAAATTAAGAAAAAAATTAACACTCAACCAAAGTGAGTTATTAGTGATAAATTTAAGGAACCAAAAGAAGAAAGAAAAACAAATTGCTGGTAAGGATTTGCAAGTGGATGTCAAGTAGCATGAGCCAGGATGCACTTTACAATGAAGATTTTATACAGAATTGAAAGCGGGGAGAAGTCAATTTCCCTTCTTATTTGAAATTGTGTTCTATTGATATGTTTATAGGAAATAAGATAATAAAAATAGTGAGAGAATATATAAGCTTCTTATTTTTCCATGTTGCCCCTATCACTAGATCTTACGCTTAACTGAATCTCTACAATAGCAACATTTAAAAAAAACAATAACAACAACAAAATAAAATAAACTTCCAACTTGAGTGGACTCTTATTTACTGATAAATAGCTGTGTGTACCTGTCTTCTTGAGGAGTCCTCCTAAACCATAGTTGGGCTAAATAAGAAAGGAAATAATGAAATATACTTCATCCATTTAAATGCATTTCCTTCCAGCATCACACAGCTTCAGTATTTTCATTCACCTCAGATCGTACAACTATCTCTTCGTTTTTACGTTGATTTAGATGTTAACCTTTCCTTTTATGACACTGTTATTATCTTCGTTATCTAAAATTCCTTTTCTGAATGACAATTGTGTACAGGCAGTCCCCAGATTATGAAGGAGTTCCATTTCTAGGTCTGTCTTTAAGCCAAATTTGTACGTATGTCAGAATAGTTAGGTTCGGTTTGTATCTAATATCAGTCAAATGTTTGTCTTAGTATATAGTACATAGTGTACCTTTTTATGCATAAAAAACTTTAAAAAACATTTCCAGATATACCAAAACATCTTTAACATAATAATGCAATAATAATAATAATATTTTGATGCATGTAGCAAAGCAGCACCCGTTTGTTATTATGAACCATTGAATGTACCTCAAATTTTTGATATCATTGGCTTTATGGGAGTTGGCTCTGCAGGTTGTATGTAGGTTGGATGTTTGTAACCTGGGGACTGCTGGTATATGGAAATGAAAAGGCACTTCTAGTAAAGAAAGAGTAACTCTCCTTAGGGAACTGACAACATAATGGGATATTGTTTGTATTAAAAGTACAATTCTAGCTGAGGTTTTATTTTTTAAGTACCTAATAATCCAAATTATCACAAAGTCAAAGCTACTCCCTGGTGGTCTATTAGGAAGCTCTATTCACAAGGGCAGTAAGTAAGTTACTATTAGGTAAGTTTCTACTCAGCATAGGGCCAAATTTCTGTTTTTAAATGACTTAATTAATATTTTCTCATGGTGAAAAAGAAACATAATTTGAACAATTGGAAATAAAAAAGGCAAATCACATCTGCTGAATTTAAAGAAAGCTTGGGATTTATAAATCCACATTTCAAAGATAATCCTGTGACTAACATATGGCAGCCAACAACCGCAACATATGGAGACGAATTTGGTTATTACACAATAATTGTGAATCAGAGTACTTAGATAAGCCAAGTCTATATGTTCTAGAAGAACAAAAGACGTAGTAAAATAATGTTGAAAGAGTCTCTTGTGGGGAAGTCAAGCACAAGACTCCATGGCTCAGTGAAGAGGAACCAACAAACAACACAGACAAGAATGCGTTTATTGGCTAAAGAGACTCATTCTCACAGAGATAATTTTGACTCATAGTGACTCTGAAATAAATAGTTCCGCTTCATAATTGGAAAATTATTTCTGACCTATTTTTTAATTCCTTCAATAAAAAATAATTTCTACAAACCTCTGAGTAAAATTTGGGGAAAGAAATAAGCATCTTATTTGAAATTGGCTTTGGTAGCAGTGAGGAAGTCCATAGGGTTTACTTTCAACATCCATTTGCCTTGTCTCAGTTTTCCAGAACCATCATGCTACCTCCTGGCTGCCCAAGGCCTTCCACCATGCAGTCTTGAACTGGGACATCCTCAAAACCAGGGAGACCATAAAGTGTAGTGCTTAAGATCCTGTACTTGGAAGTAGATAGTCATACACTTACATTTATGTTATGTCCCTTACTAGCACTATTAACTTTAGGAAATTACTTAATTTGACTGAGATTTTTTTCTTCATCGGTAAAATTTGGATATCAACCCAAGAGAGGTACAAAAGGAATAATGTATAAGAAAAAGCCCAGTGACTGATAAACCCATTGCCGTCGAGTCAATTCCGACTCATAGCGACCCTATAGGACAGAATAGAACTGCCCTATAGACTTTCCAAGGAGCTCCTGGTGGATTCGAACTGCTGACCTTTTGGTTAGCAGCTGTAGCTCTTAACCACTACACCACCAGGGTTTCCCAGTGACTGATAGGAAGAGTGAAATTCAGGAAGGAGGAACTGATATCTAATTCTGAAAAGTGGTAAAGTAGAGTGAGTACTAAAGGAGTACCTTACACACTCAGGGCAGTTAAAGTTTCAGAGATCGTTGCTGACATTAGCAGTCTCCATTCCGGAGAAGGGAGTGTTAAAAAAAATAATCCACAAAGGAGTAGTTTAAGAAGTACACAGTATTTGAGGTCATGTTGATGATGATCCTCAAAGAAACAAGAGTTTTAAAAATAGGATATGAAAATTGATGGTTTCTGTGATGGTTAAAGTTATGTGTCAACTTGGCTGGGCTATGATTCTCAGCAGTATGGCAGATATTATGTAATCACTCTCTATTTTGTGATCTGATGTGAGCAGCCAATCAGCTGAAAAGGGAGTTTCCTTACGGGTGTGGCCTGCATCAAATAGATATGGATGTTCTGGCAAAGCTTGCTCTTTCTCGATCCTGCATCTAACTTGTCATCCTCTAAACTCCAGTTCTCAGAACATGAGCCAACAGCCTGCCATCTGACTGCAGATATTGAGATTTGCCAGCACTTCAACCACATGAGTCAGGAGAAGCCTCCAGCCTCCAGCCTAACCCACAGATTTGGGACTTGCCAGCCTCCACAATTTCATGAACCATTTCCTTGAAATAAATTTCTCTCTATACCCACCACTCGTCTGTCAGTTTGTCGCACTGTGGTGGCTTGCATGTTGCTATGATGCTGGAAGCTATGACACCAATATTTCAAATACCAGCAGGGTCACCCATGGAGGACAGGTTTCAACAAAGCTTGGACACTAACACAGACTAGGAAGAAGGACCTGGCGGTCTACTTTTGAAAAAATTGACCAGTGAAAATCTTACAAATATCAGCGGATCATTGTCTGATATAGTGCCAGAAGATGAGCCCCTCATGTTGGAAGTCACTCAGAATACAATTGGGGAAGGGCTGCCTCTTCAAAGTAAAGACAATTTAATAACATGGATGGAATAAAGCTTTCAGGACCTTCATTTGCTGATATGGCACGACTCAAAATGAGAAGAAACAAGTGCAAACATCAGTTAATAATCAGAACTTGGAAAGTACGAAGCATGAATTTAGGAAAATTAGACATCATCAATAATGAAATAGAACACATAAACAATGATATCCTAGGCATTAGTGAGCTGAAATGGACTGGTATTGGCCATTTTGAATCGGACAATCATATGGTCTACAACACTGTGAAATACAAATTGAAGATAAATGGTGTCACAGTCAGCCTCAGAAAGGACATTTCAAGATCTATCCTGAAGTACAATGCTGTCAGTGATAGGATAATATCCATATACCTACAAGGAAGACTGGTTAAGAATATTCAGTATACCATGGACTGCCAAAAGAATGAACAAATCTGTCTTGGAAGAACTACAGCCAGAATGCTCCTTAGATGCTGGCGTGGAGAGACTATGTCTTACATACCTTGGACCTGTTGTCAGGAGGAATCAGTTCCTGGAGAAGGACATCATGCTTGGTAAAGTAGAGAGTCAGTGAAAAAGGGGAAGACCGTCAATGAGACGGATTGGTACAGTAGCTGCAACAATGGGCTCAAGCACAACAGTGATTGTGAGGATGGCACGGGACTGGGCAGTATTTTGTTCTGTTGTACATAGGGTTGCTATGAGTCAGAACAAACTCCACAGCACCTAACAACAACAACAAGGAAGACATTTAATAAGATTATGATTCAAACTGATGTACCAACCACTAAGGTCAAAGAGGAAGAAATTGAAAATTTTTACCAACTTATGCAGTCTGAAATTGATCAAACATGCAATCAAGATGCATTGATAATTACTGGTGATTGGGATGTGCAGGTTGGAAACAAGTAAGAAGAATCAGTGGTTGGAAAATATTGCCTTGGTGACAGAAACAACGCCGGAGATCATAGGATAGAATTTTGCAAGACCAATGACTTTTTCATTACAAATATCTTTTTTCAACAATATAAGCGATGACTATACACGTGGAGTTTCCAGACAGAATATGTAGGAATCAAATCAACTACATCTGTGGAAAGAGACGATGGAGAAGTTCTATATCAGCAGTCAGAACAAGGCCAGGGACTGTCTGCAGAACAGATCATCAATTGCTCATATGCAAGTTCAAGTTGAAGTTGAAGAAAATTAGAACAATTCTATGACAACCAAAATATGACCTTGAGTATATCCCACCTGAATTTAGAGACCATCTCAGAAATAGATTTGACGCATTGAACACTAATGACTGAAGACCAGATGAGTTGTGGAATGACATCAAGGACATCATACATGAAGAAAGCAAGAAGCCATTAAAAAGACAGGAAAGAAAGAAAAGACCAAAATGGAAGTCAGAAGAGTCTCTGGAACTTGCTCTTGAACACAGAGTAGTTAAATTGAGTGAAGAAATGATTAAGTAAAAGAGCTGAGTTGTATTATAATGAAATACAAAAAGACATAGGGTTAGAAAACCAAAAGGGAAGAACACACTTGGCATTCCTCAGGCTGAAAGAACGAAAGAAAAACACAAGCTTCAAGTTGCAATACTGAAAGATCCTATGAGGAAAATATTAAATGATGCAGAAGGCATCAAAAGAAGATGGAAGGAATACACAGAGTCACTGTACCAAAGAGAATTGTCGATGTTCAACCATTTCAGGATGTAGCACATGATCAAGAATCAATGGTACTGAAGAAAGAAGTCCAAGCTGCACTGAAGACATTGGTGAAAAACAAGGTTCCGGGAATTGATAGAATACCAATTTAGATGTTTCTACAAACGGATGCAGTGCTGGAGGTTCTCACTCGTCTGTTCCAAGAAATTTGGAAGACAGCTTCCTGGCCAAACGACTGGAAGAGATCCATATCTGTGCCCATTCCAAAGAAAATCCACCCATCAGAAGGCAGAAATTATCAAACAATATCATTTATATCACACACAAGTAAAATTTTGCTGAAGATCATTCAAAAGCTGTTGCAGAAGCACATCAACAGAGAACTGTCAGAAATGAAAGCAGAATTTAGAAGAGTTTATGAATGAGGATTATCATTGCTGATGCCAGATGGATCTTAAGCTGAAAGCAGAAAAGAGCAGAAAGATGTTTACCTGTATTCTATTGACTATGCAAAGGCATTCAACTGTGTGGATCATAATAAATTATGGATAACATTGTGAAGAATGGGAATTCCAGAACACTTAATTGTGCTCATGAGGAACTTGTACATGGACCAAGAGGCAGTCTTTTGAACAGAACAAAGGGATACTGTGTGGTTTAAAGTCAGGAAAGGTGTGCGTCAAGGTTGTATCTTTTCACCGCACTTATTCAGTCTGTATGCTGATCAAATAATCTGAGAAGCTGAACGGTATAAAGAAGAACGTAGCATCAGATTTGGAGGAAGACTCATAAACAACATGCAATATGCAGATGATGCAACCTTGCTCACTGAAAGTGAAGAGGACTTGAGCACTTACTGATGAAGATCAAAGACTACAGCCTTCAGTATGGATTGTACCTTAACATAAAGAAAACAAAAATCCTCACACCTGAACCAATAAGCAGCATCATGATATATGGAGAAAATATTGAAGTTGAAAGATTTCATTTTACTTGGATCCACAATCAACGCCCATGGACGCAGCCATCAAGAAATAAAATGATGTATTGCTTTGGGCTAATCTGCTGCAAAAGACTTCTTTTTCTTTTTTTAATTGTGCTTTAAGTAAAACTTTACAGTTCAAGTTAGTTTCTTATACAAAAATTTATACTCACATTGTTATGTGACCCTAGTTGTAATCCCTATAATGTGACAGCACACTTCTCCTTTCCATCCTGGATTTCCCGTATCCATTCAAACAGCTCCTGTCCCTTTTTGCCTTCTCATCACACCTCCGGACAAGAGCTGCCCATTTAATCTCATGTATCTACCTGAGCTAAGAAGCACTCTCTTCATGAGGATCATTTTATGTCTTATAGTCTTGTTTAATCTATGTCTAAAGAGTTGGCTTCGGGAATGGTTTTAGTTCTGGGCTAACAGAGAGTCCAGGGGCCATGTCTTCGAGGATCCCTCCAGTGTTAGTCAGACCATTAAGTCTAGTCTTTTTACTAGAATTTGAGTTCTGCACCCTACTTTTCTCCTGCTCCGTCAGGGACTCTCTGTTGTATTCCCTGTCAGGGCAGTCATTGGCGATAGCCAGCACCATCTAGTTTTTCTGGTCTCAGACTGATGGAGTCTCTGGTTTATGTAGCCCTTTCTGCCTCTTGGGCTAATACTTCCCTTGTGTCTTTGGTGTTCTTCATTCTCCTTTGCTCCAGGTGGATTGGGACCAATTGATGCATCTTAGATGGCTGCTCGCTAGCTTTTAAGACCGCAGACAGCACTCACCAAAATGAGATGCAGAATATTTTCTGAATAAACTTTATTATGCCAAATGACCTAGATGTCCCCTGAAACCATGGTCCCCAGACCCCTCCCCCTGCTACTCTGTCCCTTGAAGTGTTTAGTTGTATTCAGAAAACTTCTTAGGTTTTGGTTTAGTCCAGTGGTACTGCCGTCCCCTGTATTGTGTGTTGTTCTTCCCTTCACCTAAGATAATTCTTATCTACTATCTGGTTAGTGAATGCCCATCTCCCTTCCTCCCCACCCTTGTAACCATCAAAGAATGTTTTCTTCTGTTTTTAAACCTTTTTTTGAGTTCTTATAATAGTGGTCTTATACAGTATTTGTCTTTTTGTGACTGACTAATTTCACTCAGCATAATGCTTTCCAGATTCCTCCGTGTTATGAAATATTTCAAGGACTCATCGTTGTTCTTTATCATTGCATTGTATTCCATTGTGTGAATATAGCATAATTTGTTTATCCATTCGTCCTTTGATGGGCACCTAGGTTATTTCCATCTTTTTACTATTGCGGACAGTGCTGCAATGAACATGGGCGTGCATGTATTTATTCATGTGACAGCTTTTATTTCTCTAGGATATATTCCAAGGAGTGAGACTGCTAGATCATATGGTACTTCTATTTCTAGCTTTTTAAAAAGCACCAAATCGATTTTCAAAGTGACTGTACCATTTTACATTCCCACCAACAATGTGTAAGTGTTCCAGTCTCTCCACTACCTCTCCAACATTTCTTATTTTGTGTGCAAAAGACCTCTTTAACTTGTTGAAAAGCAAAGATGTCACTTTGAGGACTATGGTGCACCTGACCCAAGTCATGGTATTTTCAATCATCTCATATGCATGTGAAAGCTGGACAATGAATAAAGAAGACCAAAGAAGAATTGATGCTTATGAATTATGGGGCTGGTAAAGAATATTGACTATACCATGGACTGCCATAAAAATAAACAAATTTGTTTCCAAAAAAGTACAGCCAGAATGCTTTTAGGAGCAAGGATGGTGAGAATTCATCTCAATTACTTTGGACATATTATCAAGAAGGACCAGTCCCTGGAGAAGCACATCATGCTTGGTAAAGTGGATGGTCAGTGAAAAAGAAGAAGACCCTTAATGAAGTGGATTGACACAATGGCTGCAACAATAGGCTGAAGCATAACAACAATTGTGAGGATGGCACAGGACCAGGCAGTGTTTCGTTCTGTTGTACATAAGGCCACTATGAGTTGAAACCAACTGGTCAGCACCTAACAACAACTATATACACAAATTATATATATGCCTCTCTGGTTTTGTTCCTCTAGAGAACCCAACCTAAGACACTGTTTCTTTCTTCTCTGCACACCTCCTAAATGTTGGCATCCCCAAAGACTGTCCTGGCTATTGTTTTTCTTTAGCACTATCTAGAAATCTAGACTGATATATTCAAACTCATGCTTCACATCTATGCATTGCTATCCAATATGCCTGTCAGAAATAATATACTCATAAAAGAGTTTTGACCTGTGCCCACCCTCCATCACCCAAACCTCCCAAATCTGTTCTTTATCAAGTATCCCATGAGTTGTAAATGGTACCAGCAAACACACAGTAAGGAGTGGTGCAGTGTTTAAGCACTCTGCTGCTAACTGAAAGGTTGATGGTTCCAATGCACCCAGTAGCTCTGCAGGAGATAGACATGGAGGCCTACTCCCATTAAGATCACAGCCTAGAAAACCCTATAGGGCAGTTCTACGTTGTCACATGGGGTTGCTATGAGTCGAAAAATGTCTCAAAGGCACCTAACAACAACAATAATATATACATGGTTATTCATACAAAAGAAAAACACCTCTGAGTATTCCTTGACTTCATATTCTCCTCTACCATTTTCCCAAAACATTGTGTAATCAAGACTTGTCAACCTCAAAAAACAAAACAAAACAAAACAAAAAACTGGTAAAACAAAATCCTTAATTCAATTCATTGCTTTCTTTCCATATCCATTATGTTTGCTTTCATGCAAGATAGCATGTTCTTTAGTCTAGATTAATGTAGTAGCCTCCTAGATGATCCCTCCTTTCTCTTACTTGACTTCCAACAATTAATTATTATTAGCTAATACATGTAACATCCATTTTGTGCAAGGTACTGTTTAGAACCTTTTTATACATATGAATTCATTACAAAAAAAAAAATCAGGAACAAAGTACTACCCACGTTGTCATTTAGAGATGAAAGAACTGAAGTGCACAGTCACACAGCTAGGAATTAGTTCTGTTCTCTACAGAATAGCCCCAGTGATTTTATTTTTTATCTTATGAGACAAATCGTATCAATTGCTTAGATCTTCCAGTGGATTGTCATTGACTTAGAATAAAATCTAACTCTGTAAACTGCCTTACAAAGCCTCGAGTGCACTTGCCTGCTCTAACCATTGCCCCCATCTTGTATGCTTCTTCTTGCCTATGCTGCTTCTGTCATACAGAATTATTTGTATATACCAAGCTTATCCCTGTACTAAAGGCTTTACTTTTGCTTTTCCTACTGCTTGGAATATTCTCTCCATGTTCCCTTCCCACGGAGTACCTGGGAAGTGCAAATGGTTAATGTGCTGGGCTGCTAACTGAAGGCCTGGAGGTCTACTTCAGAAAAATCAGCCACTTAAAACCTAGAGAGCACAATTCCATTCTGACACACATGAGATGACTCTAATTCTGAGCTGACTCAAGACAACTGGTTGTTTTTGTTCATTGCACCTTCCCAATGACTGATATTTCCACTTCACTAGATCTCAGCTTCCTTTACATTAAGAGAGTTTTGCTTGCCACTAAGGGCCATACAGTTTCTCTCTAGATTCTATGAATATAACCTCCCACGGGAAGGGCATTTTTGTCTATCCTATTTACTGCTGAATCTATGAGGCCTAGAAGAACACTTGGCACATAGTAGGACCGCAATCAATATCTGTTGAATGAATAAGTGCGTGAATTATGCTAACTTCTTTCTCATTAAAATGCTGTTATTTTTCTCCTTTGTTTCTTGTTTTTCTCTCTTCTACTATACTCAGAATGTACTCACAATGGAAGCAAGTACTGTATTTCACTTGTTTATCACTTTATCCTCAACAGCTACTTTCCTAAGTGTAAACAGTAAGAGTACTAGAAACACCTGTAAACAACTAGTGTATTAAAATGTGATAGAGGAAGTGAAGATGAGCTAAACATCAGAGAGGATGATGATTGATCAATAGCTGGAATAGATCGTAAATTCAATCATAAAATTTGATTACTTTTTCCGGTCATCTTTGGCAAACCATGAATGGTAATAAGGATATTGGACTATGTTCACTGTCATCACTAAGGGCGTAAGGGTGGTGGGAACCATGCCAGGTGACACTGTCAGCAGTGGTGACACCAAAGTGAATGTCTATAAAATTTTTATACAGTGTTTCTGCAGAAATTTATTTATTTTTTTATAAAAATATCCTTGTAAGTAGTTATAACAACCAAAACAGTTTTTATAAGCCCAGCTTACACGTATCAGTTTACTTACAAGGCTCAAACTGTATGCTAATTTACTTTTTGAACTTTCTAATGTGCTCTGGTCAAAGCTGTCATTATTACCCAGTTACAATGATGCTTCGAATCTGCATGAGCTACAAGCATGCACTGTTGTTTTCATTGCTGCTGGTGTTTTTACAGTTTCTAATTTTGTCAAATTTTCTGGTGTTTTAGATACAATATTGTGGTAATTAGTATATGTGAATCTATACCAATTAACTTTTCTGAGAATGAAGTAGTAATTAAAGGAAAAGAAGGAGAAAAATCAAAAACATCTTCCGCAAAGTTACTAATAATGTTGTAAGAGACGATGTAATTCAATGTAGAAAGATTTTACAAAACAATTTTATTAGTATTCCTATAACCTAAGAAATATTACATCTAAGAGATTTACAACTGTATTTATCACATATTATTCTATGATTAAAATTGATAATAAACATTACCAAGGATTCTGTATGGTCTGGTATGGGAGGAGGTTCATGGGGGAGGGGGTGACACCATGAGTTATTGCACTGGGTGACACCAACCTAGTGATGCCTCTGACTATGTTATTCAGGCTTGGTGAGTATCAAGGTAGAAACTGTGCAAGATCAAAATGGAAAACAAAAAATTAAAGGATTGGTGAATAGTTTGATGAAATGTCAGACCCTAAGATTCAAACTGAATCAAAGTTTCAGTCATTGCTAGCTAAAGTTATACAGAGATACAGGCCTGCTGAGCTGAGAATTGTGAGAGTCAATAAGACTAAATTTTTAGGAGATCTATAAATAGTGTCTTAAAAATATAGTCTTAAGAAAGAGTCTCTGCAACACACAATACAGGAGATGTCAGCACAACTGGACTAAACCAAAAGCTAAGAAGTCTCTTGAATACAACCAAACATTTCAAGGGACAGTGTAGCAGGAGGAGGGGTCTGGGGTTCATGGTTTCAGGGGACATCTAAGTCAATTGGCATAACAAAGTTTATTAAGAAAATATTTTGCATCCCACTTTAGTGAGTGGTGTCTGGGGTCCTAAAAGCTTGCAAGCAGCCATCTAAGATGCATCAATTGGTCCCAACCCACCTGGAGCAAAGGAGAATGAAGAACACCAAAGACACAGGAAAATATTAGCCCAAGAGACAAAAGGACCACATAAACCAGCGACTCCATCAGCCTGAGACCAGAAGAACTAGATGGTGCCTGGCTACCACCAATGACTGCCCTGACAGAGCAGGAAAAAAGTGTGGTGCAGAACTCAAATTCTAGTTAAAAGACCAGATTTAATGGTCTGACTGAGACTAGAGGAACCCCAGAAGACATGGCTCCCAGATTCTCTTCAGACAAAGATTAGACTGGACTATAAAACGTAAAATAATACTCGTGCAGAATGTGCTTCTTAGCTCAAGTAGATACATGAGACTAAACGGGCAGCTCCTGTCTGGAGGTGGAATGAGAAGGCAAAAGGATTAGAAGCTGGTTGAATGGACACGGGAAACCTGGGTGGAAAGAGGGAGAGTGCTGTCACATTATACGGATTGCATCTAGGGTCACATAAGAATATGTGTATATAAATTTTTGTATGAGAAATTAACTTGAGCTGTAAACTTTCACCTAAAGCACAACAAAAAATTAAAAAGAGTCTTTGAACCCTGAAAAGAGTGTAGATAGACTTCATAGGCATCTGTGAACTGGATTAAAATGGTATAAACTGTTTTGTATGTCAACTTTGTTTTATTTTAAGAGAGATTAGAGATTTCATTAGATTCTCAAAGGAATTTTTACAGTCGGTGTTCCATTATGAGTGACATAATGGCAAAACATGAAAAAAAATGATAAAGAATGTCAGAGAATGAAGAGAAAATAAAGAGTATTTAATCTCATTGATTTCCTTTACATGAGGAAAATGACACAGAAAAAATAAGCTTGCTTTGGAAACTTTTAATGTCAAAAACCAAAACCAAGCCCATTGTTGTCGAGTCAATTCTGACTCATAGTGACCCTATAGGACAGAGTAGAACTGTCCCATAGAGTTTCCAAGGAGCACCTGGTGGACTTGAACTGCCGACCTTTTGGTTAGCAGCTGTAGCACTTAACTACAATGCCACCAGGATTTCCTTTTAATGTCAGGGTATTCTTATATATTATAATATGTGTGAGTTGTTGTTAGCCCTTTCTAGACTGAATTATGTTCTCCTTTGAATTTTTTGTTGATACCATGTGTTTCACAAATGGAAGACGTGCTGATTAAAGGATGAACTCAGAATTTTTGTTATGATTTATGGATTTTGAGTCATGGTGGCATAGTAGTTAAGTGTTATGGCCGCTAACCGAAAGGTCAGTAGTTTAAATACACCAGCCACTCCTTGAAAACCCTATAGGCGGTCCTACTTTGACCTATAAGGTCACTATGAGTTGGAATTGACTCCACTGCAAGAGGTGTGGTTTTTGTTTTTTTATATGGGGTCAAGTATATCCCACAGGACCTTGGACATCGTAAATCCTGCCGATATGAGTCAATGATGAAATTGTTTTATTTTGTTCTGTTTTAAATTTTATTTCTAAACAAGAGATAAAACATGAAGACACTTGGCAATGACTGCACATACATTTTATTCTAGTCTCTTCTTCTTAACCTTTTTACTATTTTTCATGAAACTTTTCAAAACATAGTACAATGCAATCTTCCTTACTGCAAAAGCAGTGCTTACAGCCCAAATAAATATAGCCAAAGGATTTTTTAATATCAGGAAAATTACCATTACAATGCTTTCTTCATTACTGCAAAAGCAGTATTTACAGGTCAGATAAATAAAACTAAAGGAATTTGTGTCTCAGGAAAATTGCCACTACTATGTATTCTTTATTATAACAAAAACAGTACTAACAGGTAAGAAACAGAAACAGCTGCCCTGGAATAGCACAGAATGGCTCACAACGGTGAATTTCGTCTGCTACACATGGAAGCAACAACTGTGCCCTAAGATTGAATGCAGGGTAATAATAATTTATAGAGGACTTCCAGGCAACATGGCCCTGTAGACAGAAGCACCATACCGTCCCTCCACAGCAAAGATGTGAAAAACTAAGTCAGACAAATACAAACATCAATCCTGAAACCGTACGCATCAAATGAAGAGATAAAGAACTCAGCCAAGCACCAAATGGGATAATAAACTGACAGAGAACAGAGAGCGAAAAGAGATACATGCAGAGGTCCCCTATCAGCTAATGCAGCACGGATCCAACATCTTAGACCCCTGTTGCAGATCAGCGAATAGGGGCTATGGGAAAGCAGCTTCATGGAGCTTCCAGCAGAAGACAGAACAACCGTCTCTCATCTCTTCACTCCAACAGCAAGCTTCCTTATGTATGAGGCCTCTACTGTAAAAACTCATGAAAAAGTTTACACACAAAAAGAAACAATCTTTGTTGGTTACGAGGGATGGGAGGGG
>NW_004444179.1:2051285-2061561 GCF_000243295.1 Trichechus manatus latirostris
GCCATCTAAGATACTCCACTGGTCTCACCCCTTTGGGAGCAAGGGAGAATGAAGAAAATACAATACAAGGAAAAGATTAGTCCAAAGGACTAATGGACCACAACTACCATGACTTCCACCAGACTGAGTCCATTACAACTAGATGGTGCCTGGCTACCACCACTGACTGCTCTGACTGGGATCACAAGAGAGGGTCCCAGACAGAGTTGGAGAAAAATGTAGAACAAAATTCTAACTCACAAAAAAAGACCAGACTTACTGGCCTGAGAGAGACTGGAGAAAGCCCAAGAATATGGCCCTATGGCACTCTTTTAGCTCAGTAATGAAGTCACTCCCACGGTTCGCCCTTCAGCCAAAGTTTAGACAGTCCCATAAGACAAAACGAGACTAATGGGGCACAACAGGGACAAGGACTAGAAGGTCAGAGGGGACAGGAAAGCTAGTAATAGGGAACCCAAGGCTGAGAAGCCACAGTGTTGACATGTCGTGGGGTTGTTAACCATTGTCATAAAACAATATGTGTACCAACTGTTTAACAAGAAACTATTTGTTCTGTAAACCTTCATCTAAAGTACAATGAAAAAAAGAAGAACTTTTAGAAGTTCAAGTATCTTGAAAATTACCACTGCAATGCGTTATTCGTTATTGCAAAGGCGTTATTTACTGTTCAGAAAAGCAGGCATCGAAGCAGAAAATGGCCACTATGACTGAAAGAAGACTGGAAATAGCTTATTCTTGCAGCAGGTACATTTTCCTGAGAACATAGTAACTGGGAATCATAGTGAGGAAGCTTATCTCCTGTCAAAAGTTTAGAAAATTCATACATCCAGGAGGCATCACCTAAGATAATGCTCTAAAATAAGGCTCCAATTCAGGGTTCTTAAGTTTCACACATTTCAAAAGGCTCCCACCTTGAGGCTAAGTGCTTTAAAAATGGACTACATCCTTCCCAAAGAATTCCAAAGGCATTAAAAGTGATTGAAATATGGTATGTCCTGTGAGTCACGAAAAGGCTTTAGTTGCTGAGTTGATTCTGGCTTATAGCAACTTCAACTGTACAGAGTAGAATTGCTCCATATGGTTTTCAAGGCTAAGATTTTTTGAAAGCATTACATAGCCTGTCTTCCAAGGCAACTCTGCGTAGGTATGAAATGTCAACCTTTTAGCTAGTAGTCAAGGACTTAATCATTTGCGCCATCCAGCGACTCCTATGTGTGAATTAATGTTTGTGAGAAAAAAAACCAATGTAACATTAATGTTAAATAACCATGATAGGCACATCTTTAAGATTTCAGAAAAATAAAGGTGTCTTTTCATCATAATCACTCAGTTACCTGAAGAATCTGTCCAGTTCTGTGTTTGCACATATTTGAAAATATTATTGCCTTAGGCTAGTTTTTCTAGAAGAGCAAAACCAGTGAAGTGTATATATAAAGATGTATATATTGTTGTATTGTTGTTATTGTTACGGTCATCAGGTTGGTTCCCACTCATAGAGATCTTACGTACAACAAAACGAAACACTGCTGGTCCTGTGCCATCCTTGCAGTCATTGCTATGTTTGAGCCCATTGTTGCAGCCACTGTGTCAATCCATCTCGTCGATTGTCTTCCACTTTTTAGTTGACCTTCTACTTTACCAAGCATGATGTCCTTCTTCAGAGACTGGTCCATCCTGATAACATGTCCAAAGTAAGCGAAACAAAGTCTCACTAGTCTAGCTTCTGTTGTAGGGGAAAAACATCATAAAGTCTAGTAAAGCAAAAAGAAAGTTTTATTCGGCATATATTCAAAAAGGGCAGAAGTGGGAAGTGGACAACTGTGCTGCTAGAGCCATGTCTGCCCGAGTCCAAAGAATATTACAGAATAGGCAAGAATGGGAAAACGGACAAGCATGCTGCCGCAGCCATGTCTGCCCGAGTCCAAAGAGCAATTACAGAGTCATCAGTATATATTAACATTACAAATGGGCAAAACCATTGAAAACTTAGCCTTTTCAGATTGGCTAGAAACTGTGATCCTACATTTTGAATTGTCTTTCTTAAAAATCATTGGTACAGGTTTCAGTAATAACAGTCAGGAGGGTCTTCATTGGTCAACAAGTTTCTATTCACTAAATGCTAATAGAAAAAGTAAGAGTGGAAAGTATTCTGTGTTCTGTTTGATTGGCTTTATGTGAAAGTTTCCCTAAAAGATATTTTCCAAGATTATCTTAGCTATTGTCTTTATACCTCAAGTCCCAGTTGATGTGTCCTTGTGAGTCCATGTGAGTCCTTGCGAGCCCAGCTCCAGCTGGGTGACATTCTGTATGCTCAAGGAGAGGGAATAATAACTCCAGTATTATTTCCTAAATCACTTCTAAGCAGCATTCTGGCCATACTTCCAGGAAAGATTTGTTCATTCTTCTGGCAGTCCATGGTATGTATACTCAATAATCTTCGCTGACACCATAATTCAAAGGCATCAGCTCTTCCTACGTCTTCCTTATTCATTGTCCGGCTTTCACATGCATATGAAGTGATTGAAAGTACCATGGCTTGGGTCAAGTGCACCTTTGTCTTCAAGATGACTTCGTTGCTTTTTAACACTTTAGAGAAGTCTTCAGCAGCAGATTAGTCCAATGTAATACATCATTTGATTTTGTGATTGTTGCTTCCATGGGCATTGATTTTGGATCCAAGTAAAATGAAATCATTGACGACTTCAATCTTTTCTCCATTTATCATGATGTTGCTTATTGGTCCATTTGTGAGGATTTTTGTTTTCTTTACGTTGAGGAATCATCCATACTGAATGCTATAGTCTTTGATCTTCTTCTGTAAGTACTTCAAGTCCTCTTCACTTTCACCAAGCAAGGTTGTGTCATTTGCATGTAGCCAAGTTGTTAAGGAGTCTTCCTCCAGTCCTGATGCTGTATTCTTCTTCATACAGTCCAGCTTCTCAGATTATTTTCTCAGCATATAGATTGAATAAGTATGGTGAAAGGATACAACCCTGATGCACACCTTTTCTGATTTTGAATCATGCAGTATGCCCTTCTTCTGTTCGAACAATTGCCTCTTGATCTATGTGCTGGTTTTGCATAAGCACTATTAAATGTTCTGGAATTCCCATTCTTCATAATATTATCCATAATTTGTTACAATCCACATAGTTGAATTCCTTTGCACAGACAATAAAACACAGGTAAACATCGTTCTGGTATTCTCTGCTTTCATCCAAGATCCATCTAACATCGGCAATGATAACCCTCTTTCCACGTCCTCTTCTGAATCTGGTTTGAATTTCTGGCCATTCCCTGTCAATGTATAGCTGCAACATTTTTTTTTTCAATGAAATAGCTCACACAACTGTGGTGGCTGGCAAGTCCCAAATCTGTGGGTCAAGTAACTGGCTGCAGGCTTCTCCTGACTTCCATACATGGTTGCAGGGGTTGACAAACCCTAAATCTGCAGGTCAGGGGACAGGTTTCTGGTTCATGTCCCAAGAACCAAAAGTTAGAGGATGATGAGACAGAGGCAGGATGGAGACAGGGAGCAAGCTTTGCCAGAATATCTTTGTATATTGGATGCAGGCCACACCCCCAAGGAAGCTCTGCTTCCAACTGATTGGCTGTTGACATCAGATCACAAAATGGAGGACGATTACATAATATCTGCCAAACCACTAAGAATCATGGACTAGCCAAGTTGACACATAACATTAACCATCACAATTATTTAAAAAAAAAAAAAAAGAAAAATCAAATAATGGAGGAGATAGGAACAAATGTCATGAGTTGGGCAGATTGGCCAGATCTTGAACTGGCCCTTGACCTTGGACATATCCTAGTAAATTTAATAAATGTTAGAAACAACCTATATAAATTTCAGAAAAGTCCTAAGGAATCAGATAAAACTTAGGCAAAACATTAAGAGAATAAAGAAACCGAAGATTTAAAAAATGTGTAATAGTTATAGGTGTTAATAAGTTGATTATGAGTCAGCAAAGTTTTAATGGTTAAAATTTTAAATATGAATTGATAGACTAAATAAATTTTATTGGTATACTCAGCATAATTTTTTTTAAGTTGACATTTTATTTTTAAAGTAGCTAATACTATAACTTTTATAACAAGGCATTTGCCAATTCAACAATTTTTATAGCTATAATTTAATGACTTTGATTACATTCATCATGCTATGCAACCATCACCACTCTCCTTTTCCAAATTATTTCTCCACCATTAACAGAAACTCAGTGCCCCTATGCAATGACTCTCAGTTTCCTCCTCCCTCCTATCCCTGGTAACTACTAATAAGTTTGGTCTCTATATTTTCATATATCATATAAGTGGAATCATATACTATTTGTCTTTTTGTGATTGATTGACTTATTTCACTCAGAATGTTTTCAAGCTCCATCTGTGTATCAGGACTTCATTTGATTGTATGTATGTGCCACATTTTGTTTAACCATTCATCTGCTGGTAGATGGTTTGATTGTTTCCACCTCTTGGCTACTGTGAACAGTGCTTCGATGAGCATCGATGTACAGGTTTCTGTTTGTATACCTGCTTTCATTTTTTTTTTTCTTGGTATATATTAGGATTGAGATTTCTGGGTCATGTGGTAGTACTATTTAACTTTTTTAGAAACTGCCAAACTGTTTTCTATTGCAATTGTATCATTTTTCATTCCCACCAGCAATGGAGGAGGATTCCAATTTCTCCACATACTCACCAACACCTGTTGTTTTCTGATTTTTTGATCATAGGCATTGTAGTGGGAGTGAGGTTGTGTCTCATTGTAATTTTGATTTTCATCTCCTTAATTGGTAATGATGTTGAGCATCTTTTCATGTTCATATTGGTCATTTGTATATCATTGGTGAGATGTCTATTCAAGTCCTTTGCCTATTTTTCAATCGGGTTGTTCATCTTTTGGTTGCTAAGTTGTAGGAGTTCTTTATATATTCTGATATTAAACAATTATCAGATATTTGGTTTCCAAAATTTTTCTCCCACTCTGCAGTTTGTCCCCTCACTTTGTTGATAAAATCTTTGGGTAAACAAAGGTTTTTAATTTTATAAAGTCCGTTTATCTATTATGTCTTTTGCTGCTCATGTTTTTGGTGTCATATCTAAGAATTCATTGCTAAAAACTAGGTCCTAAAACAATATGCCGTATGTTTTCTTCTAAGAGTTTTATGGTTTTAGTTTTGACATTTAGTGACTGGATCAATTTTGAATCAGTTTTTATGTATGATGTAAGATATGGATCCTGCTTCATTCTTTGCACGTGGAGATCCAGTTTTGCCAGCACCATTTACTAAAGAAACACTTTTTTTCCACACAGAATGGACTTACTACTCTTTTTGAAAATCAATTGACCATAGATGTATAGATGTATTTCTGGACAACAGCCATAATATTTTAAATACATAGACCACATAACCGCCATAATCAAAATGTCCAAAATCTTCCCATAACTTGCAAAACAATATCTAAAATTCTTACCGAATTTACAAAAAAATTGTACTTGATCTGAATTCTGTTCATATTTTTATCTACATAGTATAACAAAATGAAGCCCTGGTGGTTCACTGGTTAAGCGCTTGGCTACAAACCGAAGAGTCAGTGGTTCGAACCCACCAGCCTCTCCACTTGAGAAAGATGTAGCAGTCTGCTTCTGTAAAGATTTATAGCCTTGGAAATTCTATGGGGAAGTTCTAGTCTGTCTTACAGGGTCACTATGTGTTGGAATCGACTTGACGGCAGTGGGTTTGATTTTGCTTTGGTCAGTGTAACAAACCCATCTTCATTTTTGCCATTTCAGCCACGCATAATCAGCTGTGATGGTTAATCTTATCTGTCAACTTTGCTAGGTTATGGTGCCCAATCATTTGGTCAAATGCTAGTCTAGATGTTGCTGCGAAGGTATTTTGTAGATTAGATTCACATTTATCATCACTTAACTTTAAGTAAAGGAGATTAGCCTCAATAATGTGAGTAAACCTCATGCAATAGTTGAAGGACTTAAGAGAAAAAAACTGAAGTTTCCTAGAGAAGAACGAATTCTGCCTCAAGATTGTAACATAGAATCCTGCCTGAGTTTCCAGTCTGCCCTACAGATTTAGGACTTGCAAGCTTCCACATCTGTGTGAGCCAATTCCTTAAAATCTCTCTCTCTAGATATAGATATCAATGTATATATAAATCTATATTTTAAATATATTAAATATTTAATATAATTAAATATGTATCTATATCTTATATATAATAAAGCTGAGTGTTTTAACCACTGAGCCAACAGGGCTTCTCATAGATATATTGATGGACAGATATAAGAGATGGATAGATATATACAGATATATAGATGTACAGATAGATATACAGATACATGTAAGTATAGCTGTATAGACAGACATACAGATGTATATATAGATATACAGATATATAGAGCTATAGATATACATATGTAGATATATAGGTCTACAGATGTATACATAGCTATATAGACATACGGAGCCCTGGTAGCTCAGTGGTTAAGAGCTAGGGCTGCTAACCAAAAGTTTGTCAGTTTGAATCCACCAGCCACTCCTTGGAAACCCCTATGGGACAGTTCTACTCTGTCCTATATGAACACTATGAGTTGGAATTGACTTGAGAGCAACAGGTTTGGTTTTATCTTATATATGTATACATATATATATACAGATGTCTGTGTATCTATTTGTATATATATCTCCGTATAAATCTGTAAATCTGTAAAAAACAGGTTTGTTTTTCTTCTATACAAACATATATATATATATATATACAGGCATACCTTGAAGATATTGTGGGTTAGTTTCCAGACCCCCACAATAAAGCGAATATTGAAATAAAGCAAGTCACACGAATTTTTAATTTCCCAGTGCATATAAAAGTTAGGTTTTCATTATACTATAGTGTATTAAGTGTGTGATAGAATTATATCTAAAAAAAAAAGTACTTTCCTTAATTAAAATTACTTTATTGCTAAAAAATACTAAATATCATGTGAGCCTTCAGCAAGTCGTAAGCTTTTTGCTAGTGGAGGGTCTTCCCTTGATGTTGATGGCTGCTGACTGATCAGGGTGGTGGTTGCTGAAGGCTGGGGTTGCTGTGGCAATTTTTTAAAATAAGACAACAATGAAGTTTGCCTGATTGATTGACTCTTCTGTTCGTAAAAATTTCTCCGTAGAGAGTGATGCCATGTGATAGCATTTTACCCACAGTACAATTTCTTTCAAAACTGGAGTCAGTCCTCTCACACCCTGACACTGCTTTATCAGCTAGGTTTATGTAATACTCTAAATCATTAGTTGTCATCTCCACAATGTTCACAGCATCTTCACCAGGAGTAGATTCCATCTCAAGAAACCAATTTCTTCGCTCGTTCATAGGAAGCAGCTCCTCATCCGTTAAAGTTTTATCATGAGATTGCAGTAATTCAGTCACATCTTCAGGCTCCACTTCTAATTCTAGTCCTCTTGCTATTTCCAGCACATCTGCAGTTACTTCCTCCATTGATGTTTTGAATCCCTCAAAGTCAACCTTGAGGATCGGAATTAACTTCTTCCAAATCCCTGTTAATGTTGATATTTTGACCTTCCCATGAATCATGAATGTTCTTAAAGGCATCTAAAACTGTGCATCCTTTCCAGAAAGTTTTCAATTTCCTTTGCCCAGATTCATCAGAGGAATCACTACCTATGTTAGCTATAGCCTTATGAAATGTATTTTTTAAATAATAAGACTTGAAAGTTGAAATTACTCCTTGAACCATGGGCTGCAGAAAGTATGTTGTGTTAGCAGCGATGAAGTCAACATTAATCTCCTTGTACTTCTCCATCAGAGCCCTTGGGTGACCAGGTGCATTGTCAGGGAACAGTAATATTTGGAGAAGAATCTTTTTTTCTGAGCAATAGGTCTCAACAGTCAGCTTAAAATATTCAGTAAACCATGTTGTAAACAGATGTGCTGTCATCCAGGCTTTGTTGTTCCATTTATAGAGCACATGCAGAGTAGATTTGGCATGATTCTTAAGGGCCTTAGGATTTTCAGAATGGTAAATGAATATTGTATTCAACTTAAAGTCACCAGCTGCATTATCCCCTAACAAGATAGTCAGCCTGTCATTTGAAGCTTCGAAGCCAGGCATTGACTTCTCCTCTGTTGCTATGAAAGCCCTAAGATGGCATCTTCTTCCCATATAAGGCTGTTTTGTCTACACTGAAAATCTGTTGTTTAGTGTAGCCACCTTCATCAATTACTATCTTCGCTAGATCTTCTGGATAACTTGCTGCAGCTTCTACATCAGCACTTGTTGCTTCACCCTGCACTTTTATGTTATGGAGACGGCTTCTTTCCTTAAATCTCATGAACCAAACTCTGCTAGCTTCAAAATTTTCTTCTGCAGTTTCTTCACCTCTCTCAACCTTTACGGAATTGAAGAAAGTTAGGGCCTTGCTCTGGATTAGGCTTTGGCTTAAGGGAATGTTGTGGTTTGTTTGATCTTCTATGCAGACCACTAAATCTTTCTCCATATCAGCAATAAGGCAGCACTTTTAAATATACTTCAAGGACTTTTCCTTTGCATTCAAAATTTAGCTAACTGTTTGGGGCAAGAGGCCTAGCTTTCAGCCTATCATGGTTTTCTACGTACCTTCCTCATTAAGCTTAAATATTTCTAGCTTTTGATTTAAAGTGAGAGATGTGTGGCTCTTATTTTCACTTGAACACTTAGAGGCCATTGTAGGGAAGTAATTGGCCTAATTTCGATATTGTCATGTATCAGGTAATAGGAAGGCTGAGGAGAGGGAGAGAAACAGGGGAACTGCCGGTTGGTGGAGCAGTCAGAACACACACATTTATTGATTAAGTTCACTGCCTTATTTGGGCTTATACAATGCTAACATCAAAGATCACTGATCACAGATCACCATAACAGATATAATAATAATGACAAAGTTTGAAATATTGCCAGAATTACCAAAATGTAACATAGAGACATGAAGTGAGCACATGTTGTTGGAAAATTCATATTAATAGACTTGTTTGACACAGGAATTCCACAAACTTTTAATTTGTAAAAAATGCAATATTGCCAAAGAGCAATAAAATGAAGCACAATAAAACAAGGTATGCCTGCATGCATATATATATGTATATCTATGTATACATATATATACACACATATATATACTTGTATATTTGTTTATATTTATACATTTATATATAGATATATACAGATAGGTAGATAGATGTAGAGATATATATACAGTTATATATAGATATGTAGACATACAGATATATATAGATACGTTGCTGTCAGGTGCCATTGAGTCGGTTCTGACTCATGCAACCATATGTACAACAGAATGAAACACTGCCCCATCCTGTGTCATCCTCACAATCATTGTTATGCTTGAGCCCATTGTTGCAGCCACTGTGTCAATCCATCTTGTTGAGGGTCTTCCTCTTTTTCGCTGACCCTCTACTTTTTTAATTATTAATGGAAGTTTGCAGCTGTTTATTCTCATTTCGAGTCATGTCACATCAGCAAACAAAGGTCCTGAAAGCTTCACTCCATCCACGTCATTAAGGTTGACTCTACTTTGAGGAGGCAGCTCTTCCCCCAGTCGTCTTTTGAGTGCCTTCCAACCTGAGGGGCTCATCTTCTGGCACTATATCAGACAATGTTCTGCAGCTCTCTTCATACGGTTTTCACTGGCTAATTTTTTTCAGAAGTAGACCGCCAGGTCCTTCTTCCTAGTCTGTCTTGGCCTGGGAACTCAGCTGAAACCTGTCCACCACAGTTGACCCTGCTGGTGGCATAGCTTCCAGCATCACAGTAACATACAAGCCCCCACAGTACGACAAACAGTAAGACAGATGCACAGGGACTATACAGATATAGATATACAAATATACATAGATAGATATACAGATATATAGATGTAGATGTACATGTACATATATGCATGTAAATCTACAGATAGGTATAGATATACAGATTTATGTATAGATACAAAATATAGATATGCTGATATATATAGATATATAGAAGTACACAGTTACAGACGTACATAGATATATAGATATACATAGATAGAGATATACAGATTTATATATATGTACAAAGATATACAGATATACATACAGAGATATACATATATACATATACATATAGATATACAGATATATATATAGATACAAAGATTCATATATAGATATACAGATATATATATAGACATAGATATACAGACATATA
>NW_004444179.1:2061661-2123914 GCF_000243295.1 Trichechus manatus latirostris
ATAGATAAATGTACAGATATATATCTATAGATATAGATATACAGATATAAATATAGATATAGAAAAACGACATATAGATAGATATAAAACCCAAAATTAAATCCGTTGCCATCGAGTTGATTCTGATTCATAGCAACCCTACATGACAGAGTAGAACTGTCCCATAGGATTTCCAAGGAGCGGCTGGTGGATTCAAACTGCCAATCTTTTGGTTAGCAGCTGAGCTCTTAAGAACTGTGCAACCAGGGCTCCCATATAAATATAGATATAAAGATATACATAGACACATAGATACATGGAGCCCCCATGCATCTATCAGTTTGTCATACTGTGAGGGCCTGTGTGTTGCTGTGATGCTGGAAGGTATGCCACTGGTATTCAAATAATAGCAGGGTCACCTACGGTGAACAGGTTTCAGCTGAGCTTCCAAACTAAAACAGACTAGGAAGAAGGACCTGGTGGTCTACTTTTGAAAAAAAAATTTGCCAGTGAAAACCTCATGAACAGCTGCGGAACATTGTCTGATACAGTGCTGGAAGAATGAACCCCTCAGGTTGGAAGGTGCTCAAACTATGACTGGGGAAGAGCTGCCTCCTTAAAGTAGTCAACCTTAATGACATGGATAGAGTCAAGCTTTCGGGATCTTTATTTGCTGATGTGTCATGACTCAAAATGAGAATAAACAGCTTTAACATCCATTAATAACAGGAATGTGGAATATATGAGGTATGAATCTAGGAAAGTTTGAAATTGTCAAAAATGAAATGGAACCCATAAACATCATATCCTAGGCATTAGTGAGCTGAAATGGATGAGTATTGGCTATTTTGAATTAGACAATCATATGATATACTCTGCTGGGAATGACAAATTGAAGAGGAATCTCGTGGCATTCATCATCAAAAGAACATTTCAAGCTCTATCCTGAAGTACAAAGCTGTCAGTAATAGGATAGTATCTATACACCTACGAGTAACACCAGTTAATACCATTATTATTCAAATTTATATACCAACCACTAAGGCCAAAGATAAAGAAATAGAAATTTTTTACTAACTTCTGCAGTCTGAGATTTATCAAATCTGCGGTCAAAATGCATTGATAATTACTGGTGACGGGAATGTCAAAGTTGGAAACAAAGAAGAAGGATTGGTAGTTGGAAAATATGGCCTTGGTGATAGAAACGATGCCAAAGGTCACATGATAGAATTTTGAGAGACCAATGACTTCTTTCTTGCAAATACTATGTATATAGATATACAGATTTATACAGAGATATCTATACAAATAGATACACAGATATCTATCTATCTATCTATCTATATAAGATAAAACCAAACCTGCTGCTGTCGAGTCAATTCCAACTCATAACGACCCTGTAGGACAGAATAGAACTGCCTCACAGGGTTTCCAAGGAGTGGCTGGTGGATTCAAACAGCCGACTTTTGGTTAGCAGCCAAACTCTCTTAACCACTGTGCCAGTTGTATGTCTATCTATCTATCTAATCTGTATATCTCTCTGTTCATAGAGAGATACAGATATATATAGCTAAATACACAGATATATAGACATAGATGTAGATTTCCCATTGGCTCTCTGGAGAACCCTGAGAGATACACTGGCTTTTTCATTGTCCCTTAAAGGGGACAAGTTTATTCCAGTTCAGCCTTGGCACATATGATTTCTTCTGACTGATACTATATTCCCTCTTTAATATTGCCTCTTCAGAGAAGCATTCCAAGACTCAAATAAACAAATGAAAAGATAAAACAAACCCATTGTTGTCCAGTCGATTTTGACACATGGCAACCCCGTGTTTGGTGCAAACAGTTTGCACTCAAATACTAAAGGTTGGTGGTTCAAACCCACCCAATGACCCTGGGTAAGAAAGGTCCGACGACCTGCTTTTGTAAAGATTACAGAAGAAAACTCTATGGAACAGATCTACTCTGTAACACATAGGGTCACTACTCCAAGACTAAATCCATTGCCATTGAGTTGATTCCAACTCATAGCCACCAGTAGAACTGCCCCCACAAGATTTCCAAGGTTGTAATATTTATGGAAGCAGCCTGCCCCATCTTTCTCCCATAGAGCAATTGGTGGGTTAGAACTTCCAACCTTTTGGTTAGCAGCCAAGTGCTTAACTACTGCGCCACCAAGGCTCCTTATTCCAAAACTAAAACTAAATCAAACTGATTGCCATCACATTGATTCCCACTCATAGTGACACTGTAGGACAGAATAGAACTGCCTCATAAAGTTTCCAAGGTGCCACGTCTTTACGGAAGCAGACTGCCACATCTTTTTCCACGGAGTAGCTGGTGGGTTCAAACCAACAACCTTTCAGTTAGCAGCTGAACACTTAACCACTGTGCCACCAGGGCTCCTATTTCAAGACAAGTCTGCCTAAAATGCTTGCCTATAGTTACTGTCTTTATTTTCTTTACCCTGCTTTATATCATATTTTTATATTGTCTTTGTTTTTATATTACAACCTATGTCAAAACTGGCTTTGTTTTTATCATGAGTGAGTTATTTATTGTTTGTTTTCTCCACTGGAATGTAAATTCTATAAAGGCAAGGACCTTTTCACAGCTATAACACCAGTGTCTAGATTAGTGCTTGGCATAGAGGATATTTTCAATCAATACTTTTGAAAGAAGAATTGAAATGAATCGGAGCCTTTCAGGCATCCTGTTAGAGCTCCAGGTAGCAAGAGTTCAAAGATGTACCCTAATTAATTGTGATGGTTAGATTGGTGTGTCAACCTGGTAGATGTCTTCCACTCAGTGAAATTTCTAGGTGTCCAGTTGTGTGGGGCATGTCGAGATATTCCTTCTAAAGTGAAGGATAACTTGTAACATCCAGCCACTCCCACAACTAAAATGGAGGCACAATGACTGGTGGGTCTCATTGGATTTTGGAGGCAACGTATCCCTCATTTGGGTGAGCTACTCTGGCCTATTTATCAAATGAATCGAAAAGCTGCTAGTTTTGAGTGGGGCCCAGAACAAGTAAAGGCTTTACAACAGGTTCAGGCTGCCATACAATCTGCTCTGCCACTTAGGCCATATGATCTAGTTGAGCCAATGGTGCTTGAAGTGTCAATGGCAGATAGAGATGCTGTCTGGAGTCTTTGCCAGGGCTCTACTGATGAATCACAGAGCAGACCCTTAGAATTTTGGAGCAAAGCCCTGCAATCCTCTGCAGACAACTTCTCTCCTTTTGAGAAACACTTTTTGTCTTGTTACTGGGCTTTAATAGAGACTGAATGTTTATTCATGGGCCACCAAGTCAACATGCAGCCATCAAGGCTCTTTATTCAGCTGCCCATAATGAACTGCGTGATGTCTGACCCACAGAGTTATAAAGTCAATCATGCACGGCAGCACATCATCATTAAATGGAAGTGGTATATATGAGATCAGGCTTGAGCGGGATCTGAAGGAACAAGTAAGTTGCATGAAGAGGTGGCCCAAATGCCCATGGTCTCCACTCCTGTCACATCAACATCCGTCTCCCAGTCTGCATCTATGGCCTCATGGGGAATTCCTTACGATCATTTGACTGAGGAAGAGAAAACTCGTGCCTGATTTTCAGATGGTTCTGCATGATATGCAGGCACACCTTGAAAGTGGACAGTGGCAGCACTATATCCCCTTTCTGAGACCTCCTTGAAGAACAGAGGTGAAGGAAAATTTTCCCAATGGGCAGAACTTCAAGGAGTGTACCTGGTTGTTCACTTTGCTTGAAAGGAGAAATGGCCAGAAGTGCAACTGTATACTGATTCATGGGCTGTGGCCAATGGTTTGGCTGGATGGAAGGAACATGATTGGGAAATTGGAGACAATTTCCCTGAATGGGGCAAAGAAGTGAAGATATTTGTGTCTCATGTGAATGCTCACCAAAATGTGACCTCGACAGAGGAGGATTTTAAAAATTGAGTGGATAGGATGATGTGTTCTGTGGAAACCAGTCATCCTTTCTCCCTATTCATCCCAGTCATTGCCCAATGGGCTTATAAACAAAGTGGCCATGGTTGCAGGAATGGATGTTATGCCTAGGTTCAGCAACATGGACTTCCACTCACCAAGGCCAACTTGGCTACAGCCACTGCTGAGTGCCCAGTCTGCTAGCAGCAGAGACCAACATCGAGTCCTGATATGGCACCATTCCTTGGGTGATCAGCCAGCAGTCTGGTGACAGGATGATTATATTGGACCACTTTGATCATGGAAAGAGCAGCATTTTGTTCTTACTGGAATAGACACTTACTCTGGATATGGATTTGCCTTCACTGCATCCAATGCTTCTGCCAAAACTACCATCCAGGGACTTACAGAATGCCTTATCCAACATCATGGTATCCCACACAACATCACTTTGGATCAAGGGATTCACTTCACAGCAAATAAAGTGCAGCAATGGTACCATGTTCATGGAATTCACTGATCTTACCATGTTCTCCATCATATTGAAGCAGCTGGCTTGAAAGATCAATGGAATAGCCTTCTCAAGACACAATTATGGCGTCAGCTAGGGGACAAAACTTTGCAGGGTTGAGGCAATGTTCTCCAGGAGGCTGTACGTGCTCTACACCAGCATCCAATATATCGTGCTGTTTCTCCTGTATCCAGGATTCATGAGTCCAGAAATCAGAGGGTGGAAATGGGAGAGGCACCACTCACTATTACCCCTAGTGACCCACTTGTAAAATTTTTGTTTCCTGTCCCCACAACCCTCTGCTCTGTGGGTCTAGAGGTCTTAGTTCCAAACAGAGGAATGTTCCAACCAGTAGACACAACACTGATTACATTGAACTGGAAGTTAAGAATGTCACTAGGCCACTTTGGGCTTCACTTGTCTCTGGATCAACTGGCAAAGAAGGGAGTTATCATATTAGCTAGTGTGTTTGATCCTGATTATCAAGGAGAAATCAGATTGATATTACATAATGCAGGTAAAGAAAAGTATGTCTGGAATACAGGAGAGCCCTTAGGGCTAAGCCCTGTGATTAAAGTTAATGGAAAACTACGGCAACACAATTCTGACAGGACTACTAATGTAAAAGACCCTTCAGGAATGAAGATTTGGGTCACCCCACCAGGCAAAGAACCACAACTAGCTGAGGTGCTTGCTAAAGGCAAAGGGAATATGGAATGGGTGGTGGAAGAAGATAGTTCTAAATACCAGTTATGACCACATAGACAGTTGCAGAAACAAGGACTGTAATTGTTAAGAATATTTTTTCCTTGTTTATGTATGTGTGTGTATATGTATGTATACATATATAGAGAGAGAGGGAGAGAGCAATTATTTTTGCTTTCTTCCCTTCCTTATAAAATATAAGATGTAAATGAGGTTAGCACATTTTGGATTGTACTCATGTTTGTCCTTTCATGTTAGACTGAAGTATGACTTTGTAATTATCTTTATTTAGCAATTGTGTATGGTTAAGGAGATACGTGCAGGTGCCAAGCTGACAAAGTGTGGACTGTGATGGTTAAGGTTGTGGGTCAACATGGCTGGGCCATGGTACTCAGTGGTTTGGCAGTTATGTAATGATGTAATTTGGCAATTATGTAATGATGTAATTATCCTTCATGAAGTGATATGATGTGATCTTCTAATCAGTGGTAAGAGGAGTTTCCTCAGGGATATGGCCCACATCCAATATATACACGGACATTCTGGCAAGACTCGCTTGCTCTGGATCCTGCATCCAGCTCATCATCATCTGACCTCTGGTTCTTGGGACTTAAGCCAGCAGTTTGCCATCTGACCCGCTGATCTTGAGTTCATCAGCTCCTGTATTCACATGAGTCAGGAGAAGCCTCTAGCCTGACGCCTGGTCCATGGACTTGGGACTTATCAGCCTCCACAACTGCATGAGCGATTTCCTTGAATTAAATATTTATATATTAAATATGATCCCTGGTAGCACAGTGGTTAAGAGCTAGGCTGCCAACCAAAAGGTCAGCAGCTTGAATCTACTAGCCACTCCTTGGAAATCCTATGGGGCAGTTCTACTCTGTGCTACAGGGTAGCTATGAGTCAGAATCAACTCGATGGCAATAGGTCTCATATATATGCTTCACTGGTTTTGCTTCTCTAGAGAACCCAGCCTAAGACCTCAGCCTAAGACATTAATCTTTAAATATGAAAAATTTAGGTTAGAGTTTAGGGTTAGAGCTAAGAACATTGATTTATCTCATGTCAGGTTTCTGATATTATAGATAAATAGTCCTGATATTATAGATAAATAGTCCTGAGATCAATGTTCTATACAACTATTCTACACACAAAAATACATTTTGCCATCATAACCCAGTACACATTCATTTACTCATAAATGTAACACAAACTGAAAAGGAAAGAAAGTTTACTAAACATTTCTTATTATTTGTGTGATGTGTTTCATATTGTCTACTCAAGTCTATTCTAGTCTAGTCTTTTTTAGTTTCATTATATTTCATTTTAAATGCTGTTCCAACCTAATAAATAGATTTTATGATCCAAATATTTCTCAATCTGCAGATTAAAAAGCACTATAATAGGTTACAGAAGAGTTAAAAAATAAGAATAACAAGAAAGTAAATTTTAGTCTGTAAAACTAAAGAATTCTAAAAATGTGAACCTCTCCACAGTTCCACCATCCTTCACCCTTTAAGTAAACAAATAACATACAAGGAATGAATGATGTGAATGTGTCAAGCTGTCTTCAACTACACATTTTGTTTGGTATGACCTCAACATACATTCAAGTCAAGGAATCACAGAACCAATATGTTCATGTTTTCCAGCTCATTACTTTCAATTTAATTACCTTTGAATTATGTAGGAAAAAAACAAACTCTATTTTTGTTCAGGTTTCTAGGAAACGAAGCAATTGAAAGATGTTTTAAAAGCTATGGATGCCACAAGGCAAAGACTGCTGATGGACAAAGCCTCTGCTGGTTTCTTCAGAGGCTCAGAAAGCAAAACATTCTGTGCACAAATCTGCACCGTGTTAGGAAATGTCAAAGTGAAATCTGCAGGACTTGAAAAATGAACTGCTGAAGTCAAAACAATCATCAACTGGGTTTTCTGAAGCTGAATGAAAAAATTCTAATGATAAAAGTTACTCAAAAATATAAAAGCATATCGCCACGTATGTAGAAAGTAGAGAGTCACTTGAGATATGGAAAAAAGCATTTTGGTTTTTGAATAAGCTATAGGAGAAGAGGTTGAACGTTGGAGAGAAACTATAATTTTATTATATTATTTTTTAATCAAGTTCATTGTATGTTTGTAAAGCCAAGTAGACCTTTACTGCAGGGACAATGAATCATTTTGGGGGATTAGTGGTGTTTCAGTGGTAGAATTCTCACCTTCCATGCGGAAGACCCAGGATCAATTCCTAGCCAATGTACCTCAGGCACAGCCACCACCTGTCTTTCGCTGGAAGCTTGTGTATTGCTATGAAGCTGAACAAGTTTCAGCAGAGCTTCCAGACTAAGAAGAACTAGGAAAAAAGGCCTTGTGATCTACTTCTGAAAAATCAACCAATGAAAACTGTATGGATTACAACTGCCCAATCCTGTTGTGCCTGGGGTTGCCACGAGTCAGGGGCTGACTTAATGACAGGTAACAATAAATATCTATAAAAATTTTTGAGAGACAAATTACTGATCTGGCAATCTCAAGATTTAGTAGTCGAAAATTGAACTGTTTCTCAATGTGTTTATCAATGTATTATGAATTGTGTCACTAAATTTATTATCTAATAAACAGCTTGCAAGTTTTTAGTAATTTTGTAAATATAGAATAATTGTCAAAAATTAAATTTTGTACTTTTTGTGTTTCTTATTATTTTCTTTAATTTGTATACACAGATCTTTCAATATGGGTGGGAGGTAGCATGCCAATTAAACTAATGCAAGATATGAATACATATATGAATAGGTAAAATAGAACAAAGTCCCTGTAACGGACACTTAGACACACACACACACAAAGTGTCTTAGTCATCTAGTGCTGCTGTAACAGAAATACCACAAGTGGATGGCTTTAACAAAGAGAAATTTATTTTCTCACAGTTGCATAGGCTACAAGTCCAAATTAAGGGCGTCAGTTCCAGGAGAAGGCTTTCTCTCTCTGTCACCTCTGGAGGAAAGTCCTTGTGATGCATCAGTCTTCCGTTGGTCTGGGAGCATCTCAGTGCAGGAACCTCAGGTCCAAAGGACACACTCTGCTCCAAGCACTGCTTTCTTGTTGGTATGAGGTTCCCCTGTCTCTCTGCTTGCTTCTCTCTTTTATATGTCAAAAGAGATTGTTTTAAGACACTACCTGATCTTGTAAATCTCATCAGTGTAACTGCCACTAATCCATTTTATTACATCATAATGATAGAATTTACAACACATAGGAAAATCACATCAAATGATAGAATGGTAGACAATCATACAATACTGGGAATCATGACCTAGTCAAGTTGACAGATATTTTTGGGGGATACAATTTCAATCTATGACACAAAGTAAATGTGTTTACAACACAAAGTTCATTGGAATTTTTGAAGATTATACACAGACCTATACGTCACTATGAGTTTGAATCTACTCGACGACGAGTTTTTTTTTTATATGTAGATCTAAATTTTCTGACATTATGGAAAAGAGACAGCCAAATTAGATAATACATCATTTTCCATTAACAGCAACTGTCCAGACTTATCAATCTGCTAAAAACATACTATTTGAGCTACACTCACACAGAAAATTATTCCATGTATTATTACATCAACAAGAAAGAAATAATCTTATCACACACATTTATACAGAAGATTTAAAACAACAACAAAAATGAAACAATGAAACACTGTTTATCCAGACAGCTCTAATATTGATCATTTATAAAAATAGAGGAAAACTACAATGCAACTTAGGTACTTCAACTATTTACAGTTTACATCTTGAGTTATAACTTAAAAAATATCAATGAATAAGTTTTTGCTATGTATTAGATTATCATATCTAAATATAACACATCTTGATGTTTAACAGCTGATTTCATTAATAATCTAATCTGCTAACAAGTGACCCTAGTAATACTCTAAAAAGTTTTACAAGACACAAACCTTTGGACCTCAGAGTTAAGAGGGATACGTTTTTATGACTTTCCTTAAACTGGTATTACCTGATGGCCATGAGAAGTTTTGAGAGGGCAGAGGAGATGATTCTGATATAAATGGGATCAAGAAGACTGCATTCTCCTTATTCATTGTTGATGCCTGAAAATTCAAAATTAATGCCATTGCTTATGATTCACTTCTTTTAAAATTCAAATAAACCTAAGACCACTAACACTTTCGGATGGCATTAGACATTAAGCCTAATTTGATTTTTTGATCCTTTCCTGAAAGTAGGCTTCAACTGAGAGGAGGCAAAGGGGCTGTGGGGAACTTTGCATCCTGAGGGGTCACTGAAGTCCTAAATATTCAAGTTAGAAGGGCTGCATATTTACCAAGAAATTCAGTGCTTGGTTATCTTGCTTAGAATTCCTAAGGTCAAATTTTGAAACAAGGTAGGAATTGAAAAGATTTAAATATCTTAAATAAATTTTTTAAAAAATCTCTCCCAATGTTCTTAAATAAGACACATTTCATAAGAATTACATGTATCATATAAATATTCCAACTACGTATCTAGATTTAACAGTGCACTGTATGAGTACAACTCATTTTTCAAAAGAAAGCTTCTTAGAGAACCAGGCAGGGACAAATGTCAAGCAGATATAGTCAAGTTCATTGTAAAGAATGTTTATGCCTCACTTTTACAGTAATCCCCATCCACAGTCTCTCTTTCCGCGGTTTCAGTTACCAGCTGTCAACTGCGGTTAGAAAATGTTAAATGAGTAGGTAGCGTGATGAAATCTCACACCGTCCTGCTCTGTCATTCACACTTTTATTACTGTATATTGTTATAATTATTTTATTTTATTATTAGTTATTGTTGTTAATCTCTTACTGGGCCTAATTTATAAATTAAACTTTATCATAGGTATGCATGTATAGGACAAATGCAGTTTCAGGCATCCATGGGAGGTCTTGGAACATATCCCCCACGGATAAGGGGAGACTACTATACTGTGTTTGGATGAAAGGTCTTCCATTAGACTATCAAGTCTGTGTCACAGTTCTGGAGGCCACTAGTCCAATCAGGTTATTGGCTACTTGATTTCTTCTGAGTGCTCTAAGAGAGAAAATTTTCCACGCCTCTCTCCAAGCTTCTGGTAGCTCCAGTCATTCCTTGGCTTGCAGCTGTGGCATCACATGACTGTCTTTCCTCTGCCTCCCTGTCTTTGTGGATCTTCTTCTCTTTTATAAGGATATCAGTCGTATATGTTTAGGGTACACCCCACTCCAGTATGACTTCATGTTAACCTACCTGATAGTATCTTTCAAGAACCTATTTCCAAACAAGGTAACATTCACACATTCTGGGGATTAGAACTGCAACATACCTTTTGGAGAGACACAGTTTAATCCCTAACAGGTGATGAAGAGAGGTATTGATTCATTAGGCTCTTTCAAGTCCTAACACCGTTGTTTTGAAGAAGGCTGGGAGAAATAGGAGTTTTGATTTTTTTTTAAAGTTTTTATAGTGATAAAATATATAGAACATTTGCCATTTTCACCTTTGTTAAATGTACAGTTCAATGGCATTATATTCACAATGTTGTGCAAACATCGCCACTATGCGTATCCGAAATTTAATTATCAGCCCAGCTGGGAGGTGGTCTGCCTCTGTGATTCCCCATCCAAGCTGCCTATGCTCAGGCCTTGGACTCAGAGCATTCTCTCTCCCAGATTCTCTTCCTTGTCAGAGAAGGCCTCTGTGTTCTGAGCTCACAGTAACTTTCTCTGTCTCTACGACTACCAATGACTACTTAATTGTACATAATTCTTGTAGCTAAGGCAGAAGCTGGTCACCAGAAGGTCATCCTGTTTACGCCGAAAAACAAACTCAGGCTGCTCTTACCCCTTCCTCTGGCTTCCATGCACTCCAGCACATGCACCACTCTGGTTTATCTGTATCAGCCCCAGGGCTGAGTTCCTCTTTGTTCTCTTGCCCATGGCATACTGGGGGCACCCATGGAAGTGACAAAAAATATTCTATCCTTGGATGGGAGCCTTTTGGGAGAGTCTGGGTCTCAATAAACACCTCATCTGTCTGTCGTTGTCCTGATTACTGTAAGTAATGAAAGCCTGTGACGATGCCAGCGAGTAGAGCAATTATTCGTTCTGATCACAGAACCCTATGCTGTTCCACCTGATTTATTTCAGTCAGGACTTTGCAACCCCTAACACAAAATCTGTACCCAATAAGCTATAACTCCCCATTTCCCTCTTCCCAGCTCCTGGTGACCACTAATCTACTTTCTTCCTCTATGCATTTTTCTATTCTAGACACTTCAAATAACTGGGAACATAAAATGTTTTTCCTTTTGTGTCTGGCATATTTCACATAGCATAATGCTTGCAAGGTTCATTCATGTTGTTGCATGTATCAGAACTTCATTTCTCATTATGGTTGAATAATATTCCATTGTATGTATGTACCAGAGTTCCTGGGTGGTGCAAATGGCTAACATGCTTGGCTGCTAACCAAAAGCTTGAAGGTTCAAGGCCACCCACAGGCTCCTCAGAAGAAAGTCCTGTCGACATACTTCAAAAAAATCAGTCATTGAAAACCGTATGGAGTGTAGTTCTACTTTGACACACGTGGGGTTGTCATGAATCAGAGTAAACTCAATGGCTACTGGTACTAGTACTGTATGCGTATACCACATTGTGTTTATACATTCATCTGTTGATGAATATCTGAAATGTTCCTACATTTTGGCTATTGTGAGTAATGCTGCAATGAACATAGGTGTACAAGTATCTATTTGAGTCCCTGCTTTTAATAATTTTGGGTATATACATAGGACTGGAATTGCTAAGTCAGCAATTTTAGTTTTAATCAGCCAGGATATAATATAAAGTCACTTTGTACAGTTTTGCAGATTGTCCTCACCCAGACCATGTTAGGAAAATTATAGACTTTTTCCCTCTAACAATTAAGTTGTCATCTCTGTACAAGAGAATAATTGGGATGACATTTACAATTTAGAGATGGACAAGTGCAAGCAAAACAGAGATGCTACTATTTAGTGCTAATGGAAATATTATCTAAATTTTCTGGAATGCTGAATTCCAGTGAGCTCTTTGACCCAAGAAAAGAAAGAAAGAGGAAGAGGGAATAAGAAAATGAAACGTAAAAATTTACAAAAGACAAGAATAGGTTTTCTCCTAAACTATGTACTATTTATTCAGTAACTCCTACAAGGATTACTTTATTCTCCTGATTAAATACATTCCAAATACCAATCCACAGAGTTGTTAAAAATTACACAGCTACTTAGTGGCAGAGTTAACACTCAAACCCAGAGTCATGGTCTTTCTATTATCTGATGCAGGTTGTATACGATGTCATACTCCGTCAGACTCCTTGCTCATTTCATTGAGGTGTCTTACAATGCGATTACTTACTTACTCTACATTTTTTTTATCCTGATGACAAATAGTAACGTCTTTCTGCTTCCCAGAGTATATGCTATCAACAGAGCAAACAAGTTATTATGAACATAAAGCAAAAAAAAAAAAAAAAGATAGGAGGATGTTCTACTTGAGACAAAATAATGTATAAATTTTCACTGAGATCAATGGTAATTTTTTTTTCTCTCTCTCATGTTTATTAATGGAGTTGGAGTTAAGGAGGGGCTGAAGAATACAGAAAGTGACATTTAACATGTACTGACTAACCACTTTTTAAAAGTGTTTTTCTTTTTATTGTGTCTGTTAGTTGATTTTTTTCTATTATCTGTTAAATCACTCAATAGATCATTTTAGACTTATTTGTCTTAGAGTGATTCCAGTACTATATATAATTTTGTCTTGTCATAGCACATTGAGAAAGTTGCCTACTGGCGATGTATACTTGATTAACTAAGAACATGTATCAGGAGGAATTCTGAGACCATGGCACTATAGACAGAAGCACCATGCCGTCCCTTCACAGCAAGGACCCGAAAAACTAAGTAAAACAGAGACAAACATCAATCCTAGAAACCTAAGCATCAAACAAAGAGATAAAGAACTCAACCAAGCACTAAATGGTATAAGAAACTGACAGAGAACAGAAAGCAAGGAGAGTTATGAGCAGAGGTTCCCTATCAGCTAACACAGCAAGGATCCACCATCTTGGACCCCTGCCAGAGATCAGTAGACAAGGACTACAAAAAGCAGATTCATGGAGCTCCCAGCAGGAGACAAAGCACTCGGTAACCAGCAAGACATGCTTTATCACCCCCCACCCTACCTCCTCCTGCAGGAGAGTAACAGGAACAAAGAAATCGTCAACACCGCAAAAAAAAACACTACAAAATAACAATAAACTCACATCAATCAATAATTACACTGAATGTAAATGGCATAAATGCACCCATAAAGAGACACAGAGAGTGACAGAATGGATAAAAAAACAGGATCCATCAATATGCTGTCTACAAGAGACACACCTTAGAAACAAAGATGTAAATTTATTAAAAATAAAAGGATGGAAAAAAATATATCAAGCAAACAGCCACCAAAAAAGAGCAGGAGTGGCAATACTAATCTCAGATAAAATAGACTTTAAAACAAAATCCACCATAAAAGCAAAGAAGGGCACTACATGATGATTAAAGGGATGTTCCAGCATGAAGACATAACCATAATAAACATCTACGCACCCAATGACAGGGCTCCAAAATGCATAAAACAAACTTTAAGCACTGAAAAGAGAAACTGACAGTTCCACTATAATAGTAGGAGACTTCAACACACCACTCTCTGTAAAGGACAGAACTTCTAGAATTAAACTCAACAAAGATACAGAAGATAGAAAGGGCACAATCAGCCAACTTGACCTCATAGATGTATATAGAACACTCCACCTGACAGCTTCAAAGTACACATTCTTTTACAAGGCACATGGAACATTCTCCAGAATAGACCACATCTTAGGTCACAAAGCAACCCGCAACAAAATCTAAAACACTGAGAAAATACAAAGTATCTTCTCTGATCACAGCACCAACAAAGTACAAATTAACAACAGGAGGAGCAAGGGAAAAAAAATTAATTACATGGAAACTAAATAACACCCTGCTTAAGAACCACTGGGTAATAGAAGAAATCAGAGATGGAATAAAAAAATTCCTATAATCAAACAAGAATGAAAACACATCATACCAAAACCTTTGGGACACAGCAAAGGCAGTCCTCAGAGGACAATTTATAGCAGTAGATGCACACATCAAAAAAGGAGAAAGGGGTAAAATCAGAACTTTAGTTACACAACTTGAACAGATAGAAAGAGAACAGCAAAAAAAGCCCACAGCCACCAGAAGAAAGGAAATAATAAAGATCAGAGAAGAAATAAATGAAATAGAGAATAGAAAAACAATAGAAATAATCAACAAAACCAAAAGTTGGTTCTTTGAAAGGATCAACAAAATCAATAAACCACTGACCAAACTGACAAAAGAAAAACAGGAGAGGATGCAAATAAACCAAATAAGAAATGAAATAAGGGACATTACAACAATGAGGTACCATCTCACCCCAGCATTACTGGCACAAATCAAAAAAACAGAAAATAACGAACGTTGGAGAGGCTGTGGGGAGATTGAAAATCTCATGTACTGCGGGAATGCAAAATGGTACAACCATTTTGGAAAACGATATAGCACTTCCTTAGAAAGCTAGAAATAGAAATAACATATCCAGCAGTCCACTCCTAGGAATATATCCTAGAGAACTAAGAGCTGTCACACGAATAAACATATGCACACCCATGTTCACTGCAGTGTTGCTCACAATAGCAAAAAGATGGAAACAACCTAGATGTCCATCAACAGATGAATGGATAAACAAACTATGGTACATACACACAATGGAATACTATGTAATGATAAAGAACAATGATGATTCTGCAAAACACCTCACAACATGGATGAATCTGGAAGGCATTAGGCTGAATAATAAGTCAATCACAAAAGGACAAATATTGTATGAGACCACTACTATAAAAACTCATGAAGAGGTTTACACACAAAATGAAACAATCTTTGATGGTTAGGAGGGAGGGGAGGGGTGTGGAAAAACACTAAATAGACAATAGATAAGTGGTAACTATGGTGATGTGTAAGACAGTGCACAATACTGGGGAAGCCAGCACAGTTTGTTCAGGGTAAGGTCATGGAAGCTCCATGGACAAATCCAAACTCCCTTAGGGACTGAATTGTGGGGCTGAGTGCTGTGGGGATCATGGTCTCAGGGAACATCTAGCTCAACTGGCATACCATAATTTATAAAGAAAATCTTCCACATTCTACTTTGTTGAGTAGTGTCTGGGGTCTTAAAAGCCTATAAGCGGCCATCTAAGATACTCCACTGGTCTCACCCCTTCAGGAGCAACGGAGAATGAAGAAAACTAAAGACACAAGTGAAAGACTAGTCCTTTGGACTAATAGACCACAACTCTTATGGCCTCCACCAGACTGAGTCCAGTACAACTAGATAGTGCCCAGCTACCACCACTGAATGCTCTGACAGGGATCACAATAGAGGGTCCCGGACAGAGCAGGAGAAAAATGTAGAACAAATTCTAACTCAAAAAGAAAAGAAAAAAAAAACAAAAAAGACCAGACTTACTGGCCTGACAGAGACTGGAGAAACCCCTAGAGTATGGCCCCCAGACACCATTTTAGCCCAGTAATGAAGTTACTCCAGAGGTTCGCCAAAGATTAGACAGACTCATAGGACAAAACGAGACTAAATGGGCACACTAGCCCAGGGGCAAGGACTAGAAGACAGGAGGGGACAGGAAAGATGGTAATAGAGAACCCAAGGTCAAGAAGGGAGAGTACTGACATGTTATAGAGTTGTTAACCAATGCCATAAAACAATATATGTACTAACTGTTTAATAAGAAGCTATTTTGTTCTGTATCACCTTCATCTAAAGTTCAATTAAAAAAGGAAAACGTATTTACTTCCAAAAAAAAAAAAAGAACATGTGCCATCTGGGTTAATTGACAGCCAATGTTTGTGGTAATTGATTTACTAACCTCGTTTCAATTGATGTAGTGTATATATTAATTCTCTTCAAGCTCTGAATAGCTAAAGAAAAAGGGGAAGGGACATTTAACAAACTAGCAAAAGTTATGCACTCATTTTTCTTAAAAAGAAGAGAGAGAGAGAAACGTCATATGTGGTAGCAGAAATTATCATTAAACATCTCTTACGGGAATAAAATGTTTTTTGCTGTTTTTTTCTATTTTAAATATAATCCCAGTCTCCCAGATTATACATTATATGAAATTTTCACCTACTCAGAGTGCGTTCGTTTCACATCTCATCTGTTCTGTGAACAAGTTGGGATAATCATTTCCGCTGTTTTCTTTTTTTTTCTTTAACAGCATAAAGAACCTGTGATGAGTTGACAGCACAGGATTATCCATTCTGTCGTTTTCAGAATACTGACTCACCACAGCACTCCTGTCCCTTTGCATTCCAGATTCATATCCACATCGATGGATGATTACACTGTATTCTTATCTTTATTTCATAAATCTTGTTATTACAGGCAGTCTTTAAAATCCAAAAGCCAGAAACTTAAGCAAAGACACAAAATTTAAGTCTAAGAAACTATTATTCAAATTCTAGACAATACAAACTCTTTGAAGCATTCTTTATTTTCAACCACTGTGTTTAAAAATACCACTTTCCCACAGTTAGTAGTTAGAATTTCATCATAAAATACTCTCATAAAAACTATTTAATTTTCCACTACAGGGAGGGAGGGTTTGATCTCTTATTAAACATTTTATGGAAAAGTCTAAAAGCGCTTTCAATTATTTATCGGAATTGAAATACAGGCCTTGGAAACTGCTGGCATTACACACACACACATAATACTATCATCTCACTGCGCGCCATTAGGTCATAAAACACTGCTGTAGAAACATCTCTGGTACAGCTGCTGGTGCTCATGCAACTTTTACTACAGTTATAAAGTCATTTATTACATTTTCTTTATGGTGCTAATGCATTGTGGTCTGTTACTTCACTGTTCTCACTGTGATAAAGACTGAAATGTACAATACTGTGCAAAAGAAACAGGCCTGATATCACAGCCTGTTGCATTAAAAATCTCTTAGATAAACTTTAAAAGTCCATAAAAATATTAACAGGGGATATCAAAAAGGAAACATTTTTGTGGGGCATTTTTTGTCATTTATTTCATTGCTCCCATAGATTTTTTTTTTTTTTTTAATTTGTACTTTGTCAAAATACACTCAGGATTATAAGAGTATCTGACTGAGTTCTTGTTTTGTTTGTTTCCTTGTTTGTTTTCCTTAATCACAATATCATCATTGTGTGAGAACATAATTTGCAATTCACTAGGAGGAACAATGACTATGTAATTTCTCAAATCATCACATGAAAAGAAACAAAGTCATTAAAAGATAATAATGTCCAGGGACCCAAAGGTACACATAATTGATAATTACATCTTGTTCAAATTGTCTAAACTTAACTCTCCCTCTGATACAATGATACGTAAAGCAAATGCAGCTTTTTTTTGAGAAAAAAAATCAATTACATTAATTAACTCCCACCCTGTGCTTAAAGCTTCTTTAGCATTTGACACCCTGTGCTAAAGCTTCTCTAGCACTATAAGGGGAAATGTATTCCCAGACCGGGGTCCCTTTGGGAACTTCTTGGTGTTTGGATTAGAGCCGCCGCTGCTGCTGCTGCTGCTGCCTCTGTGTCTTCTTTGGTTCCCTTTGTCTCCATGTTTTCTCTTCCTCTCTTACTGCAGAAGGATTGTTCAAAGAATGAGAAAAAAAGAATTCAAGTGAAGCAGTAATCTGTATAAGTGTTTCTTGAAGCTGGACATCCTATTTATGGATACCTTTAAAATATTTTATTTACCCCAAGGAACAACCAGAATCAAGAAATACATAACATTTGATGAAAAGCTTAACTTTTGTGTTGTTTTTAAAATTATATGGAATTTTGTTCCATTCTCAGTTTTGCTATCTTTGTAATGCAAATGCATTTACATTCTACTATCAACATGGTTTTGTAAATTTGTTACAGCATTGAGCTACCAAAATTTTAAGAATAGTTCTAAGTATTATCATATCACTAAAATGACTTCATATTGACAGAGAATTTGGAGCTGATTAGGCTCTTGGAAATGGTTGACCTTACTGTCTCATTTAACTAAGAACTGAAAATACCTTTTTCAATAAGAGATATCTCATGTAGCTGTGTACTACATACACTATTAGCTTTCAACCTGTTTAGTCTCAAGATAAGACATAGCGGGGGAAATGGGACCAGTTTCTTAAAGTTCAGACTTCCACACAGAAATGAAAGGTGAAGTCACTGGGACGTTTGGTACCTTCCTCTACCGGCTGCACCCTGCAGAAGCAGCCCAGTATGAGTTGCTCTTGAAGCTTTGATTGCAATTTGATTACAAACAGAATAAACCAAGACTCCTGGTCTTGCATATTGATATCAAAATGGAACTAGTATTCTAAATTTTGTCTTATAAACTCTAACTCATTAAAAGTACAAGAAGTTTAGGGAAATAAGACAGAAGAGCTGTATGCATATTCAAATTAATAAGAAATACAAGTATATTAGTTAATAAAACATTATTTTGAAAGCTTATCTACTTAACTCTGGCCTATTGAATACATTCCAAGTATTTCTAAAGTCAATGTCCACTATATATTTATGCATTGCTAATAAGATCATTACATTAATTTAGAGAACATCAAGAATAAATTCATTCTACCAAAGATAATTTTTTAAAAAATCAGTCTCTTAAAAATATGAACATCTTGGGTGCATTTCTATGTTATATTCTGTTAATTAGGATACATTCTGAGAAATATTGTAGAGAACAAAATTTTGTGAACTCACTGAGAATCTACCACATAAAATCCCTAAATTATTGTACTTAATATATGCCTGTGAAGCAGCGGTGATAAAGTCAAAAAAGATTCTTTACATCAATGGTACCTTTTTAGTATAGATCCCATATATTTTATCTGAACCAATAATATTTATCTTTATAAATGCATATTTAAATATATATATTTATTATATTTACTATTTCTGTAAATATCATATAATATGATATTTATGATTTATTATATTCACCACCTGTCTGTCGGTTTGTTGTATTGTGGTGGCTTGCATGTTGCCGTGATGCTGGAAGCTATGTCATTAGTATTTCAAACAGCAGCAGGGTCACCATGGTGGGCAGGTTTCAGCAGAGCTTCCAGACTAAGACAAAAAAGCAAGTCCCCACAACCTACTTCCAAAAATTAGCCAATGAAAACCTTATGGATCGCAACAGAATATTGTCCAACATATGCTGGAAGATGAGCTACTTACATTGGAAGGCACAATGGCGGCAACAATGGACTCTAACATACCCATGATTGTGAAGATGGCACAAGATCAGGCAATGTTTCGATCTCTTACACACCAGGTCACCGTGAGTCAGAGACTACTCCGCAGCAGCTAACAACAACATTTATGAGACATAATATTTACTTTATTCATATATAATACATATTGTTTTCTAAATTAGAAAACCAAGGGAAAGGAACGACGGGTTTTTCTCATTCTGATGTGAGATTTATAAATCAAGGTACGTATATTGCATATTTGAAGCAAATGGTTTTATACCAGTGATTCCCACCCTATTTTTAGTTCTCTAAATGTGTGGAAAATAAGTAGCATATTCTACTTTATCCTGCTTATACAAAGTGATACAGTTATTTTTTTCAAAACTGGAGACGTTTCATTGCATTGATTTTGTCTACTAATTTTTCTTTTAGACTACTAGACTCAAGGGAATGAAGATTCATATCGCAGAGCAGTCTGTTTAGACACACTCTTGCAAAATGCATTGGTTAGTGAACCAGAAACTGTGCTCATTGTTTGGGTCAGAGGACGTTAAAATGTGTCAAAGCCTTAGAGTTAGATAAGAAAAGCAGTGGCATTTTCAGCATTAGGAGCAGACATGGGTGGAAGCGGAGCAACTTACTAATCATCTGCCAGACCATTTGTAGATCACATGGGAAAATACCCTATGGACTTGAAGGAAGGGAGACATTGATTTTGTTGGGCTTCGTGTGTGGGTACGTGTGTTTCCCCAGTTTATTACTTTCTGTTAAAATAAACTTAAACTTGTCAAAATATCCTACAGCACATTAGGTTTTAACTCACACGTATTCAACGTTGCACATGGTTTTAACTTACACGTATTCAACCTTGCACACGAATTACATGTTTCATGAAAAATGCGTCAAACATGCCTCCAGGAACACAGAGATGAATAAAATATGGTTAATGGGTTTTCCTACTGTCCAAGAGGCTGAAGAAAATTGAGCAATGGTAAAACTTGGCTCCATCCCAACTGAGATGTTGACGAAGTCTAATCTTGCTGATTATTTGTAGGATTCCCACCTGCTCTTAAAGACATTAAAATTTTAAGTTGTGCTTTTATAAACTGGATCATATGTCTTGTTTCTCCATATGCTTCCTAGCAGGCCTAGGGAGTTCCTAGCACTTTTTTAGACAGATGAAGCCCTGCGATATGATTCATCATCATACATAAGTCCTGGGTTATTACCATGTCTGTGCCATTTGGAAAATGGTGCTTACACATTTGATATAAGGTGATAGAATGGAATGAGATGTGCATAGTTAACTCAACTACAGACTTGAAAAACAGAATGCATTTCCCGGATAAGTAGATGAGAATTACCGAGGATTAAATCCCCTGTAGGAAACTAATTTCAGAAGCAGATGGCACTACACAACTTTGATGGTCCTTCAGTTTCTTTATTGCAAATAAAATACTTGCTAGGTTTGGTAAAACAAGAGTAGAGCACAGCTGTCTTATCAGTACGTGTTTTGATAAGGACGCCTAATCAGGCTTTAAGTGATACGACACTGTTAAAAAAAAATCCTCACGTCTGTCGTTTCATATTGTTATTAAACATAATATGTCCCAATGATGAGGCATCAAGTATTAGGGCTCCAGGGATGATTCATTGGAGAAAAATAAGTGTAAACCACAGGATATTTGCAGGAGACAGGGGCATTCATTCTGACATAAAAGGAAGCCTAAAGCACAATGGTAGAATAAAAATTGTAATTAACTTCTATGAGCTACGAGAAAATGTAAACCATTTTCAGTTTTATATAACTTTGATTGGATCATGGTTAGATTATTTCTGGAAATATGTAAAGATAGGTAGTGCCCTATCCATCTGCAAATTTTAATTCACTTTATAATTCAAAGTCTTCCAGTTTTCACGTCTGTACTCCAGTGGCATTTTGGACACTAAGGGATTTATCATGATGTAGTAATTATCTGTTTAAATGCAAGTCTCCCCTACTGAGTGGAGAGAGCTTTGAAAGCAGGGATCATGTCTCATTCTCTTTTGTAACCCCAGCACCTGGCACAATGCTAATTACTTGATTAATTATTTGACTGAGTAAACAAACCAATGATAAATGTAATATAGCATTGAATTTATGACTAAAAAATAGGATTGAAAGATAACCCTGGGAAGAATGGGTGGAGGTAACTCCCTATTTACTTACTGATTTTTAACCTGTGGGTAGTAGAAGGATACGGCCTGTGTCAGAGACGGTCAAATATATACCACTGCTATCTAGATCAGAGGTCACACACCCAAAAGGCTACAAAAATTGACAGAACTAACCTTACGGAGAATGTGTCGTACTGCTTCTTCTGCTATCAAGAGTATTACTTTCCTAATTATATTATTCTTCAAAATACAGAGCGTGCCACACGATATGGCCTAGGGGTTGAGCCCTCATCTGGATGCTCCACAGAAAGGCAAATCATTGAAAACAAAGTAGAGTTATTTCAGGGGAAATGCAGTAAACACTTCTGAGTGGGGAAATTCTAATGACGTACTTGGAATACTACTTAAGAGTGTGCCATAAAAAAAAAAGTCAGGTACATACAGGAGGTCAGCTGAACAAAGAAAGAAGGACACCAAACAAATGGGTTGTCCTCTCCTCCCACAGACATGAAGGAACCAGCTGATGCCCTAAGTCAGTGATGCTCCAGTCTTTGTGGCTCACAAATCTCTTGGGAAGTTGTCATATGATACATAAAATAAAAGAGTAATTTAAAGCACAAAATATTTTCTTGTCAATCTGATTATCATAAAATATTGCTCTATTGAGGTCATGGTTATATAATATTTAATGATATATAAATAAAATTTTCCACTTTTACTGTATATATATATGCAGCATATATACTCATGCTGCTCATATTACTTAAATTAATTATTTGAGAAAACATGATTTGTTGAACACTGTATTTCAAAAGTGACATAGCCAAAAATGTTCAGTTTGGGGCCCAAATGAGTACTAAAATCTATCCTCACATTTGGAAATGTGGAATTCTTGCATTTACTGATTGAAAGATCAATCGATTTTCGCAAGAATAGACTTTTTGCAGTGCAAATATGGTCTTGTCACTCCCTCCCCCCATCCACTGTCCGATGGCTTCATATTGCACTCAGGATGAGGATCAACATCTCTGGGGCTCACAAGATGTCCTGCGTCCTGGCACTTCAACCCCTTTAGTGCCGTCTCCCACCATACTCTCCTGAGGGTCTTTGATCATCTCTCGGTTTCTCAAACTTCCTCATTCGTTCCTTTCCTAGGGCCTTTTCATAAGTTTCTTTTATGAGTACCTCTTGGTATGTCCCTTTCCTGTGGCTAGATTTCAGATCAAGTTTTACTTCTTTGTTGAAACCATTCCTGACCTGAGTTTTTCTCTTTGATTTATGTGCATATGTGACTGGGTTCTTCCTTCACAGCACTTGCCTCATTTTGTCATTACACTTTTATGTGAGTGAGAGTCTCATTACATGTGTCTACTCCACTAGACAGTAAGCATCATGAGAGCAGGCCACCTGCCTGTTTTAAATCCTCATTGGTACTCCAGGATCCAAACAGTCACTGAGGCACCTTAGATTCTCCTTACGTATTTACTGATGAAGGCCTACATGATTCAGCTGTTACAATACAGATGTGTTCAGAGGTCTGCTGACTTTTTAACAGTTAATAAAGCAAATATTCTCTTATTTTTATTATTATTAATTGGAAACAATGTTAAATAAACCAGAATCCTAAAACTGGTGCATCAAATCAATTGAATGAAGAGAAATAGAGAGGATATAAGGAAGTGGGAGACACTAATAACACTAATTATAAGAAATGTATTCCCCATAAGATTTCTTTTTGGGAACTTCCTACATAGAATGGCAGACACTAGCAGGAGAAGTGACACACAAATGCAGAGTAGGAACAAGGTGGGAAAAAAGCTGGGAGACTAATGGGTGAAATAAGACCAAGTTACGGAGTGTGGCAAAGCAAGGGACAGTGACACATTATGTTTAGATCTTTTTTAATCTTTTTTTTTTTCTTTCTCTCTTTCCTTAAGACCTTGCCTCCATTTGGTGTGCAGGATCAAACATTTCAGTATACAGAAAGAGCTTCATAATAAGTGATAGGCATATTTAGATCCTTCCTTTGAAGAACAGTTTCATTCCTCAATCTTTTTTAGTATTTCATTCTTTTTCCTCTTTGTATCTAAGCATTTTATAACTAAACTCCATAGAGCTGTTAATTTAAACTCTCTTCATGGTAGTTCCATTATTTTGTGGTGGAAAAGCAGTTTGTTAATGAATAGAACTGCCCTCCTCATCCTTTTTTTCCCATAGATTTGTTAATGGAATTAGATAGTTTACAAGAGCCCATCTAATAAAATAATGTCAAGAGTACAATGACCCTCTTTAAGGGAAGCAACAATGGTATGAAGAAGAAATAGGGAGCTCATAATATAAGAGTATGATCTGAGTAGGAGTTTTAAGATATCAAACTACTACCCATCAGAGGTCAAAATAAAGTTAGCCTACACTGTAGCAGTAGAAAATAAACGAGTTTCTAGGTGCAGTGCTCTTGACTAGTTGACTGTCTTTAGTTGTTATATATATTTTACTGTGAATTGTCTTTAAAAAGTCATACTTTAAAAGCATTGGTAATCCATTTAATTATTTGATTTACCTTGAGTGCCAGGTAGAGGGTATAAGTCCAGACCTACACTTAAAAATTCTCAGAAGAAATCTAGCCAAGATGTAAGTAAAAATTTTTACACTTGTTTTCTTGCGTGTGAATAATCGCCTTACATTTCATCCCTTCCCACCTGGTAGGGAACGAATGTCATACCACATGGAGTTCCTGAGAAAGTGGAGGCAGGATGTGCAAATAAGGGACCAAAGAAAAAAAAGTACAACATATTAAGTTTTATTTTCTTGGGAGCTGAGTTTTAGCTAGCATATAATGCAGACTTCTTGGAGACAATCCTTCAAAAGCTCAGAGCATGCGATTCTTCTGCAAAAGAGGTATCAGTTAAAGAGGTCATACCAGACCTCATTAGGGTGGGTCCCATTAGGCACCCATTTCGGGTGGTCTTAGACCTAACTACTTCTGAGATATAAAAAAAGCAAAATAGACACCGAGACACTCACAGGGAAAAGACAGACACCAAGGAACACCAAGGAACTCTGAGGAACTCCCAAAGCTAACGACAAAAAAAGACCTTCCCCAAGACCCAGGACCTGAATTCAGACTTCTATCTCCTGAACTGTGAGAGAAAAAAATTTTTTTTTCTTTAAATCCACCCACTTGTGATGTATTTTGATATGGCAGCAAAAGACTAGCTGAAACTGTCTACTCCTAATCCACACTGTGTGAGGTTGTACTTCACTGTGCCGGGACACATATTTCCTGTTCATCATCCTATTGCAACCCACTTGCTGCTCCTCAGGAGAAAGATGTGACATCTGCTTCCATAAAGATTTGCAGCCTTGAAAACCCTATGGGGTCACTATGAGTCAGAATTGACTCTCTGGCCGTGGGCTTTTGATTTTCTATAACTCATATGATCCAGGTTAGGTTTAAATGAGAATATACATAATGTGCTTGGTACAGGGCATAATATGTAATAAGAATTGAATACATGTAGTCATGATTATTACTCCTGATGTAAGAATACATCTTTGAATACTCCAATTTATAAGAATTTCACAACTGCCAAAAATACAACAGTAAACTCTTTAATATTTCTGAGGTAAAGTAAAAATAATTGGAAAAGCAGGTTGGGATGTGGATGAAAAAGATTTATTTGAAACCTAGTGTTTGGATTTTTTTTTCCCCTTTGGGCAGTAGGAAAAGCAATTAAATGTTATTGTTTGGTTATCTAAAACCTACCCTCACCACCCTGCAAAAAACAAAACGAAAGAAGCAGAGTGCTTCTAGGTCTTTGTACAAGGAAAAGAAGTCCCAGGAATGGAGAAATCAGAATTGAGAAGTTGAAATCAAAATTTAGCTGGAAGCAGAGCAGAGATCAGAGGCTGAGAAATATTGAATCTTACATCAAGCGCAATAGTTGAAATGGACTCTAATTGGAAGGTAGACATAAATTCCACCAGTTGTGGAGGTGAAGTAAATGGAATAAAGACCAACATGCTGAGGTCAGAATGCTCAGGACCTCCAGCTTGCTGCGGTGGAATGGCTGTTGCTCAGTGGTAGCTTTTGGTCCCCAGCTTATCTGGGGCTTCTGAGTTCTGCTTCTTCCCTCTGAGTTGCTGCCTGGTGAAGAGGAAGCCACGGCACTTCGAGTCACCAGGAACACGAAAACTAATGCTGAAAATATGGGAAAGACCAGTATGGCAGGCACCAAGCAAGTGCCTGTGGCCACTGCTGCAGCCTCCAAACCCGGGCTGAGGCCAAGAATAGCTCTTGGAGACATTGGTAACAAAGTCAGTGAAGAGCCACAAGCCAAAATGCCTCTGAAAAAGGAAACAAAAACTTTAGCTGCTGGAAAAATTATTGCCAAAAAACTGCCCAAACCTCTGGAAAAGTCACCTTTGCATGAGCCTGAGCCTGATCCAGAGGCTATTAAAGAAGAAAAGCTTTCGCCTTAGCCTATTTTGGTGGATACTCCCTCTCCAAGCCCAATGGAAACATCTGGATGTGCCCCTGCAGAAGAATATCTGTGTCAGGCTTTCTCTGATGTAATTTTTGCAGTGAGTGATGTGGATGCAGAATATAGAGCTGATCCAAACCTTTGTAGTAGATATGTGAGAGATATCTATGCTTATCTGAGACAACTTGAGGAAGAGCAAGCAGTCAGACCAAAATACCTAGTGGGTCAGGAAGTCACTGGAAATATGAGAGCCATCCTACTTAACTGGCTAGTGCAGGTTCAAATGAAATTCAAGTTGCTGCACGAAACCGTGTACATGACTGTTCCCATCATTGATTGGTTCATGCAGAACAATTGTGTGCCCAAGAAGATGTTGCAGGTGGTTGGTGTCATTGCCATGTTTATTGTAAGCGAATATGAAGAAATGTACCCTCCAGAAATTGGTGACTTTGCCTTTGTGACTGACCACACTTACACTAAGCACCAGATCAGACAGATGGAAATGAAGATTCTAAGAGCTTTAAAGTTTGGTCTGGGTCACCCTCTGTCCCTGCATTAGTTCAGAGAGCATACAAGATTGGAGAGGTTGTTGTTGAGCAACATAATTTGGCCAAATACTTGATGGGACTGTGTTGGACTGCGATATGGTGCACTTTCCTCCTTCTCAGATTACAGCAGGATATTTTGCTTGGCACTGAAAATTCTTGATAATGGTGAATGGACACCAACTCTACAGCGTTACCTGTCATACACTGAAAAATCTCATTTTCCTGTTACGCAGCACCTGGCTAAGAATATAGTCATGGTGAATCAAGGGCTTATAAAGCACATGACTATCAAGAACACGTTTGCCCACCACTCTTATTCAACATTGTGCTGGAGGTCCTAGCCAGAGCAATTAGGCTAGAAAAAGAAATAAAGGGTATCCAAATTGGTAGGAAAGAAGTCAAAGTATCTCTATTTGCAGATGATATGATCTTATACACAGAAAACCCCAAAGAATGCACAAGAAAACTACTGGAGCTAAGAGACGATTTCAGCAAAGTTTCAGGATACAAGATAAACATACAGAAGTCCATTGGATTCCTTTACCCCAACAAAGAGAATGTTGAAGAGGAAATCACCAAATCAATACCATTTACAATAGCTCCCAAGAAGATAAAATACTTAGGAATAAATCTAACCAGAGGTGTAAAAGACCTATGTAATGAAAACTATAAGACACTACCGCAAGAAACCAAAACGGACCTGCATAAGTCAAAAAACATACCTTGCTCATGGATAGGAAGACTCAACATTGTGAAAATGTCAATTCTACCTAAAGCGATCTACAGATACAATGCAATCCAGATCGAAACTCCCCCTGCAATTTCTAATGAGATGGAGAAACAAATCACCAACTTCATATGGAAAGGGAAGAGGCCCCGAATAAGGAAAGCATTACTCAAGAAGAAGAACAAAGTGGGAGGCCTCACACTAGCTGATTTTAGAACCTATTATACTGTCATGATAATAAAACCAGCCTGGTACTGGTACAACAACAGATACATAGACCAATGGAACAGAATTGAGAATCCAGATACAAACTCATCCACCTATGAACAGCAGATATTTGACAAAGGCCCAAAGCCCATTAATTGGGGAAAAGACAGTCTCTTTAACAAATGGTGCTGGCATAATTGGATGATCCATCTGCAAAAAACTGAAACAGACCCATACTTCACATCATGCACAAAAACTAACTCAAAATGGATCAAAGACCTAAACATAAAATCAAAAATGATAAAGATTATGGAAGGAAAAATAGGGACAATGCTAGGAGCCCTAATACATGGCATAAACAGAATACAAATGATAAGTAACAATGCAAAAACACCAGGAGAGAGACTAGATAACTGGGAGCTCCTAAAAATCACTTATGCTCATCAAAAGACTTCACCAAAAAGAGTCAAAAGACAACCTATAAACTGGGAAAAAATTATTGGTTACGACAAATCCGATCAGCGTCTAATCTCTAAAATCTACAAGATACTGCAAAAACTCAACAACAAAAAGACACATAACCCAATTAAAAAATGGGCAAAGGACATTAATAGGCACTCTGCCAAAGAAAACATTCAGGTGGCTAACAGACACATGAAGAAATGCTCACAATCATTAGCCAATAGAGAAATGCAGTTCAAAACTACAATAAGACACCGTCTCACCCCAACAAGGCTAGCATTAATACAAAAAACACAAAATAATAAAAGCTGGAGAGGTTGTGGAGAGACTGAACCACTTAAACACTGTTGGTAGGAATGTAAAATGGTACAACCACTTTGGAAATTGATTTGGCGCTTCCTTAAAAAGCTAGAAATAGAAGTACCATACAATCCAGCAATCCCGCTCCTTGGAATATATCCTAGAGAAATAAGAGCTGTCACACAAATAAATACATGCACACCCATGTTCATTTCAGCACTGTTCATAATGGCAAAAAGTTGGAAACAATCTAGGTGCCCATCAACAGATGGATGGATAAACAAATTATGGTATATTCACACAATGGAATACTATGGATCTATAAAGAACAATGATGAAGCTGTGAAACATCTTATAACGTGGAGGAATCTGGAGGGCATTATGCTGAGTGAATTTAGTTAGTCACAGAAGGACAAATATTGTAAAAGTCCACAATTATAAGAACCCGAGAAAAACACAGAAGAAAACATTCTTTGATGGTTATGAGGGTGGGGAGGGAGGGTGAGGGTTATTCACTAACTACATAGTAGACAAGAATTATCTTAGGTGAAGGGAAGGACAGCTCACACTACAGAGGAAGTCAGTACAACTGGACTAAACCAAAGCTAAGAAGTTTCCTGAATACAATCAAACACTTCAAAGGACAGAGTAGCAGGAGCAGGGGTCTGGGGACCATGCTTTCATGGGATCTCTAGGTCAATTGGCATAACAAAGTTTACTAAGAAAATGTTCTGCATCCTACTTTGGTGAGTGGCAACTGGGGTCTTAAAAGCTTGCAAGCGGCCATCTAAGATGCATCAATTGGTCCCAACCACCTGGAGTTAAAGGAGAATGAAGAACACCAAAGACTCAAGGGAAGTATTAGCTCAAGAGGCAGAAAGGGCCACATAAACCAGAGACTTCCTCAGCCTGAGACCAGAAGAACTAGATGGTGCCTGGCTACTGGCTACCACCAATGACTACCCTGACAGGGAACACAGCAGAGTCCTTGATGGAGCAGGAGAAAGGTGAGGTACAGAACTCAAATTCTAGTAAAAAGACCAGACTTAATGATCTGACTGAGACTGGAGGAACCCCAGAAAGCATGGCCCCAGACTCTCTGTCAGCCCAGAACTAAAACAATTTCCAAGGCCAACTCTTCAGACAAAGATTGGACTCGATTGTGGGACATAAAATGATACTCATGAAAAGTGTACTTCTTAGCTCAAGTAGATACATGAGACTAAACGGGAAGCTTCTGTCCGGAGGTGAGATGAGAAGGCAGATAGGGTTAGGAGCTGGTTGAATGGACATGGGAAATCAGGGGTGGAAAGGAGGAGTGTGCTGTCACAGTACAGGGAGAGCAATTAGGGTCACATAACAATATACGTATAAATTTTTGTATAAGAGACTAACTTGAAATGTAAACTTTCACTTAAACTGCAACAGTAAAGAAAAAAAAACAAGTATGCCACTTTTAAACATGCTAAGATCAGCACTCTAGCACAGCTGAATTCTGCACTAGTTCAAGCTCTAGCCAAGGCTGTGGCAAAGGTGTAACTTGTGAACTTGAGTTGGAATACTATAGTATTTGCAAATAAAATCAGCACAATGCTATGTGCCGTCTGTATATATTAAAAAAAATACTCAGGACCCAAATCTTCAAATATGAGAAATTTTTTATTTTATAAAGAATGATGAGTATCATCTAGGATCTGGAAGGCTCCTTAAAGAAAGAAAACTGGGCTGCAGAGCATAAATATAGGTAATATTATATATAAGATATCATAGTATTCCTGGATCCTTCTCTATCAGGTCATAATATATATGATTATTTAGTCTTTGCATCCAGTTGCAAAGATTCTTGCGAGTAAAAACCATTTGTTTAACCATTATTTTTGTATTAAACCCCATAACTCATGAAACCGTGGTTTAGTACCTTTGCTGTTGTTAGTGTCGTCAAGTCGGTTCTGACTCGAAGTGACCTTATGTATACCAGAACAAAAAGCTGTCCGATCCTGATCCATCCTCACAATCATTGCTGTGTTTGCAGACACTGTGTCAATCCATCTCACTGAGGGCTTCTTCTTTTTTACTGTTCCTCTACTTTACTGAGGGTGATGTCCTTCTCCAGGGACTGGTCTGTGCTGATAACATGTCCAAAGTAAGTGAGACGAAGTCTTGCCCTCCTCATTTCTAAGGAGCATTCTGGCAGAACTTCTTCCAAGACAGATTTTTTTCTTTTTTCTGGTAGTACGTGGTATATTCAATATTCTTCATCAACACTGTCATTCAAATGCATCAATTCTTCTTCGATCTTCCTTATTCATTGTCCAGCTTTCCCATGCATATGAAGTGATCGAAAATACCATGGCTTGGGTAAGGCATGCCTTAGTCCTTCAAGTGACATCTTTGCTTTTTCACACTTTAAAGAGGTCTTTTGCACAGATTTGCCCCATGCAATACGTCATTTGATTTCTTGACTGCTGCTTCCATTGGTGTTGATTGTGAATCCAAGTAAAATAAAATCCTTGACAACTTCAATATTTTCTCCGTTTATCATGATGTTGCTCATCAATCCAGTTGTGAGGATTTTTGCTTTCTCTATGTTGAGGTGTAATCCATACTAAAGGGTGTAGTCTTTGATCTTCATCACTAAGTGCTTCAAGTCCTCTTCAGTTTTAGCAAGGAAGGTTGGGTCATCTGGGTATCACAGGTTGTTAATGATAGCATGATCTTCTTCACATAGCCCAGTTTCTCAGATTATTTTCTCAGCATACAGATTGAATAAGTATGGTGAAAGGATACAAGCCTGACACACCCCCTTTTCTTATTTTATTCCACCCAGTATCCCCTAGTTCTGTTCACTACTAGGAACAAATATGTGTTTGTTGAATAATCAATGAGGTGTTTTATTAATAGAATCTTTAGGCCGAATTCTCTCTTTCGCTCTCTCTCTCAAGCTCTCTCATTCTCTTCCACTTGCTTCACCACTATTCTTAGACTTTTTGTGAGCCTGACAATATCAAACACGGTTATGTGTGTTCTATCTTCCTAGAGGCTTTAAGGGAAAATAAAATATGCATAATTAGTATACTGGTCACTGCAGTCTCATTACATAGGGGAAAAGAAATCCATTGCCATCTAGTCAATTCTGACTCGTAGTGACCCTATTGGACACTCCAGGGTTTCCAAGGGTTTCCAAGGAGTGGCTGGTGGATTCAAACTGACAAACTTTTTGGTAGCAGCTGAGCTCTGGAAGAATACGGTATTTATAACTAAACTCAAGCCAGTATTTTGGTCATTGTATATGTTAACAAAAGAAGGCTTACTTTGGGACAACAGTATTAGTATAATTATTTCTCACATGAACTTTGAACTTCGAACTTCGAGGTCATTAAAAAAATACCTATTTTAGTCACATAACGAAGGCCTTCTGATAAACCTTAAATATACTAAAATCAAATAATGAACTTAATGCTCTTTCCCACAGAATAAAAACAGCCTGTCATAAAGACTCATGGGAAGCGTGGTTATACTACAGAGAGTAAAAACATTAATGATAAAAATACCTCTTTAGAAGGTTACTCAATTACTAAGGACTCTTGAGTATACAAAACTCTACATTACATGTTTTAAGAAAGTCTTTTAATACCACCAACTTTTTTATAGCTCGGTCTCCAAATTTCTAATAAAATATAATCAGCATTATAATTTCATGTGCCATTATTTAAAAATCACAATTGAAAATAATGTGTTAAAGTAAATGACATTTAGAAATAGAACTGAAAATATGTACTACTCCAAACAAAAGTTGATCTTTGTCAGAAAATCCAGAAATAAGAAGAAAATATTCTCATAGCATTTGTTTAATCGTTTGACATTTTTTCAGCTAATTCACTCATATTTATCAGCACTTATTTCATTTGAAATATACTCACATGAAGAATTATAATTCAAATCCTCTAAAGAAAAAGTAAAGAGTATTTCCATTAAATTTGGCATAACTATTTAAAAGGGGATAGGTTCTTAAACGTGTAACATTCTTATGTCTGTCGAGTGATTTGGTGATTATGAGTATATAAATGCATTCATCATTTTATTTAACAGTCACACATTAGACTTCTATAAGAGATTGTCACTTCCCTCAAGGAGCTAAGAGTCCAACAGCTCTTAGAAATACCTGTACACGGAATTACAATATTCTGAGGTATCCTGTATTCATCTGGTTATTTGTAAAGGCTGAAGAGAAAACTGTCTGAATTGGGTCTTGAAGGATGAGTGTGAATTCACCTGGTGCAGAGGGGAACATTCCCTGCATGAGAAAGAGTCTGCATGCAAACTCCTTGCCATTGAATGGATTACAACTCATAGGGACCCTATAGGACAGAGCTGATCTGCCCCAGGGGGGTTTCAAGGAACGTTCATAGATTTGAAATGTTGACCTTTTTGTTAGCAGCAGAGCTCTGAACCACTGTGCCACCAGGGCTTGATGCACACGAGGGAGGTTTAAAAAATACCACATCTGCCTAGAAATGTGAAAAGGTATCAGCAGTTTGGAGCAAGAGAGAGGGCAGTTGTTGGAGGTAAGTCTTATAGGAAAGTACAGGGTCAAACAGCAAAATCATGCTAAGATTGTAATTTTTCTGTAGCCAGTGAGGGGTCATCAGAAATTCCTGATGGTGAGTTCTTGTTTTCAGGCTTGTGTTTCTGAAGGAGGTGGAATGTAATAGACTTAGCCTGGATGGGAAATGTTGGAGGAGTCTTGATCAGAGGGAGGATCCCTCCTCCAGGCTGTTAGGCGACTGCCATGTTTTTACTGCTACCTTTCTGTGATGGGAACTCTTTTTGCTTACTAATCCAGGAGGCAACTATCAGGGACCACCCCCCTGCTCGAATTTTCCCCCGTTACTTTTACTAAGACTTAGCCTCATTGCCTTTTTCCTTGTAATAGTCATATAGTTTCCAACTGATCTACCACTTACCTAAAACATTGCCAATACTCTCCATATCTCAGTTCGGGCACTTTATACCTAAACGTCCCTGTCACAGTGTGCTAGTCCTTCTTGTCCCCGAGAGAAATTATTTTGTTATAATTTATGCTAGATTGCTAATGAATAAACTTTAGGAAAATATGTGAATTATAAAGAGGAATATAGGAAGAAAATCACCCTTAATTCTAAAAACAACAAGTGGCACAGGAAGAAAAGAGGGAGGGACAATTGACTAAAGCCCGTCTCAGAGCAATCAAAACACATCACACATACTGGTGACCTTTTATCCAGGTGGAGCAGTAAGTCTCGCCCTGTAGATGTCAGTTAGAATTTGACAGCTAGATGTGCAGCCCTGAAGGACTGTCCAAATGTCAATCTTAAATTTTTTTTATTTTTATTTTTATTTTTATTTTATAGCATACCTTGAATCTGATAAATTTCAGTTCCTGGTTTGCCACCTCAAATGTGCCTTGGATGAATAGAATCATTGCAAAGTTCTGCTTTGGCTATACGAACACCTGGAGTATTTACAACACGTACGCATTTCCACTCTGTAGTAAAAGAACTTCAGAGGCAAAGTAGAGAGACATCCTTTTTAATAGAAAATAAATTTAGCTCCATCAGAACCATTTAAGGAATTCAACAAGCATAGACCATGGAAGCAAAAAATAGCATATTCTAGGATCAACGATTTTTGTAGAGATAATTTCTTAGTGTTGGTTTTCGCTTAAATGAAGTCTGGTTTAGTTGAACAGAAGCGTGTAAACATTTGTGGCATCACAGAATCCTTTTAATATATCTAGTGCTGCAAATTGCAACATTAGTTGTGGGTAAGCACATGTCCTGTGTATGAAAACTACAGTTGATTAAATAATTTTTTATTACCTACACTTCCCAGTAAGGCATGTTAATATTATATGCAGTTTTTAACAATTTATTCTGTGGTATTTTCCTAATGTGTGTACTTATGCACCGTCTGAGTCTTGTGTGAACTGTTCTGCTTTAAGCATTTTTAAGGATTCTAACCTGTGACATTTTACTAATGTGTGTATTTATGCATGTCACAGAGAGCTGTTAATGTTATAAGCATTTTTAAAGACTTTATCCAAGGATATTTTTAACAAATGTTCATAACTACTCAGAAATCCAAATGTGTCTTTTTAGAAAAACGGGGCTTGAAATCACTTTTACACAGGCACTTGGCAGCCCTGTATACCATCCTTAGTGTCAAACAGGGTATTTTCTTTTTTGAAGTGTGTAGCTAAAAGTAATGTTTATACTGAAGGAATGAAATGTTCAGAGAAGATAAAATTGATAAATTATTTAATTCTAGATAATTTAAATTTATACATGCGTGCCAGAGAGCTATTTTACACAAGGTAGTGAATTAGATAATACAGGACAAAATGATGCAGGAAAAAATGCCCTCACATGGAGAAACTCGTAATTTGTGAAGGAAATGGACATGTACAAAATTAATTCTAATAAAAGTAACCATGAAAAAATATTACGGTTAAAATATATGGTATAGTGGGGAAATAGAGGAGAGAATAATTCTGAAATAATTACTGGTCCCTAAGCATCGTGTACTCATATATTTCTGTAATTGTCTTAATGTTTGTTGTTTCTTCTGCCTGGAATACAGCTCCCTTTCTTAGTCCATTGATCAGACTATAACTCATCCTTCGGTGTTTTCCTCTGATAACTCTAAAATCTAGACGGAGTAGAAATTTTTCTTTTCTATGTTCACTAGGAAAGTTATGCTGCAGTAGCAAACCCCAAAATCTCGGCAGCTTAATACACAAGCCCTGCAGTCAAGCAAACTCTACAACGCACGTAAGCGTGGGGACCATGTAGATGGTGGCTGCATCATGCTGTGCCTATATAAACTGTCGCATGTGACCTCCTTGGTCACCACAGCAGGAGAATGTTGTTAGTTGTCATCCAGTTGATTCTGACTCATGGCAACCCCATGTGTGTAGTGTAGAACCGCTCCACAGAGTTCAAGGCTGTGATCTTTCAGAAGCAGATGGCCCGGTCTGTCTTCTGAGGTGCCTCTGGATGGGTTTAAACAACCAACCTTTCAACTGTGCTGGAGCGCTTAACTGTGTGTGCCACCCAGGGGTTCCCTGGCAGGAGAATAAAAGGCTAGAACCATGGGTTGATTTTTTTCTATGGTTGTCCCAGGCAAGATACTCCATTTTCACTCACAGCAGATTAGGTAACTTGTTAGCTGGCAGCAGGAGATGGTAATGGTATTATCTAGGAACATTCAAATTTGTGGAGCTTCTAGAAGATCATTCAGCATCCCTGTAGCTGTAAGGTCTGGTCACACAAAGAGATGATCCCAGTCTTGAAGATAGTGTGCTATAGAACTGATATGAAAAGTACAAAAAACTTGGGTCCTTTGACTGAATTTAGGATGCAATTCCGCCTATGGGAACATGATAAAGAATAGTGTCTGAGGTAAGCATTCACAACAGAAATGCTTAATGCTAAAATATCTGACCAAGTCGAATCAAGCTCCTTACAACTGACAACAGCAACTGGAAAGATTAAATAGGAAACTTAGGGGGCAGTGAGTTTGTCAAGGTGGGAGAAACAATTTGAAAAAGAAGGATGAGAATGGTTGCACAACTTGAAGAACGTAATCAATGTCATTAAATTGTACATGTAGAAATTCTTGAACTGGTATATGTTCTGCTATGTATATTCTCAACAACAGAAAACAAAATAAATTATAAAATATATATATACACCTTAAAGACAAAATTATTTCCAAAGCATAAACAGGAGGCTAAACCTTTAAGTAAGAGGAGGTTGGACAGGATCCAATGGCCTCTGCCATGAGGTCGGGAAAAACACCGGATCTAGGGTTCTAGCAAGCCACTGCAGGTTGAATTCAACTCGCTCACAGGAAGGCACCCAAACCAAAAACCCACTGCCATGGAGTCAACTCCAACTCATTCAGTGGGGGCATAACTCTCAAAATGATGTATGTCAGCTTACTAAATAGATGTGAAAATGGACAAATCTAATTTCAAATTGCACTTTTCTTCTGAGTAGAAACAAAACAAAAACCAAACCCGTTGCTGTCAAGTCGATTTCAACTTGTAGCAACCCTGTAGGACAGAGCAGAACTGCCCCATAGGGTTTTCAAGGAGTGGCTGGTGGATTCAAACTGCCGACCTTTTGGTTAGCAGCCAAGCTCTTAACCACTGCACCACTTTTTGATCTTAATTGTAAATATTCAGATGTGGTTATGTGCTGTCAGGTAGATTCTGACTCTTAACGACCCTGTCGGATAGGGTAGAACTGCCCCATAGGGTTCTCAAAGCTTTAATCTTTACAGAAGCAGACTGCCACGTCTTTCCCCCATGGAGCAGCTGGTGGGTTCGAACTGCTGACATTTCAGTTAGCAGATGAACATCTAACCATGTGCCACCAGGGCTCCTTAAATATTTATAGGTAGCTTTATATAAATTAGATATACAACTGATAGAGAAAATAAAATTAATTGAAAGCTTCAGAGTATGCTTCAAAATGTTTTTGGTCTATCTTTTCTAAATGGAGAAGTTTGTAGCACTAAACACTATTTATATAACATTAATATCTGTTTCAGTTCAACTAGTCCTGGGAACATTTAAAATAGGTGCAAGATGAACATCAAATAGTATTTCAGTGCACATTTATTAAAGTTCAGACGATAGTTGCCTATCAAGGCTTTTCTGAATGGAGAAAATAACAAAGAATCTCCACACAGACTTCACAAGGCATTCTGGGGATGTTTTACACATATTACTGTTTGATATAAGTCTCTGGTTTTAATTATCTTAATAATCAGTTATTACAAATACCAGAAGTCCATATTTTTTCCTCCATTCATCCTGCCCAAAAATGGACTTTAGCTGTAATCCTAATGTCATTTCTACTCAGTTTAATATTATACACAGATTATAGATTTAAAAAATTCAGACTTGACTATATTGGTCCAACGCTTTCCTGTAGCAACAAACAGTGCAGGCTACCTTTCTGTGAATTTTCCAATAACTGATTGCTTTCCTTTGCTTTATCTTGACCTAACTGAAGGCATGGAGCCCTGGTGGTGTAGTGGTTAAGAGCTCAGCTGCTGACCAAAAAGGTCGGCGATTCAAATCCACCAGGTGCTCCTTGGAAACCCTATGGGGCAGTTCCACTCTGTCTTATAGGGTTGCTATGAATTGGAACCAAATCGACGGCACCTAACAACAGCTAGAGGCATAACAGTTTTTCAACAAGTATTCAACTTTGGTATTTTCTCTTTTGTGTATACTACACTCATTTCAAAAAATAGTTACTTAAAGCCCACTAATTTACAAAATTACCCCCACATTCATCCTTTATCCTGTAACTCCTACTCCAATTCTGCCTCCTTCAACCACCCGGCACTGAGGCAGATCATGTGGCCAATTCTTCTGCCTATAAATTCATGATATGCATGTTTTCTACACTGACACTGAAGGTCTTGACACGGTGACAGACTTTTTCCACATCACTAAAGATTTTTCATGCAACGTACTTCAATGGTTTATATCCCTGGCCAGAAATATCCAGCCATTTCTATTAGTGAAACAGGTGGCACCTTGCTGACATTTCAGAAAACAGCCAGGACACTTAGAAATAGAGTTAATAATGGTCTTTTTTTAACTAAAACTAAGAATCCCATCTTCTCTCTGATACATGAACCTAAATGAACATCTTACAGTACAAAATTTTTTTTTTAAAGTGTTAATGTATTACTTCCCTACACTGTTAGATTAAATGGAAAAAAATTCTGATTTTTGAAAAAAAGAGTTTAATATGTTGCCGTTGTTAACTGTTCTACGGACACTTGAAAACAAATGTTTATTTATATACAAGTATAAATATATGTACATTTGTATATGTTTGTGTGTGTGTGTGTATAAATTCACGTTAGTCCAGGTTAATATTAGTCCTCACCTATCAGTAGCTTCTTAACTGATACCCATGCAATCAATCTGCATTGTCTTGTTAAGATGAGGAAATACATGCATAAAATTTCTCCATCATTTAGCACAATGTCTGTATACAGTAGGAACTTCAGAAGTACACACACTCCTCACTTAGCAACATGGTTAGGTTCCAAAGACCAGGTTGTTATGTGAAAATTGGTGTTATGAGAAATACAATTTCCTGCCCCAGCCTCCCCCCATCCCCATCCCCAGCCCTCCCAGCTGGGCAGCCAGGGCCCCTCTCTATCTGTGGCGGTCACCGCTCGCCCTCACTCTTCTTGTGGGAATCCAAATCTATACTATGGGCTGCTGGCCAAGTGTCCTCAGCCGCTGGGTATCCCAGCTAGGGGCTCCAAGATGCACTCAGTGAGAGAAGCGGGGCGGTGTGGGCTGGGCGATGTGCAGTGGCCCACCTCCTGCACCCCCGCTCCCACACCCACTGGCCAGTGCCTGCGTGCGAGGCAAGCACGGGGCAGAAGGTGGGGCGTACCGGGAGAGAGCCGGAGGAGGGAGGGGAGGAGCGAACCGGGAAGAACCAGAGCATCGGGTGCCCCACAGGTTCCAGACTGGGGTTAAATACACCAGGGGTGGCGCCGCTCCTCCCTCTGAGTGCCCTGGGTGAGCTGCGTGTGAGGAGGGAGTGCGGGTGAGGTCCTTAATGCGAAAAATAGATAGTAGATTTTTTTCTATTGTCGTAAGTGCGAAATGTCCGGTAAGAAAATGAGTGAGGACTAGGTAGGTGTATTTGTAGTTGCGGAATGATGAGAAACAAAGAGAATTATGGAGAAATATTTAGGAGGCCAGATAAGCAGAACTTGGTGAATTATTGGCTACAACAGGAAAGTGTTTTTCTTGTATAGAATTACATCAGGCAAAACCCCAAACCCACTGCTGTAGAGTCGATTCTGACCCATAGTGACCCTATAGGGCAGTGTAGAACTGCCCCATAGCGTTTCCAAGGAACGGCTGGTGGTTCGAACTGCCAACCTTTTGGTTAGCAGCGGAACGTTTAACCACTGTGCCACCAGGGCTCCTCATCAGGCAAAGGGAGTGTGAATTTTTAATAATTAGATTTGTAATGAGTGATTTATAACATATCTGTAAGTATATAACCACTGTAATATTATTTCAAACTTAATTTTAATAAAAGTCTATTCTATTTCTTTTTAAACTTCTTTTGTGCTGTACAAATGTTATTTTATTTGTTTTACGTGAAATTTTATTTTTTAATAATATACTAAGACTGTTTCACTGGAGAATATGTCAATGATTTCATGAGTCCTTTCTTTTGTGTACTTATTGATTTAAATTAAGAGAATTCAACCTAGGGAAAAAAATTGGAAAATGATCAGAAACGTGGTTGTAAATATGGATTGCCTAAAGCTCTCTTTTTATCTGGATATTGATGAATTATACCTTTCAGTAGTGAGTTGGGGGATTGGTGGGTCAGTGATAGAATTCTCTTTTTTCGTGTGGGAGACCTGGGTTTAATTTCCAGCCAATGCACCGTATGCTCGGCCACCAATCATCGTCAGTGAAGGTTTGCATGTTGCTAAGATGTTGAACAGGTTTCAGTGGAGCTCCCAGACTAAGGTAGACTAAGAAGAAAAGCATGATGAGGTACTTCCAAAAATCAGTTAATGAAAACCCTATGGATCACAAAGGTCCAGTCCACAACTCATCATGAAGATGGTGCAGGACCAGGCAGCATTTTATTCTGTTGTGCATTGGGTTGCCATGAGTGGAGGATCAACTCAAGGGCAGCTATCAACAACAACTGTGAGTTAGAAGTCTCAAACAACTACCTCAACTAAACAACTAATGTCACTTTTTTTGTCTTTAATTAAGATGATCTTTAAGTTAGGATGTTGAGTGGCTTTCGGACTGCCATGTAATGCCATTGCAGAGACAGAGGTCCTAGTCTTTGTTGGACCATGCTGGTATCCATTAGTCATGTATTTTTGTACTAAATAGAGATCATCATTGATCACCATGGATAATATATTGGTTTATATTTTTTATAAATCATTTTATTGGTGTGATACTACAATTACACTCTACAAATTTTCGTAGTATTATTTAAGTTTTATGATCAGAATTTTCAATGCAATTAAAATTGCTCATTAGCATTATATAATGTTTAGAAAACAGCCTACTTAACATAATTTACTTAACTATTTTTCTATTGTTAGATATTTTGATTATTTCCTACATTTTGTTAAATTTTAAATAAGGTGATAATAAATATTCTTTTGCACAAATACTAATCTGCATTTTAGATTATTCTCTTATATTATTTATCCAGAAGTTGAATTACTGTGCCATAGGCTATGAATTACCCCTGAGAATGTAACCCAATGCATATAGTTAAAGGTGATCCTGATCCATCCCCAGGGGATAACGTAGTAAAGGTCTTGAACCTAGAAGCTTGTAGTCATTAATGGTGGGTATAATTTCCTCTTTTCTTCTGCCTGATAATTATTTAATGTAGTGTTGTTTTCATTTTTGCCATACTTTTTTTAAATAGTTGTGATTTTTTGAAGCTTTGTTTCAAAATTTATTATTAATTTCTAGATATTATTCATGGATGAACTCTGTTCACTTTCTCCTTTATAGAAATTTAATAAGTTCAAAACTCTTCTTGTACACAAATATAGGTTCATTTAAAAATATTTTTTTCTATGGACTCTTGAAAGAAAAATTTATTCTCTATTTGCATAGTATAAAAAAATTATTCAAAATTATTAATTATGCGACTATAATTTTTAGTTAGAAACTATATTTGATTGCATTAGTTGAAAAATATCCAAAATACTTATACAGGATAAGGGTTTTTCTTTCTTCCTATATAAAATAAGTCTGAAGGTAAGCAATCTAGGTCTGGAATGTCAGCTCCGTTGTCACCAGCAATGGAAATCTCCTGTATCGTTTTCTCTGCTATTTTAGTGCATGACTTTCTCCTCAAGATTTCTTCCTGGTCTAAGATGGCTAGAGGATTTCCAGCTATCATCTGTGTTCTAGACAACTGGAAGAAAGAAGACGTAAAAGCAAAAGGGACGCCTCTTCTGGCTGAGCCAGGTCCCTTGAAGGATCTCAGACTACTACCTTTGAGAAGACCCACAACACACTTCATGTATATCTCATTGGTCAAAAACTAGTTCTATGCTTCCACAAGCTGCAAGGCAGGCTGAGAAATGTAATAATTTAGTTGAGTTTATTGATAGCAAGATGAGTATATAAACTATCAAGATTTTGTTACTAAGAGGTTAGGCAGAGCCAACATGGTACCCTAGACAGACACATCATCTTGTCCCTCTGCAGCAAAGACCCAAAAAACTAAGTAAAACAGATGCAAATATCAATCTTGAAAACCTAAGCATCAAATGAAGGGATAAAGAACTAGATCCAGCACTGAATGGAAGAAGAAAAAGAAACTGAAGGAAAAACAGAAAAAGAAGAGATATGGAGTGGAGGTCCCCTGCCAACTAACACAGCACAGTGTCACCATCTTGTAGCATAGCCAATGATGACCCTGGACAGGGAGTACGGGAAAGCAACTTCACAGAGCTCCCAACAGGAGACAGAGACCCAGTAACCAGAGAAACACATTTTACCACCCCTTAGCCTTCTGCCACATACACTATCCCTACCCATTCCAAACAGATCACACTGTGCCACTTGGCTAGAGAAATACTGGCCCATGGTCACCCTGGGTCTACCTTGCCCACACCCACCAGCTCCTGCTGTGCCATTTTTTTCCCCTTTCTTCCTTTTCTTTCTTCCTTCTACCTAGCCCGATATGCTACCCCACCCCTTCCCAATGGGCCATGCTGTGCCACTCAGCTAAAGAGCTACCAGCATCCATCACCCCAGGTCCTCCCCCACCCCCACCCACTGGCTCCTGCTGTGCCTTTTTTTATCTTTCTTCCTTTTCTTTCTCCCTCCCACCTAGCCCCATATGTCACCTCTACCCCTTCCCAAAGGGCCACAATGCACTATCATGGATGGAGAACTACTGGCCCGCTGCCACCAACCCCCACCCACCAGCTCCCACCTCATCATTTTTTATCCTTCTTTCTTTCTTCCTCAAACCTAGCTCCATACCCCACCTCTACCCATTCCCACTGGGCCATGCCTCACTGCCTTAGCTAGAGAGATACTGGCTGGGTGCCAGCCTGGGTCCACCCCACACTCATTCACTGGCTCTGGCCATGCCATTTTTTTTTTCCATTTCCTCCTTTTCTTTCTCCCTCCCATCTAGCCCCATGTCCCACCCCCACAACATCCCAATGGCCACGCTGCACCACTTGGCTAGACAGCTACCAGCTCTCCATCATCCCCGTTCTGTGTCACAACCATCGGCTGGTTTTTACCAAACCAATTTTTCCCCTTTCTCCCTTTTTTTTCTCCCTGTAACCTAGCTCCATACACCAGCTCTACCCCTTCCCACCAGGCTGTGCTACACTGCCAGGTGTAGAGCCACTGGCCCACAATCAGCCTGGGTCTGCCTCAACCCAGCTTGCCAACTACTGTCATGCCATTTTCCCCCTTCCTCCATTTCTTTCTCCCTCAGTCCTAGCCCCATATGCCACCTCCCCGCTTCCCGCTGGCCACCAGGTCCATCCAGACCCATCTCCAAGTTACTTTTTTTCTTACCCTCTTTGTTCCTCCAACCTACTGCCATATAATACCCCTTTTCACACCAGCCCCCTCACCATGCCACCATGATTAGAGCATCCCAGGCTCAAGCCTGCCACCACATCAGGCCAGCACTACCCCTTTAATCCCACAACTAGGCCAGCTGCTGACTGGAAGAAAGTGAGCCCATACCACACCCCTTCTGACATCCTTGCCTGTCTGGCAAGGAGCTTTGAATGCTTCTTACACTGCTGGACCAATATCAGGAGGCAGACAGCCTGCCCCAGTCCTCCCTCAGCCACCTCACCAAACCAGTGTACAGTGAAGCAAGCTCACCCTGCCTGCTGCTGCCCTGCCCAGCTGGACAATGTGGTGAGAGCGATCATGCCCACAGATGAGCAAGAAACAAAGCACTCCTGGTCCACTCTCCTTGACATATCAAAACAAAACAAAGAAGCAGAATGAAACAAACCAACACACTATAAATAAATACAAAAAAAAAACCTTAACGTCTTGGAGACAGCAGATAATATCAACATATATTTAAAAAAACAGGACAAGATGGCTCCAGCAAGTGATCAAAATGAAGAATCAGATGACCTTCCAGAATAAGTAAAGGCAGTAGAAGTACCTGATATAGAATTCAAAAGACTAATATTTAGGGCTCCTAGAAGATTAGGAAATATAGTGAGGAAAATACAGACAAAAACAAGGGCAAAAGAGACAAAATAATGGAAAACAGAAAAAACCAATGAAAACATAGCCAAAAGCAAGAAAAAATGGACAAGGCAATAGAATAATTCAGGAAAATAAAACAAGAGAGAAACATCAAAACAAGTAAACAATTAGAAGTCACACAAAAACAGCAATTAGAAGTCCAAAAGATAAAAGTTCAGAAATGGATAACTCAATAGAAAGTTTCAGGAGGACATTTGAAACAATGGAAGACAGAATCAGCACAATTGAAGACAAAGCCATGGAAGCCACTTTGTTTGAGGAAAGATCAAAGAATGAAGAAAACTTAAGAATTATGTGGGACAAAATTGAGAACAAAAATTTGCGCAGGATCAGAGTTCTAGAATGGGGGAAGAAAATGGAAAACACGGAGAAGATTGTTGAATATTTACTGGCAGTAAACTTCCCAAATATCATGAAAGATGAGAAACTAACTACCCAAGAAGCTCAACAAATCCCATATAAGCTAGATCTCAAAAGAAAATAACCAAGACATATCATTATCAGACTTGCCGAAACCAAAGACAAAGAAAGCATCCTGAGAGAAGCACAGAAGAAACATTAAGACTAAACTCTGATTACATGGTAGAAACTATGCAGGCAAGAAGGCAATGAGAAGACATATGTAATATTTTGAAAGAAAAGAAAAAACTGCCGACCAAGATAATATATCCTGAAAAACTCTCACTCAAATATAATGGTGAAATTAGGACATTTCCAGATACACAGAAATTAAGTGAATTAGTAAAAACCAAACCAAACTTAAAATAAATATTAAAGGGACTCCTTCAGTTAGAGAACCAACAACATCAGAAAACAACCAGTCTAGGACACAGGACAATGTCAGCCAGATATCAGCCTACGTAAAGAACTCTCAATAATAAAACAAAGCTAAAAGACTTAAAACAGAAACATCAATCTGTAAATGACTAGAATGTCAAAACAATAAAAGGGGAAATAAAAGTGTTGGTATAGAACTTTCAAATGAGATTAAGTCAAGGTGATATCAAGGAATAAAAGACTGGTTTAAATTTAGGAAGATAGGCATAAATTTCAAGGTAATCACAAAGAAAGCAAACAAACATACTCACCAGAATAAAAAAGAAGAAAAACATAAAGTCTCAGTAAACACAAAATCCATAATAATTAAAGAAAAGAAAATATACAAACAAAAGGAACTCTGCACAGGAAAGTAAGAGGAACAAAGAAAACGTTAGCACCAAAAAAAAAAAGCACAATACGACAGCAATAAACTCATACCTATTGATAATCACACTGAATATAAATGGCTTAAATATGCCTGTACAGAGACAGACAGTGGCAGAATGGATAAAAAACACAACCCACCGACATGCTGTCTACGACAGACACACTTTAGATAGAAAGACATAAATATATTAAAAATCAAAGGATGGAAAAAAATATGTCAAGCAAACAGTAACCAGAAGAGGGTAGGAGTGGCAATACTAATATCAGATAAAATAGATTTTAAGGCAAAATCAACCTTAAAAGATAAGGAAGAACATTATATAATGATTAAAAGGACACTCTACCAAGAAAACATAACCTTAATAAATATCTACACACCTAATGACAGCACTCCAAAATATGTAAAACAAACTCTGTTGTTGTTGTTAGGTGCTGTTGAGTCAGTTCCAACTCATAGTGGCCCTATGTACAACAGAATGAAACACTACCTGGTCCTGTCCTATCTTCACAATCATTTTTATGCTTGAGCCAATTGTTACAGCCACTTTGTCAATCCATCTCATTGAGGGTCTTCCCCTTTTTAACTTTCCCTCTACTTTACCAAGCACAATGTCCTTCTCCAGCGATTGATCCCTCCTGATAACATGTCCAAAGTATGTGAGACATAATCTTGCCATCCTTGCTTCTAAGGAGCTTTCTGGTTGTACTTCCAAGACATATTTGTTTGTTCTTTTGGCAATCCATGGTATATTCAATATTCTTCACCAACACCGCAATTCAAAGGTGTCAATTTTTCTTCAGTCTTCCTTATTCATCATTTAGAAAACTCTAACAGCACTTAAAAGAGAAATAGATAGTTCCACAATAGTAATAGGAGACTTCAACACACCACTCTTGGTAATGGATGGAACATCTAGAAAGAAACTCAACAAAGATTCAGAAAATCTAAAGTCCACAATCAAACAACTTGACCTCATAGACATATATATATAGAACATTCCACTTAACAGCAGTAAAGAATACATTCTTTTCCAGCACACAAGGAACACTCTCCAGAATATATCATATTTTAGGTGGCAAAGCAATCCTCAATAAAATCCTAAACATCGAAATAAAACAAAGCATTTTCTCTGATCACAATGCCATAAAGGTAGAAATCAATAACAGGAAGAGCAGGCAAAAAAATCAAATACATGGAAACTGAGTAACACCTCTATAAAGTCGCTATGAGTTGGAATCTACTCAACAGCAATGGGTTTGGTTTTGGTTTTGTAAAAACAACTGGGCAATAGAGGAAGTCGAAGAGGGAATCAAAAAATTCTTAGAATCAAATGATAATGAAAATATATCATACCAAAGCCTTTGAGATACAGCAACAGCAGTGCTCAGAGGTTAATTTATAGTAATAAAAACACACTTCAAAAAAGAAGAATAGGACAAAATAAAAAAATTAGCCCTACAACTTGAAAAAATAGAAAGAGAGCAACAAAAGAAGCTCGCAGCCTCCAGAAGAAATGAAATAATAAAGGTTAGAGCAGAAATAAATGAAATAGAGAACAGAAAAACAATAGAAAAGAAGAACAAGACCAAAGTTGGTTGTTTGAAAAAAATCAACAAAATCTACAAACCATTGGCCAAACTGACAAAAGAAAAGAAGAAGAAGAAGCAAATGAGAATTGAGATGGGGGACATTACAACAGACCCAAATGAAATAAAAGAGATCATAACAGAATACTATGAAAAATTGTACTGTGACAAATTTGAAAACCAAGAGGAAACACACTACCTTACTAAACTAACACAAACTGAAGTAGAAAAACTAAACAGACCCATAACAAGAGAAGAAATTCAAGAGGTCATAAAAAAAAAAAACTCCCAATAAAAAATCCCTGGCCTAGATGGCTTCACTAGAGAATTTTACCACACATTCAGAGAAAAGCTCACACCAGTACTAAAAATATTTCAGAGCATAGAAAAGGAATTAATACTCCTGAATTTATTCTATGAGGCCATCATAACCATGATATCAAAGCCAGACAAAGATACTACAAAAAAAGAAAATTAAAAACCAATATCTCTCATGAATATAGATGCAAAAATTCTCAACAAAATTCTAGCCAATAGGACTCAGCATTATATAAAAAGAAAATAATACACCAGGACCAAGTGAGATTCGTATCAGGTATGAAAGGATGGTTCAACATTAGAAAATCAATCAATGTAATCCACCACATAAATAGAACAAAAGAAAAGAATCATGATCATCTCAGTTAACACAGAAAATGCATTTGATAAAGTCCAATACTCGTTCATAATAAAAACTCTCAATAAAATAGGTAGAAAGGGAAATTCCTCAACATAATAAAGGACAACTATACAAAATCAATAGCCAACATCATTCTCAACAGAGAGGACTGAAAACATTCCTTCTGAGAATAAGACAAGGATGGCTTTTATCACCACTCGTGTGTAACATTGAGCTGGAAGTCCTAGTTAGAGCAAGAAGGCAAGAAAAAGAAATAAAGAGCATCCAGACTGGTAAGTAAGAAGTAAAGTATCCTTATTCACAGATGACATGATACTATACATAGAGAACTCCAAAGATTCCATAAGAAAACTACTGGAACTAATAGAAACATTCAGCAGAGTAGCAGAATATAAAATCAACATATGAAAAGCAGTTGGATTCCTATACACTAACAAAGAGAACTTCAAAAATGGAATCAGGAAAACAATACCATTTATAATAGTCCCTAAAAATATAAAATACTTAGCAATAAATATAACCAGGGAAGTCAAAGACTTACACAAAGAAAACTGCAAAACTCTATTGCAAGAAACCAAACAAGACCTACATAAATGGAAAAACATACCATGCTCATGGATTGGACGTCTCAACATTGTGAAAATGTCAATCCCACCCAAAGTGATCTACAGGTATAACACAATCCCAATCCAAATACTAATAGCATTCTCTATCAAGATGGAAAAACTAATCACCAACTTTATATGGAAAGGAATGAGGCCCCAGATAAGCAAATCATTATTGAAGAAAAAGAACAAAGTGGGAGGCCTCACACTATCTGAACTTAGAACCTACTATACAGCCACAGTACTCAAAATAGCCTGGTACTGGTACAATGACAGATACACAAACCAATGGAATAGAATCGGGAACCCAGATATAAATCCATCTACCTATGGTGAGCAGATCTTTGACAAAGGACCATCTAGGTCAATTGGCATAAGACAGTTTATAAAGAAAATGTTCTACACCCTACTTTTGTGAGTAGCATTTGGAGTCTTAAAAGCTTGTGAGCTGCCAGCTAAAATACATCTATTGGTTCCATCGTGTTCGGAGCAAAGGAGAATGAAGAAAACCAAAGACGCAAGAAAAATATCAGTCCACGTGAACCACAGTCCCCACCAGCATGAGCCAGGAAAACTAGAGGGTTCCAGGCTACAACCAATGACCACTCTGACAGGGATCACAATAGAGGGTTCCAGACAGAGCAGGAGAAAAATGTAGACCAAAATTCAAATTCACAAAAAAAGACTAGACTTACTTGTCTGACAGAGACTGGAAGAACTCCTGAGAATATGGTCCTGGACACCGGGCTAACGCAGAACTGAAATCACTTCTGAAGTCCACCTTTCAGCCAAAGATTAGACAGGCCTATAAAACAAACAATAACACACATGAGGAATGTGCTTCTTAGTTCCCTCAAGTATAAGAGACTAAATGGGCAATACCTGGCTAAAAACAAAGAAGACAAGGCAGGAAGGGGCAGGAAAACTGGACAAATGGACATGGAGAACCCAGGGTAGGAAGGGACAGGGGGAGAGTGCAGACACATTGCAGGGATTGCAACTAGTGTCACAAAACAATTTGTGTATACATTTGTATACACAATTTGGGCAGTGAACTTTCACTTAAAACATAAAGATTTTATTACTAAGAAAGAAAGAGAGAAAGCTTGCTGACTAGGCAACTAGAAATCTCTGAAAAGTTTTCCTTATTTTTTTTGGTTACTTACTCTGTCAAAGAAAATATACTATAGGGTTTCCTCAATTTGTGTTTCCAACAGAACACTACTATACGTTAAGTAAATATTGTTTAATTTATATTTATACATATTTATATATTTATACATTACAAAATTTACACCTCCTTATATTGTGAATCTGTTTATTACAAGTTTAAAGAATATGATCACGTGTCTTCATTGAGAATTTACTTCAAACACAGTAAATTAGAACTCTTGTATGCATTTAGTACTTTCCCCTTGAATTTAACTTTATCTGGAATGAATATTATGAATACTGCTTTATTTATATTGTTTAATAAAGTGTTGCCTAATCTCTTTTAACTTTTATGAGGAATTTTGCTTCTGAGCTATCTCATTAATAGTTGAATTTTATTTCCAAACAAACCTGTATGTCTTTTACATTGAGTACAAGAATTTGAAAATTTTAATTTGTTCTCATAAGAGTTGTAGCTGGTCTTCTGTTGCCTTTTATGCATTCTGGGTTTTATGCTTTCTCACTTAAGTTACTCTTTGTTTTATATGTGGCAAACTCAATATATTATGCTTGGTTTGTTTTTATCTTTTCCAGTGATTCTTGAGGTACATATTATGCTTGAAATTTTCCTAGAATGTTTTACAAAAGCTTACACTTAACATGCATTATTAGTTAACTATATTCTAGTATTAAACAGTGCATTTTTACTTTTTTTGTAAAATGAAACAATTGGTACACTTTATATCTCTCTGCTCTCCTATTGCATTCAAAATATGTTTTTTTAAATAAAGGTGAGAGCTATACATGTATTTTTTAAAAAAAGATGAAATATTTGATATTTAACTATATTTTTATGATCTTCTTTCTGCGATTAGATATTGGTATATTTTGTGAGTCCCTCCACATATTAGTATATTTTTCTATTGTCTTCTCCCATGAATGATAACTTAGTTATAGAAAATTCATGCTGTCTTCTTCTCCCCTTTAAAATCTGTAGATACCATGTTACTGTTTTCATGAGTTTAATATTGCAAAAAATATAAGAAGCCAGTCTAACATTTGTTTCTTTCATAATTATCAAACTAAATATTGCTTATGCTAAATTTTCCTAGTTTCTTCTTCAGAGTCCTCTATTATTTGAAGATTAGAGTTTTCATCATTGTGCTCCACATCAGTACATTATGAGAAAAAAGATTATTTTAATTTTTGTGATATCAATTGTACACTTTGTTTCCTCTTTTTAATTCTACTACAGCATTTCTGGTTTCTTTACCCTGTCTGAACCAGCTAGGAAACTGAACAAATATATTTAAATACATCATAAAGAGTCATTTGTTAGCAAAATGTATATGTTTTATTTTGTTGTTGTTGTTGTTAGGTGCCATCAATTGGTTCAGACTGATAGTGACCCTATGCACAACAGAACGAAACACTGCCCGGTCCTGCGCCATCCTCACAATCCTTGTTATGAATAAGCCCATTGTTGGCAGCTACTGTGTCAGCCCATCTCATTGAGGTTCTCCCTCTTTTTCGATGACCCTCTAGTTTACCAAGCACGACGTCCTTTTCCAGAGACTGATCCCTCCTGACAACATGTCCAAAGTATGTGAGACATAGTCTTGCCATCCTTGCATCTAAGGAGTATTCTGGTTGTACTTCTGCCAAGACAGATTTGTTCCTTCTTTTGATAGTCCATGATGTAATATTCTTTGCCAATACCACAATTCAAAGGCAACAATTATTCTTCAGTCTTCCTTATTCATCGTCCAGCTTTCACATGCATAGGAGGCAATTGAAAACACCATGGATTGAGTCAGGTGCACCTTAGTCTTCAAGGTGACGTCTTTGCTTTTCAGCACTTTGAAGAGGTATTTTGCAGCAGATTTGCCCAATGTAATGTGTCTTTTGATTTCTCGACTGCTGCTTCCATGAGTATTGATTGTGGATCCAAGTAAAATGAAATCCTTGACAACTTCAATCTTCTCCCCGTTTATCATGATATTAGTTATTGGTCCAATTGTGAGGATTTTTGTTTTCTCTATGTTGAGTTGTAATCCATACTAAATGTTGTAGTCTTTGATCTTCATCAGTAAGTGCTTCAAGTCCTCTTTGCTTTCAGCAAGCAACGTTGTGTCATCCGCATAACTCAGGTTGTTAATGAGTCTTCCTCCAGTCCTGATGCTGTGTTCTTCTTCATATAGTCCAGCTTCTCAGAATATTTGCTCAGCATACAGACTGAATAGTTACGGTGAAAGGATACAACCCTGTGCACACCTTTCCGGACTTTAAACCATGCAGTATTCCCTTGTTCTGTTCGAATAACTGCCTCTTGATCTATGTACAGGCTCCCCATGAGCACAGTTAAGTGTTCTGTATTCTCATTCTTCGCAATGTTATCTGTAATTTGTTATGATCCACACAGTCGAATGTCTTTGCATAGTCCATAAAACACAGGTAAACATCTTTCTGGTATTGTCTGCTTTCAGCCAGAACCCCTCTGACATCAGCCATGATATCCCTGGGTCCACGTCCTCTTCTGAATCCGGCCTGAATTTCTGGCAGTTCCCTGTCGATACACTGCTGCAGCCGCTTTTGCATGATCTTCAGCAAAATTTTACTTGCATGTGATATTAATGATATTGTTCGATAATTTCTGTATTCAGTGAGATCACCTTTCTTGGGAATAGATATAAATCTAGATCTCTTCCAGCTGATTGGCCAGTCTATCAGTTTGTCATATTGTGGGGGCTTGCATGTTGCTGTGATGCTGGAAGCTATGCTACTGGTATTCAAATACCAGCAGACTCATCCATGGCGGACAGGTTTCAGCTGAGCTTCCAAACTAAGATAGATTAGGAGGAAGGACCCGGCAGTCTACTTTTGAAAAGATTTAGCCAGTGAAATTCTTATGAATAGCAGCGAAACATTGTTTGGTATAGTGCAGAAGATGAGCCCCTCAGGTTGGAAGGTACTCAAAAGATGACTGGGGAAGAGCTGCCTCCTCAAAGTAGAGTCGACCTTGATGCGAATGGATACAAGCTTTCAAGACCTTCATTGGCTGATGTGGTGTGACTCAACATGAGAAGAAACAGCTGAAAACAACAATTAATAATTGGAAAGTGGAATGTATGAAGTATGAATCTAGGAAAATTGGGAGTCATCAAAAATAAAATGGAACACATAAACATTGATATCCTAGGCATTAGTAAGCTGAAATGGACTGGTATTGGCCAGTTAGAATTGGACAATCATATGGTCTACTATGCCAGGAATGACAACTTGAAGAGGAATGGCATCACATTCATTGTCAAAAAGAATATTTCAAGATCTATCCTGAAGTACAACACTGTCAGTGATAGGATAATATCCATATGCCTACAAGAAAGACCAGTTAATAAGACTATTAGTCAAATTTACACACCAAACACTAAGGCCAAAGATGAAGAAGTTGAAGATTTTTACCAACTTCTGCAGTCTGAAATTGATCAAACATGCAATCAGGATGCATTGATAATTACTGGAGATTGGAACGCAAAAGTTGGAAACAAAGAAGTAGTATTGGTAGTTGGAAAATAATGGCCTTGGTGATAGAAGCAATGCCGGAGATCACATGATAGAATTTTGCAAGACCAACAACTTTTTCATTGTAAATACCTTTTTTCACCAACATAAACAGCAACAATACACGTGGACCTCGCCAGACAGGGATACACAGGAATCAAATTGACTACATCTATGGGAAGAGATGATGGAAAAGCTCAATATCATCAGTCAGAACAAGGCCAGGGGCCGACTGCAGAACATGCCATCAATTGCTCATATGCAAGTTCAAGTTGAAACTGAAGAAAATTAGAGCAAGTCAATGAGAGTCAAAGTATGACCTTGAGTAGATCCCACCTGAATTTAGTGACCATCTCAAGAATAGATTTGAAGTGTTGAGCACTAATGACTGAAGACCAGACGAGTTGTGGAATGACATCAAGGACATCATACATGAAGAAGGCAAGAGGTCATTAAAAAGACAGGAAAGAAAGAAAAGACCAAAATGGATGTCAGAAGAGACTCGGAACGTCAGGTAGCCAAAGCAAAAGGAAAAAATTATGAAGTAAAAGAGTTGAACAGAAGATTTCAAAGGGCAGCTCGAGAAGACAAAGTAAAGTATTATATACTGACATGTGCAAAAACCTGGAGATGGAAAACCAGAAGGGAAGAGCACGCTCAGCATTTCTCAAGCTGAAAGAACTGAAGAAAAAATTCTAGGCTCAAGTTGCAATATTGAAGGATTCTATGGGGAAAATATTAAACGACTCAGCGAGCATCAAGAGAAGATGGAAGGAATACGCTATAAAGAATTGGTCAAGGTTCAACCATTTCAGGAGATACCATATGAGCAGGAACCAATGGTACTGAAGGAAGAAGTCAAAGCTACACTGAAGGCATTGGCAAAAAACAAGTCTCCAGGAATTGATGGAAAACCAACTGAGATGTTTCAACAAACGGATGCAGCACTGGAGATACTCACTCATCTATGCCAAGAAATTGTTTTATTTTAGTTTTGTTTATTAGATGCTATTTTGTGAAGCAGCCAGACTTTGGTTTAAATGCTGTCTCAGTTTACTAGTGCTGCCTTAACAAAAAATACGACAAATGGGTGAGTGTCTTTAAAGAACAGCAATGTATTTTCTCACAATTCTGGAAGCTAAATATCCAATAAGGATCTTGGCCTTTTCTCTTCCTTCTGTGGGCTTCTCGCCTAGTTCCTGGTGTCTGCCAACAATCCTTGGTGTTTCTTTGCTTGTAGATTGGTCCTCACATGTTGTCTGTCTCCCCTCTGTGTGTATGTCTCAGTGTCTATGCTGTTCTTTTTATAAGACAAATTCAAAAGTGATTAGGTCTAGGACCCACACTACTCTGATATAACCTTGTTAGCATAACAAAAGAAAACTTCTATTTCCAAACATGGTCATATTCACAGGTTCCAGGAATAGAACTCCAACATAACTCTTTGGGGGGACACAATTCAATTGATAACACCTGCCCTTTACAAAAGCATCAATTCTATTCTTTTTTTCATTTTATCATATACTGCAATGCCCGGTAGACCACGCTGATAAAGTTGAAAGGGAGTGATGATATATTGTATCATGTGAGATGCTAACACCTCAGGTATTTTAAACTGGTTTAAAGGTAGAAAGAGACCTCTGTGGCTCATATTAATTATAACTTCAAAAACATACTTCACCTGTTCAAAATGTTAGATACCAGCCTACAACCATAATGAGAGGAAGGCTGAATTTTCTTCCTACATACTTTCAGGACATCAGCAGCTTTGTTTCAGGAGAAAATAAACAGAGAGAATAACTACTTTATAAGGTTATTGTGAGGATTAAATATCTTAATATAGATAAAGCACTTAAAACAGTGCCTACCACAGAGTAAACATAGGTAAGTTTAGCTGTCTTTACTAATTATTCAAAAACTCCCCCCAGATCAATCCAATTACTTATTCAGTTCTGTCAGTAGATTTGTCATTGGTCACAGTTTCTATTTGCCTTCATGTGTATCTATTTGAGGAGCCCTGGTGGTGCAGCGGTTAACAGCTAGGCTGCTAACCAAAAGATAGGCAGTTCGAATCCACTAGCAACTCCTTGGAAACCATTTGGGGCAGTTCTACTCTGTCCTATAGGATCACTATGAGTCACATTTGACTCAATGGCAACAGATTTGGTTTAGGTTGGTATCTATTTGCAATTCAAAGAAAATGGTGGGGAATGCTAACCAGACAAGATAATAAACTGGAGGTCAGAGAAAGCCTTTGGTTGCTCAAATGATGACGACTATCCTTTTACTTACATTTCATCAAGAATATATGATGTTTGCTACCTAGATGCCCATGAACAGATGAAAGGATAAATAAACTATGGTACATACATACAGTGGAGTACTACATAACTACATAACGGCAAAAAACAATGATGAATCTGCGAAGCATCTCACAGCATGGATGAATCTGGAGGGCATTATGCTGAGTGAAATAAGTCAATCACAAAAGGACAAATATTGTATGAGACACTACTATAAAAATTCATGAAAATGGTTACACAAAAAAAGAAACAATCTTTGATGGTTACGAGAGAGGGAAACTGTGGGGGTGAAAAACACTAAACAGACAATAGATAAGTGGTACCTTTGGTGAAGGGTAAGACAGAACACAATACTGGGGAAGCCAGCACAACTTGTACAAGGCAAGGTCTTGGAAGCTCCACAGACACATCCAAACTCCCTGAAGTAACGAATTACTGGGCTGAGGGCTGTGGTGACCATGGTCTCAGGGAACATCTAGCTCAATTGGCATAACATAGTTTATAAAGAAAATTTTTACACTCTTCTTTGGTGAGTAGTGTCTGCGGTCTTAAAAGCCTGTGAGCAGCCATCTGAGATACTCCACTGGTCTCACCCCTTCAGGAGCAAGGGAAAATGAAGAAAACTAAAGACACAAGTGAAAGATTAGTCCAAAGGACTAATGGACCACAACTACCATGGCCTCCACCAGTCTGAGTCCAGTACAACTAGATGGTGCCCGGCTACCACCACTGAGTGCTCTGACGGGGATCACAATTAAAGGTCCTGGACAGAGTTGGAGAAAAACGTAGAACAAAATTCTGACTCACAAAAGATCAGGCTTACTCACCTGACAGAGACTGGAGAAACCCTGAGAGTATGGCTCCCGGACACCCTTTTAGCTCAGTAATGAAGTCACTCCTGAGGTTCACCCTTCAGCCAAAGATTAGACAAGCCCATAAAAAAAAATGAGACTAAAGGGGCACACCAAGGGCAAGGACTAGAATGCAGGAGGAGACAGGAAAGCTGGTAATAGGGAACCCAATATGGAGAAGGGAGAGTGTTGATATGTCATGAAGTTGTTAACCAATGTCATAAAACAATACGTGTACTAACTGTTTAATGAGAAATTATTTATTCTGTAAACCTTCGTCTAAATTACAATAGTAATAATAAAAAAAAAAAAAGAATACATGTTTTCTTAAGTCCATTCCAAAGGCCCCCTTATTTTTTCCTGCCATTGGAGGGTGAGAAACTTGACAGCGTGTGTTAGTCCTTGTATTTTTACAAAGATTTAATACAATCCCTAACACAGCCTGGAGATTTCAGTTTTTCATTTCATTAATGAATAAACAAATTATGAGAAGACAGAATCTGTATAGTCATAATCAGGATTGTATTTTTCATCTTTTTTTTACCTAAAATATTTTAGTCTGAAACTTGTAAAAAATAGATTGAAAGAAAATAATACAACGAATTTGAATAAACTTGCTTAACTTTGCTAGGACCTAAAAGTAAAAATTCAGAGTCTCTTCTGACATCCATTTTGGTTTTTTCTTTCTTTTTTGTCTTTTTAATGATCATTTGTATGATGTCCTTGATATCATCCCACAACTCATCTGGTCTTCAGCCATTAGAGTTCAGTGCATCAGATCTATTCTTGACATGGTCTCTGTTCAGGTGGAATATACTGTCGTGGACTTGTTTTAAATTTCTTCAGCTTCATCTTGAACTTGCGTATGAGCAATTGATGGTCTGTTCCACATACAGCTCCTGGCCTTTTTCTGACTGATTATATTGAGCTTCTCCATCATCTCTTCCCACAGATATAGTCTGTTTGGTTCCTGTGTATTTCATCCGGCAAGGTCCATGTGTATAGTTGTTGTTTATGTTGTTGAAAAAAGGTATTTTCTATGAATAAGTTGTTGGTCTTCCAAAATTCTGTCATGCAATCCCTGGCGTTATTTCTATAACCAAGGTCATGTTTTCCAGCTACAGATCCTTCTTTGTTTCCAGCTTCCCCATTCTAATCACCAGTAATTATCAATGCAGCTTCATTACATATTTGGTCAATTTCAGGGTGCAAAAGTTGGTACAAATCTTCAATTTCTTTGTCTTTGGCAGTAATGGTTGGTACGTAAATTTGAATAATAGTCACATTACTTGATCTTCCTTGTAGGCATATGGATATTATCCTGTCACTGACAATGTTGTACTTCAGGATAAATCTTGAAACGGTCTTTTTGACAATGAATATAACGTCTTTCCTTTTTAATTTTTCATTTCCAGCATAGGAAACAATATGATTGTCCAGTTCAAAATGGCTAACACAAGTCCATTTCAGCTCACTTATGCCTCGGATATCGACCTTCAAGTGTTCAATTTCATTTTTGACGACTTTCAATTTTCCTTGATTCAAACTTCATATGAAAAAAGCAAAAGGTTATTAAAAAGACAGAAACAAAAGAAAAGATCAAAACGGATGTCAGCAGTGACTCTGAAACTTACTCTTGAATGTAGAGTAGCTAAAGCAAAAGGAAGGAATGATGAAGTAAAACAGCTGAACAGAAGAGTTCAAAGGGTGGCTTAAGCAGACAAAGTAAAGTGTTATAATGAAAAGTGCAAAGACCTGGAGTGAGAAAACCAAAAGGGAAGAACACACATGGCATTCTCAACCTGAAAGAACAAAAGAAAAAATTCAAGCTTTGAGTTGCAATATTGAAGGATATTGGGCAGAATATCGAGCAATGCAGAAAGCATAGAAAGAAGGTAGAAGGAATACACAAAGTCACTATATCAAAAAGAATTGTTTCAATGTTCAACCACCTCAGGAGGTAGCATAAGATCAAGAACCGATGGTACTGAAAGAAGGGGTCCAAGAAGTACTGAAGGCACTGGTGAAAAACAAGGCTCCAGGAATTGACAGAATACCAGCTGAGGTGTTTCAACAATGAATGCAACACTGGGAGAGCTCAGTAGTCTATGCCAAGAAATTTGGAAGACTGCTACCTGGCCAACCAATTGGAATAGATCCATATTTCTGCTTATCCCAAAGAAAAGTTATCCAACAGAATGTGGAAATTATCTAACAATATCATTAATATCACATGCAAGTAAAATTATGCTCAAAATAATTCAAAAATGATTACAGCAGTACATTGACAAGGAATGCGAGAAGTTCAAGCCTTATTCAGAAGAGGACATGGAACAAAGGATATCATGGCTGATGTCAAATGGATATTGGCTGAAAGCAGAGAATACCAGAAAGATGTTTACCTGAGTTTTATTGACTATGCATATGCATTCCACTGCTGGATCATAACAAATTATGGATAACATTGCAAATAATGGGATTCCAGAATACTAAATTGTGCTCATGTGGAACCTGTACATGGAGCCCTGGTGGCTCAGTGGTTAAGAGCTCAGCTGCTAACCAAAAGGTTAGCAGTTTGAATACACCAGCCACTCCTTGGAAATTCTATGGGGCAGTTCCACTTGTCCTATAGGGTCGATATAGGTCAGAATCAACTCAATGGCAATGGATTTTTTGGTTTGGAACTTGTACATAGATTGAGAGGCACTTGTTCAAACAGAACAAGGGGATACTGCCTGGTTTAAAATCAGGAAAGATGTGCGTCAGGGTTGTATCCTTTCACCATGCATATTCAATCTGTACGCTGAGCAAATAATCTGAGAAGCTGGACTATATGAAGAAGAACACAGCATCAGGACTCGAGGAAGACTTATTAACACCTGCGATATGCGAACATTGATAACAAAACATTGCTTGCTGAAAGTGAAGAGGATTTGAAGCACTTACTGAAGAAGATCAAAGTCTGCAGCCTTCAGTATGGATTACACCTCAACATAAAGAGAACAAAAATCCTCACAACTGGACCAATAAGCAACATCATGATAAATGCAGAAAAGATTGAAGTTGTCAAGGATTTCATTTTACTTGGATTCACATTCAAACCCCATGGAAGCAGCAGTCAAGAAATCAAACAAGGTATTGCACTGGGCAAATCTGCTGCAAAAGAGCTCTTTAAAGTGTTAAAAAGCAAAGATGTCGCCTTGAGAACTAAGGTGCACCTGACCCAAGCTGTGGCATTTTCAATCACCTTATATGCATGTGAAAGCTGGACAATGAATAATTGAGGCCTTTGAATTATGGTGCTGGTGAAGAACATTGAGTGTGTAGTGGACCGCCAGAAGAACAAATAAATCTGTCTTGGAAGAAGTACAGCAAGAATGCTTCTTAGAAGCAGGGATGGTAAGACTTCATCTCACGTACTTTGGACATGTTATCAGGAGACACCCGACCCTGGAGAAGGACATCATATTTGGTAAAGTAGAGGATTAGCAAAAAACAGGAAGGCCCTCAATGAGATAGACTGACACAGTGGCTGCAACAATGGGCTCAAACACAGCAACGATTGTGAGGATGGCACAGGACCGGGCGGTGTTTTCTTCTATTATACATAGGGGTCGTTATGACTCAGAATCCACTTTACGGCACCTAACAGCAAAAAAGAAAATTAAAAATAGCAAGCATATGGATTCCATTTCTCTTAAAATGTACAAGGATTAAAATTAAAAGAAATAAAATGTTTGATAAATAGGCTTTTTAATTCAAGAGATGGATTTTTTTCTACTTTTGTTGATAAAAGAAATTAACATAATGAAAGTGTACACTTTCTCCTATTTTTTCTGTTTTCTTGCACTTCGATGAAAGAACTGAGCCCTTCTGGCCTCTTCAGGTGTTTCAACAATAAAGACTTAATTTTAATTTTTTTTTTTGTCTTGGCAGACAACACAGTAAAGCATATACAAGTATGTATTATTTTTTAAGATTATAGAGGTTTACTAACAATTTAACCAAAAAAAAAAACCCCAAACCTGTTTCATCGAATTGATTCCAACTCATAGTGTCCCTCTAAGACAGAGTATAACTGCCCCATAGGGTTTCCAATTTAAAGAGGTTAATTGGTGGTCATAAAATTACAGCAATGACATTTCAAGTTGTATAACAACAAGCTACCAATAAATTACCAATATACATATAAAAGCCCAAAATCAAACCCGTTATAATCTAGTCTATTCTGACTCTTAGCGACCCTATAGGACAGAGTAGAACTGCCCCATAGGGTTTCCAGGTCTTGGCTGGTGGACTCGAACTGCCGATCTCTTGGTTAGCAGCCAAGCTCTTAACCACTGTCCTGCCAGAGCTCCAATATACATATAGCTCATCATATTTCAAAAGCTATTTAAAGATTTTATATTAAAATTGTGATTATTTTGCTGTTGGGATTACATAGTGATGAAATTACAAAAAATTATTTTGAATTTTCATTATTTGCTCAAATAACTAAAAATTGATAATTAATTATTCATTATTTTTCCATAATATTTGTGTATGAAGCCATTTGAATTCAATGAAAATAAAAAGAATCTCTGAACTAAAATAAATACAACTATATATATTTTTTATTTTCATTAAATATCTTGTAGGATGCATTTTCAGCTAAATATTTAAAGTCTATTCCAAAATAGTTACATTTTATAGGAATTATTGATTCACTTACACAAAAATATGGATTAAATTTTATAAAAGACAATTCATACATGTATTCATCACTTAAGATGAAATTCATTTTCAAAGAACATGTTCCTTTTTCCTGTTATATATTCAATCTCACTAAATATAAATTTAAAAAACAAATGTTGATAGATAGCTTTATTACATATAAAATTGCAAAAGATTTAAACAAAATGATAATAGCTAATGCCAGCAAGGAGTCCTTGAATGGTATCAACTGTGAGTAGGCTTGGCTGTTAGTCAAATGGTTGACAGTTGGAGTCCACCCATAGGCACCTCAGAAGAAAGGCCTGGCAATCTACTTCTGAAAGATCAGCAATTGACAACACTATGGAGCACAGTTCTTCTCTGACACACATGGGGTCACCGTGAGTAGTAGTTAACTCGACAGCAACTGGTTTGGTTTGGGTTTAAATGTAGATACAGATGCATGTAGCATCATTGATAGTGTAAAATGCCTGGAATTGACTTAAGTATCTAAAATATTAAAATGGTTAATTAAAGTAATTTACAGTTTTATAATACCATTTAAAGTAATGCTATGTGTGTATGTGTGTGTGAAGAGCTTTAAATGTTTATATATTTTTATTACTAATCCTGCTAAAAACTTATTCTAGGTACAATGATGTGTAGACAAAGATATATCAACAAAGACATTTTTTACAGCATTATATACAATATCAAAAGGAGAGTTTTATACAAATGTATCTTCTACATAATAGAGTAGAACCAAGTAATTAAAATAATACTTTTAAAATATTTAATGATACTAAAAAGGGTTCATGGAAATATGTTAAATAAAAATGAAAAGGCAGAATTATGCAAGTTTTGTACATAAAAATGTATAAATTACAAATGTTCACAAAAAATAAAAGCAAATAAAAATAGTCTGAATAAATATATAGAAATCCAAAGAGTTCATTTATTTATGGTATGACTGCATGTAATTTTTTTCTTCTATATAATTCTGTGAATTTTCCAAATGTTCTACAATTAATATGTTAATTTTATCATAATAAAATATAATATTATGGCATAAATACTATGTGGATCAATTGCTAAGAAAGAAATATGTAAAAAGGTTTATATAGTTGATAAAAATTATGTGAAATATATTTGTCTTTGGTAGATGATTTACATTAAATGGAGAGTATCATTTTTCAAATTGCATTTCATGGTGATTTTCTCTTTTCCTTTAATAATTCTATTTCTATAATCCTTCTCCTCATTTATTTATTTACTTATTCCATCATTTAGGTTTGTCAGTATGGGCTCTTGGATATTTATTTTATTCTTAGATTTATAATTCATTACTATCGCAATTTATTTTGTTGCTCAGATTGTTCCAGCTTTGGCCAATGGGAGCTCTCTCTGGTTGCAGCAGTGTCCTCTTGTCACGCCCCTATCCTTTTGCTTTTAGCAATTCTTTGCAGTCTGGCTCAATAAGATGCGCTAGGCTTGTCTTCTACATTTCTTGCCCCAGTCCTAAGATCAGCCATTTTCTAAGGAAACTTGTTTCTTTTTATTGCAGTATTTGGAAACTAAGATCTTTTTTTGTTTGTTTTTTTTTTTTTTTTAATATATATAGGAAAAGACATACATATATATGAAAAAGAGGAAGACCCTCAACCAGATGAAGTGACACAGTGGCTGCAACAATGGGCTCAAACATAGCAATGATTGTGAGGATGGAGCAGGAATGGGCAATGTTTTGTTCTGCTGTACATAGGGTCACTATGAGTTGGAACCAACTTGACAGCACCTAACAACAA
>NW_004444179.1:2124014-2143885 GCF_000243295.1 Trichechus manatus latirostris
ATATATATATATATATATATACATATACACATATATATATAATCTTTTTTTTTAAAGATCTTGAAGCTAGGTGTTCTTTACTTGGGCATCACTGCTTCTAGAGACACCACAGTAATAATTGCTGCAGGCAAAAATCCATGGATGAACACTCTGGTTACAAAACATTGACGAGAAACAGTATAGTTGCAAGTCCTCAATATATCTCTCTCCAAATAGTTATTAAATATTGTGGTAGTTTTAACACATGTTCACAAAATTTTTATATCTCTCTAGGGAGTGGGGTTTAATGTTCCCCAGCCCCATCCCCAACCTAGAATGCAGGCTGAACTTGGCAATTTCCTTCTAATTTTTAAAGTATGGAAAGAGGAGGAAGTTTTATAGTGAAGAAGACCGGCAGGCACTTTCTTAACCTTAACCAAATGATCGAGGTAACATTATCAATAATAAGTCGTGTTGATATCATTTCTGATATGACACCATGGCCTTCTTCTCCCAAATCCATAATCCCAGTCTAATTGTGGGATAGCATAAGACAAACCCAAACTGAGGGATATTAGATATAAATATCTAATCAGCACTCTTCAGAAGTGTCAATGTCATGAAGATAAGAACGATCAAGAACCTTTCCTAACTTGGAAGAAACTAAGAGACATGAAGACTGAATGCAATGCGGTATCCTAGACTGGAACTTGGAACAGAAGAAGAGCACTAGTGGAAAACTAATGATATCCAAGTAACACTGGAAGTTTTTAAAATAGTATTCTACCTTTGTTAGTTTCTTCATTGTGATAAACGTGCCACAGTTATATAAGAAGTAACTATTAGAAGTAGCTAGGTAAAGGGTATATGAGAACTCTATGTACTATTATCTTAGAGTTCTCTAGAGAACCAGAACAGTACGAGAGAGAGAGAAGAAAGTGAAGGAGTTCTGACAAAATATCTATTTATAATCTGTAGGCAGAATGCATTCTAGGCAAAATTCCTTTTTTTTTTTTTTTTGTTTTTTTGCTGTTAAGGTCTTCAACTGATTGGATGAGGCCCACCCACATTATGGAGGGTAATCTGCTTTGTTTAAGGCCTACTGATTTAATCACATGTAACTATTTCATAACAGCATCTACACCTGTGTCTGCCCGAACAAATGGGCACCTAAGCCTAATGAAGTTGATACATAAAATTAACCATCACAACTATCTTTGAAACTCTTCTCTAAAATCTAAAATTATTTCAAAATAAAATGTACAAAGATAGGACATGTTTCCAATATATACAAGTTTTATTTAACATGATCCCATTCAAAGCAAAACCTTCCTGTGTGTGTGTGTATTTGTGTACATCCTATCACAGAGCGTACATGCCTATCACAATGAATAAATTGAAGCTAAAATTATTATTATTTTGTTAGTAACAATATATATTACCATTATCATTTTGGAATTTTGAAATTATATTGTATTGGAAATTGATTCTGGAAGGAAGAATTTACAGCTAATATCATAGGCAGTGTGGAATCATTGAAAACTTGTGAGAACAGACTGATAGAGCTTCTGGGTACGCAGATGGGTAATCATATATAGTCATGTTAACTAACAGAAATGAAGATCATCAATCTATTTTTATGTAGTCCAACTTAGAGGAGGAAAAGAGATTAAATACTGTTTTATAGGAAGAATCCCTTGCTGGAATACTGAAGTGTCTGTCGTGTATGTCTCTGGGACCAGAGTCTCGTCTTTGGTTTCTCTTTAATTCCTGTGATGGCTAATTCAGTATCTTTATACTGAAGGCTCTTGGTAAGTCCTCACTGACTGAATGCTTTCCGTGATTCTTTCATCCCACCTCTGATTTACTGCGTTCCATTCATCCAACAATGAAGAACAGGTGAAAAATTGATGCAGTTCTTCTGAAATCTCTGTTCAGTTAGCTGTTCAACTATATTTTAAAAGGCGTCATGGTTTGAATTATGTCCCCCCAAAATTGTGTGTATCAGTTTGGCTGGGCCATGATTCCCAGAATTGTGTGGTTGGCCTCCATTTTGTGATTGTAATTTTATGTTAAAGGGGATTAGGGTGGTATTGTAATACCACCTTGACACAGGTCACATCCAATGTAAAGGGAGTTTCTCTGGGGTGTGGCCTGCACCACCTTTTATCTCTCAAGAGAGAAAAAGAAAGGGAAGCAAGCAGAGAGTTGGAGACCTCATACCATCAAGAAAGCAATGCCAGAAGCAGAGCGCGTCCTTTGGACTGGGGTCCCTGCGCCGAGAAGCTCCTAGTCAAAGGGAACACTGATGAGAAGGCCGACAGAGAAAGAAAGACTTCCCCTGGAGCTGACACCCTGAATTTGGACTTTTAGCCTACTTTAACTGTGAGGAAATAAACTTCTCTTCGTTAAAACCATCCAGTTGTGGTATTTCTGTTATAGCAGCACTAGATGACTAAGACAAAAGGGACTGTGCATCTGTCAGAATGGAAGGGAGGAGAAAATATTTTTCATTTTAAGAACCCGTGTCCATTTGACTGATTCCAGTCAAATGGAAGGAAGTCTGCAATTATTCTGACTTCAAATAGCAGGCCTTGCAGGAATTTCTGCAGAAAGCTATGGAGCACGGCATTTCTCCTGCCTCAAAGAACTATGGAACTTTATCAACACTTTTAAGAAGCATTCGGTGGTAGTGCTCTGCCTAACACAATGGTCTTCTAAACCTGGTGAAACAATTCATGGCACTTAGAAAATAAGGACAACATAAAGGTTTCAGTTTTCACGTAATCAAGAAAGTTTATCTTGTTCTGATTAAACAGGCTTGGAAACACTGTGCATAGAAGCAAAAGTACAACTCAATAGTTATTAATGTTTAACCTTTTTTTTTTTTGGTATCATTGTCAAGGTAAGCTAGGATTCTATTAAGCAACCACTTGAATTTGCTGCAAAATTATTTATCTTATAGCATTAATTTAGAATAAAGCTTGAGTAATATGCATATGAAAAAGTCTACATTAAATTCTTCATCAAACCAACTGACTATACTCATTCTTTTAAGTCCAGGACAGGCAGGGCATTGAATGTTTCATGGCTGTACAGAGTATTAAGCAATGACTAACACATGTTGACCCCAGAATAGTCCATAAGAAAGCATTCAATTTTATAAACAGTTCTTGAAGAAAAAAAAAGTATAAAAGCCCAGTGGGTGCTTTTAAACCAAAAAAAAAAAAAAACCTGTTGCCATCGAGTCTATTACGATTCATAGCGACCCTATAGGACAGAGTAGAACTGCCCTACAGGGTTTCCAAGGAGCGGCTGGTGGATTCAAACTGCCGACCTTTTGGGTAGCAGCCGAACGCTTAACCACTGTGCCACCAGGGCCACATAGGTGCCTTTAGTTCTCAATAATTATGGCAAGCCTAAAATGTAAATCTAAATTAATAGAACCCCAAGCTTTGATTCATGTGTGATTACAAATACTACCCCAAAAAAGAAAATTTTGTAGAAAAAAAAAAATCTCACTATCTTAAAAGACACGTTGTGATTAAGCAGGTGTTTGGCCAGTAGTAACTTACAAGCAAACACGTACATTTTCTAAGAGGAAAGCAGATCACTAATCTTTCACTGGAAGATTTCAATGAAATATGTTTATTTGAAAGAAAGGGGTAAAAATGATTTCATTCACACTGAAGGTATCAGTGCAGAAAGATGGGCAAGTTCATTCTATTTCTATAATGCAGTGTTTGGATTCAGAGGCTGGGCTTTTCATATGGTACATATTTAGATCAAATAACCTACATCTCTTTCACCCCTTTCCTTCCTCCTTTACTTCAGCAGTTCACCTCCCATGCAAAAAATCATTTTGCATTTGAAAAAATCCCAAGATTTAAAATTGTTTTGGCAACCACATAAGGGACCTAGTCCAAACCTCTTTGCCATGAAGACAACTATGCTTATAAAGAGATGATTGTGCTTCCTGCCTCTGTCTTCTTTAGACTGTGTAAACAATGAACAGAGAGCTGGAAAAAGCTCAAATACCGCAATCTGCTTGAGTATATTTCCCTTCTGTAAGCCCAGGCAGAGTCATAAGGTAGCTTAACTATCTTCCATTGAAACACATCCAGAAACTTCTTGTTACATACAATCACGTAACAAGTATTTGTGGAAAGCTAAAAACCACCATGTAATTTGACTGGTCTTTCAGTGGTCCATAATTAGCTTTACCAAAGTATATATTTTGAGCAATAGGATTTTCATGACTTTTTTTTAAATTGGTTCACATGTGCTTTGTAAAAATCAAATATATCATTAAATGTCAGAGAGAAAGAATTAACCCCATTAGATTTTGTAGACTAGCCAATCCATTGGTGTTGACACCATGCTTTGTGTAGCATAATTCGATTATGCAGAACATGTGCAGAGAGGAAGGGCTGTAGGACATATAAGAAGCTTAGGATGGGATGAAATAAGGCGATGGTAGCAAAGGTGTATACGTGTTCAGTGAGTGTCCCCAAAACACAGAGAGAATCAGTGACAAGTCCTCTTGACATGGAACAGTCTTATGATGGAAGTTTCAGCTTAGAAGATACAGTACTATGCAGCTTGAGGACAGCCAAGCACCCACAAGTAGCCCTACAATAAAAAGATATCCTTCATATGCACTTTCAGATAGTATGGCTATATAGAAGTCATTTTAGTTGAAGACACAGCGCCGTAATAGTAGTATTAATCAATTTAAAAAAAAAAAAATCTCAGTAAAAGCTTAAGTGAACCCACAGAATTCAGGATATTAATTGGTCAGCATGAAGATTTGATGGAATTTATTGGTATGGCCATAGACCTGCAACATAGAACACATACAGTACATATATTTTGAATGACTATTTCTTAAACTACACCAGACATTGAACTAACTAAACCTCTGTGTAAAACTCACAATTGGCTGTTCTGGAGGTCTCTGAAGCAAGGATGACCCTGAGTCAATGTAGATCCCTCCAGACTGACTGTTAGAGACTGTCTTTAAATGAATCAGCAAGGTGAACTCATCATGGCCCATTAGGTTGTGATGTTTATGGTACAAACACACTGCTTCAAAACCAATGCAGGTACTTACAGGAAAGAGCAATCCACATCCCACTCCATGTCAAAAGCTCATAGCAGTGTTGGAACAAGTATTGGTGAGCAATGCCCTGTCTGCTGGATGGATAAGGAAGAGAAATAATATAATTGTTGTAAAATATGGTTTTAAAAAATGGCTCTTCTCCTCCAATTTCCAGCACAGCCATTGCCCCCAAATAACACCTTTTGTATGCTAGCCTTTGGTGTAAAAGTGAGATTGGTAGGCGGCATGTTTCAGTCCCTATCAGTTTAGCAGAAAATAGGTATTACATTAAATGCATATTTCTATTAGCTGTTCCAAAAAGGAATATATAAGAAACATATTAGTGAAAAGTCATTATGAACTGAAGTTAAAGACGTTTTAGATGGTGAACTATTGTACTTGGAGGAATATGTTATAAGCCACTTGACAAAAAAGAGCAACTAGACTATAAAACTGACCGAGCAAATAAACAAGTATTAAAAGGCCAGAGTGAAAGTGAGTAATGAAAGGTTTTTAGTACCAAGACATTGACTGGAGTCCATTAAAAAATGGAAATGAGATTGGAAGTGTATTTGTAGAGCTAATACTGTGCAGCATTCCAACTCTGCATGTGATTCTACAGACATGAAAAAACAATAAGAGTAGATGAACACAATTATAAGAGGCAAAGAGAAAATAAATGACCAGCAATGCGAATGTGAACATAAGAATTAGTGATAGTCATTGCTGAAAATAAGAAAACATTTCAGCTATAATTTCTTCCATAGGTGTTGAGTGCCAACTGTTCACAGATGTTGGTTTATATGCACAATAAAATAAAAGTGCATATAAAATGTGTTAGTGATAAATAAGAGGAACCAGTTTCTATTCATAAACGAAAAACAACACACAGTTTAATTATGGACAGTATGTACCTTGTTAAATGTCTAGATCATCAGAAAAGAGAGTGAGAAGTGAAGATATAAACAACAAAGCTAAAAATAATTTTAAAGATTAAAGTAACATAATTCAAAGGCAACATGATAAGCAATGACAGTCATTTTAATTACCATTAAACAGCAAAGAGTAAGCAACTGTGCCAGCTTTCAAGGTTCTGTGTCTGTCTAGCACTGCATAAATCATCTCTCAGTCTGCTTTGATCCACTAAACAAGATCTACATGAATAAATAAGGGATACCTCCATTGCTCCTCTACAAGGACTAAATTTCAGAATACAGAGTAAACTTTTAGGACAAGTGTTTGCACCAAGAGGTGACTTAATATGGGACATTCTAACAACCTTAACTTATACCAATTAAGTCACACAAACAAATACACAACCAAAGTATTACAGCAAGACTGTATGCAAACACAGCTTCGACATACATCTCCAAGCTTTTGCTTCCAACTAGACTGTTGGCTGTTAGTCCCTGGGTGGTGCAAATGATTAACACACTTGGCTGCTAACCAAAAGTTTAAAAGTTTGAGTCTGCCCAGAGCACCTCAAAAAGAAGACCTGGCAATCTACTTCCAAAAAAATCAACCATTGAAAATACCATGGAGTACAGCTCTACTCTGACACATCTGCATCACCATGAGTCTCCATCAGCTTGATGACAACACTTTTTTTCATAATGAAAACATGGGACCACCTTTGATCATAACATAGCTCTAATCAGCCTAACTGTCCCAATACACACAAGTCTGTAAAGTGTTATGAATAAACTCTCTCTGGAGGTGCAACATGGCACACCTGCCTATGTTTAGCGTCTATAAAGCAAAGCCGATATACAGAACCTATGGGTAGTAGAGTCCATCAGTTCTTCCAATGGGAGACTGTAATCTTGAATATACATGGAAAACAGAGGTACACTGAACACTCTGTCCACTCTGATGGCACGCTGCTGTCCACATATTTCTCTCCTCCAGAAAGTAGCCAGTTAATCATACCAATTTCTCAGGTCAGTCGAACTCTAGAGAAAAACATACTACATATATAGTTGTGTGAGGGGAAAAGGAGCTTGCATAAATGACCAAGGAATAAATATAGGACTGAGGCTCAGTCTCAAGTCATAGAGCCAACGAGAGGTGGCAGTAGAAACTTTACCAATAGAAAACATGGAATTGGGCTCTACAGGTTGCTATCCACAGCAGCTCACAAGTACATGTAGACCTGTCCTCCATCAGAATGAGTCCACAGCAATATCAGAGACCAACCCTTCTAAGAGTTAACTGTGTTGAACAGGAAAGAAACTACCACTTCTAGAGTATCTACCTTGTGGTAAGCAGTATGCCAATTGCTTGGTATACAACGTCTCCTTTCATCCTCTCAACAGACATCAAAGTAGATACTATTAGCCTATTTTACCAGTAAGAAAAGTAAACCTAGAGGAAGCTAAATTGCTCAGCATCAATTGCCAGAAAGAGGCCCAGTCAGGATCAAATCCAGTTCCATGTTTTTCCCAACACCATGCCCTTTTATGCTACACATACACATATGGCCTCACCAGAGGGCTGCTTCCCCGCCTCATCTTGTGATGATAACACTCACACATGCAGTCATGAACGTGAAGGGCCATATGCACACCTGCAGAGGCTTCCTGGAGACCAGAAGAAGAAACATGGCTCACAACCAAAAATGATAATAATGATTGGTAGTTACAATTCTTCAACATCCTGATTGAATTTGTAACTTCAAATTGAGAAATCTGAAAGAGATCATTACCTAAAATCTCAGACATCAGGGAAGAAAATTAAATGTTAAAAGTTTTTTGTACACTGAATAAGGAAATATGTAACTAGATCTGTACATAGTACTCAATGATCCAGACTCAGTGGAACATCATTTTTGGAAGTTTTGGGCTTTTAGGAGAAACCACAAAGGAGGCTGGAGAACTGTTAGCAAAAATATTTAATAAGGCACTGCAGGCAAGAAGAGCAGCAGAGACTAGAAGGTGCCCAGTGCAATGTCTACGCTTAAGGATGAATCTAAGTAATGCATAAAGCTATAGACCCACAGGGATCAAAAAGGACAAAACTACACACTACAAAATGGTATTGTACCATTATAAAAACGTGTAATTTAGAAGAATATTCTGAATTTAGCTCTATACTCTGGTGATTTTGGTGTATAATAAAACATATATATGTATTTCAAAAAAATGACTTAATCGAAAAGGAATATTATACAATTTCATCAAGAAACTGAATTATCAAGCCAGGGGGCTTGGTTTCAAAATAAAAATTAATGATAATAAAATAAAATTACCTTGGGTTTTTAATTAAAGGGAACAGCATAAGGGGGCAAGAGAAACAAGGTGAATGTCTCTAACATTCTCATTAAAGTTACTTTTCGAAATTATCCTTAAGCTGTGCTTAAACTTGTCCAAATTTAGTGACAATACAAAATTACATGAGCTAAAAGAAAAACCCAGAGAAGAATCAATTGTTTGCAATGAATGAGGTTTATGAGATAACAAATTACTTATACAGTTTAATATCCAGAAGTATAAAGTAATAAGATTTACAAAAATACCTTCCTGGGAAAAAGACTCTTGATACAATTTCAAACCAATTTGAAAATGAATTGAATGATGTTTAAAATTCTGTTTATCAGAAATGTGGGAAAAAAATCCATACACGTTTTTGATGAGGATGAAACCATTAACCATTAGAAATAGGACTTTCTGCATTTTGTTTTAGTTTATTTACTTATTTATTTTTTACCAGAATCATGAATAATCTCCTCAGTGATACCTATTGCACCTAATAAGGACAGACTTTAGCTATGGAACAGAGCAAAGCAAAATGACCCTTGATCTTGGTTTCATTAGGTTCACAATTAGCAATGCAATTCAAATCTTCAGTTTGAGATCCAGAACTTAGCTTAACAATAGCTGACTTCCTTAGCCATAAATGATAATTATGCACAGTTAAAGGTGATTTCACAAATGTCGTTTGTAGGTATCTAAAATCAAATGTGAACATATTATGTAAGTACTTCTGTAGTCAACTAAGTGCTTGTATAATTGCAGTTGTCAGATAAAATTTTATTCTGTAAAAATTTATCTTTAAAAAGCATATTCTTCCCTTCCCTATTCCAAAAGGTTCATTGAGTCCAGATTCACAAAAACTTGAAATATGCAATCTCTGAACATTTAGGATGATAGGACTTCCTTTTTTTTTTTCTTTTTGCAGTTCTTTAGAGCCTATCTCACCTGTAATTATGCCCACTGTAGTTATGTGACCCAAATACTCCCCAGCATATTTTCTCCTTTTCAAAATGGGAGACTGAGAGCTTGACATAAATAACTCCATGATGCATGCATAAGTTCTTTTTTTTTCTGTTTTGCCTACCTTCTTTTTTCCACATACCTTTCCACATACCTTTGTTAATGACTTTGTTTTGCTCTATCTGGCCACCTGTGAATTACAAGCCCCCTACAGGAAGATTAGAGCCCAGATGTCTGACATGTATATCTTCAGCCTGATAAGGACTGTCCGGCATGTCTGATAAAGAGTCTCTTGTGATTACCTTATAATGAATAACTCATCCAGCCATGCCATCTGTGAGCTACAAAAACACTTCTAACCTTTTTAAAAATCATACATAAGCTCTAATGTAAAAATGCCTTTTGGGATTCCGTAGAAACAACCTGTGTTGCTGTCAGATTCCTCGTTGGTGGATACCTCCTAAATAAATTTTTACTCTTTCTGACTTGGAGTACGCTTTATTGGCTCAACTGCTCCAGGACACGGACCCTGATCGGGTAACAGTTATAGCTATTATAAACAAACAAAAACCCAGTTACCATGGAGTAGATTCCAACTCATGGTGACACCATGTGTGTCACAGTAGAACTGTGCTCCATATGGTTTTCAATGGCTGATTTTTCAGGCTTTTCTTCTGAAGTGTCTCTAGGTGGTCTTGAACTACCAACCTTACAGTTAGCAGCTGAGCTAGTTAATCATTTGCCCACCCAGGGACTCTATACCTAGTGTAGGTGGATATCTATTTTCTAGGTCTCCAAAAGTGTTAGAAAATTGTCCTACTACAATAGAAATACCTGCCCACTTGGCTTGATGGACTTTAAATTCTACAATTGTAAATCTATCCTTGTGGCTCAAATAGAAACATTTTCTTATTTTCAAATAAAGGGGGAAACATAAAGTATCAACACACTGGGTGGCTAGAATTTAAAAGAAAGCATAATCTATTTTAGAATCATTAAAGATTAAAGTTTGAAGGACCTACTTTATTTTCAAGATGAAGAAATGTACTAAAGAGTGGAAATAACTTGTTCAGGTCACATAGTCAACAGTAGAGATGTGTTGCGTGTTTGTGGTGTGTGTGTGTGTGTGTATGCGTGCCTGGACTTCTTACTTCCAGAAGCATTTGCTTTTTCTAGCTGTGAATTGGAAATACCAATGGCATGCTTCCTGCTGTGCTATTAATGTTACTTCCCCTAAAAAAAGATTTCCACTAGGTTAGCTGCACAGAACAGCACTAGTTAGATGGGCAAACTATTATCAGAAGGTTTTTTATGGCTTTCCCATGTAACTCAAAAGAAGATGCTATCATGGAACTAGAATATAAATAAGGACGTAAATACCTTCCTAACGGGACCTGAAGCCATTTATTAGAGTAACTATATTCTGGAACAAGAGGAAATACCCAAACCTTTCAAAAAGCTACAGCCTACAATCTAGATTGAAAATGATATTGGGTGTGGTAGGAAGAATTCTTACATGGTCTCTGTCGTAAATTGAATTGTGTCCCCCAAAAATGTGGTTCAGCTTGGCTAGGCTATGATTCCCAGTACTGTGTGATTGTCCACCATTTTGTCATCTGATGTGATTTTCTTATGTGTTGTAAATCCTACCTCTATGATGTTAATGAGGCAGGATTCGAGGAAGTTATATTAATGTGGAGGACTCACTCTACAAGAATAGATTGTGCCTTAAATTAATCTCTTTAGAAATGAAAAAAGATAGATGAGAGAAGAAAGATGAGAGGTTTTCACATCACCAAGAAAGCAAAGCCAGGAGCAGAGCACATCCTTTGGACTCGAGTTTCCCGCATGGTGAAGCTCCTAGACCAGGGAAAGACTGATGACAAGGACCTTCCTCCAGAGCCAACAGAGAGCAGAGCCATCCCCTGGAGCCCGTGCCCCAAATTCTGTCTTCAAGCCTACTAGACTGAGAGAATAAATCTCTGTTTTTAAAGCCATCTGCTTGTGGTATTTTCTGTTATAGCAGCACTAGATAACTAAGACAGCCTCCAAGATTCCTGGCTTCTGGTGGACATGCCCTGTATGATCCTCTCACCTTGAGTGTAGGTGGACTGGGAATGGGGTAGATTTCACTCTCATAATTATGTTATTTGACAAGGTGAAGGATTTTTGTAAATGTAATTAAGGTTCCCAAATTAGTTGACTTTGAATTAATCATAAGTGAGATTATCCTGGGTGGGCATGCCCTAATCAAGTGAGCCCTTAAAGGGACAGGGCCCTTTCTGAAAGAAGAGATTTGAAGCATTAGAGAAATATTGTTACTGGCTTTGAAGAAATAAACCACCATGGCATGAGGTGGCTCATGGAGGGAGTCATGTAGCAAGAACTTAAGAGCATCCTAACTCTAGAAGCTGAGAATTAGCAAGAAAACAGAGACCTCAGTTATACAGTCACAGGTAAATGAATTCTGCCAATAGCAAGTGAGCCTTGAAGAGGACCTCAAGCTTCAGATGAGAGCACAGCCCATCTGAAACTTTGATTTCAACCTTGTGAGACCACATGCAGACAACCCAGTCATGCCATTCCTGCCATCTGGCCTAGAGAATAGTGAGATGATGTATGTATGTTGTTTTAACACAATAAGTTTGTGAAAATTTGTTATAGAACAATAGAAAACTAAAAAACTATGGGTTCTCCTCACCCCCATAAAAACTAAATTGGCCTCCTGGTTAGAGTAAGACCTAATGATAAATGAAACAGTAGCCCAAGTCTTCTGTCTTACTACTAGTCCAAGCAGTCTAATTGAATTGTATGTATTCACATGCAAAATTGGGATGGATATTCTTTCCAGCTGTCATAAGCCCTAGTTGATACATTGACCCTGAATTAAGAGTCACCATGATTGGAAGCGACAAGTAGAAGCCCCTGAATCTGTGCCAACAGCGCCCCAGGGTAATTAGTAAATCAGAAGCAATACTGCCTCATGTGTGGATTTGTAAAATTTAGCTCCATCGTCAGATTTAAAGGATGCAGGTACTGTGATTACCAGCTTAACCCTGTTGAATTCACCTTTGTGGCCCCTACACAGATAGTGGCAGATGATATGGAAATGAAGAGAACTTAACCAAGTGGAAGTCATTACTACAGCCACTATGCTGGAAGTGGGGGCCCTGGTGCACAGTGGTTAAGAGCTCGGCTGCTAACCAAAAGGCTGGCAGTTTGAATCCACCATCCACTCCTTGCTGGCAGTGACATATTTACTGAAATAAATCAACACAACCTCTGGAACTTAGTATGTAACTATTAATGTGATAAATATACTCTTTCCAATCTGCATCAAAAAGTAGTTCACTTTTATGTGGAAAAGGCAGCAGTACACTTCCACAGTCTTGTCTCATTACTATTTTAGCTCCCCTGTCTTCCCGAAAATTTGATTTGCAGTGATTTAACATTGTAACATTCCACAGAACTTCATGTTGGCTCAATATATACTAATTGATCCAAGTGAACACAAAGTAGCAAGTACTCTTGAGGTTGGGAGTCAAAATCAAAATATATTTAGAGGCCTTTCATACTGGTGAAGTTTTTAGTGGTTCAAATTATCTGGAACATTCCAGAATAGCATCTCCAAGATTAAGTGCATATTACTGCATCTTTAAACCCCTTACTGCTAAATCAATGTTCCAGCACTTGACTGGCCCCTTAATATTTTAGAGGTAACGTATGCCACATTTGCAAATACCACTCTGATTCACTTATTGGGTTGTTTATAAAGCTGCTAGTTTCAAGTAGTGTCCAGAACAAGAAAGGATTCTGCATCAGGTCCAGACAATGTTGAAAATTTCTTGGCAGATGAGTTGCATGAATTAGGAGATCCAATGCTGCTCTAGATATCTGTAGCAGACAAGGACGTAGTAGAGAAGTATCTGGCAAACCCCCATAGGAGAGTCGCAGTGCAGACTTTTAGGGTTTGGGAACAAATTCATCTTATCTGCAACAAAAACTACATAAATTTGAAAGACAGCTCCTGCCATGCTACTGGGCCCTGATAGCTATTGGACATCTGATATACACTTGGACATCAGTGACTATGTGTCAGAGCTGCCTATCATGAGATGAGTATCATCAGATCTCCAAGTCATAAGATCAGTTAGAACAGCACAAATCCATCATGCAATGGATACGGGGCATTTTTGATAGGGCCTAAACCAAAAAAAAAACCAAACCTGTTGCGTAGAGTCCATTCCGACTCATAGCGACCCCATAGGACAGAGTAGAACTGCCCCATAGGGTTTCCAAGGAGTTCCTGGTGGATTCCAACTGTTGACCTTTTGGTTAGCTGCCGTAGCTCTTAACCGCTATGCCACCAGGGTTTCCTTTGATAGGGCCTAAACAGGTCCAAATGTTTCAAGTAAGCTTAGTGAAGAGAATACAGACAGCCTCCATGTCACCTAGCTCTGGTGAGCCAACACTTCTTTCTCAGCTCAACGAGGGTGTTGGGTACACAGGAGGAAAAAAAAACCTTAGGTCCAGTTGATAGATAGGCTAGCTTTGTGTGTGCAAGAAGCAGACTTGCTACCCTACAACCCACTCAGAGCTGTCATTAAAGACAGTGGTGAGGGAAAATCTTCCCAGTCAACAGGATTGTATGCTGTAACCTAATTTGTATGGAGGTGGAATTGGACCGCAGTAAGGATATGCATGATTTTCTGTTGTTAGTCGCTCTCAAATAGGATCCAACCCATGGTGATCTTATGTATAACAAAACAAATAGTTGCCTGGTCCTGTGCCATCTTCGTGATCGTTGATGTGTTTAAGTCCATTGTTGAAGCTGTTGTGTAGTGCCTTCCAACCTTGGGGACTCATCTTTCAGCGCTATATGAGGCAATGAATTTCTAGGCAGTGGCAGATGGCTCAGCTGTTTAATCATGGTTCTCAAAGCAGCAAGGATTCAAGATGGTAAATGTCATGGATTGAATTGTGTCCCCAGAAAATATCTGTCAACTTGGCAAGGTCATGATTCTCAGTATTGTATGATTGCCTACCATTTTATCATCTGATGTGATTTCCCTATGTATTGTAAATGCTATCACTATGATGTAATAAGATGGATTAGCAGCAGTAATATTGATGAGGTCTACAAGTTTAGGTAGTGTCTTAAGCCAATCTCTTTTGAGATATAAAAGAGAAAAGTGAGCAGAGAGACATGGGACCTCATACCACCAAGAAAGCAGCACCAGGAACAGAGCGTGTCTTTTGGAACTGAGGTTCCTGCACTGAGATGCTCCCAGACCAAGGGAAGGCTGATGCATCGCAAAGACCTTCCTCCAGAGCCAACAGAGAGAAAAAGTCCTCCTCTGGAGCCAATGCCCTGACTTCTAGCCTACTCAACTGTGAAAGAGTGAATTTCTGTTTGTTAAAGCCATCCACTCGTGGTATTTCTGTTATAGCAGCACTAGTTGACTAAGACAGCAAATAAGGAAGTTTGTAATAAATATGTGGATGCACATTTGGTATAAACTAAAAAGTCAGAGGATCTTTGAGTCTCATGTCAATGGGTCCTCCACAGAGAAGTCACTCAACAATTAGGTGAATGAGATAATTTGTCTAGGGCTTTTAGTCAGCCCCTGTCCTCAAGAATCCTCATACTTGTGCAACAGGACCTCAAATGGAGTAGTCATGGTGGCAGAGACATGGGCTCAGTAGCATGGTCTCCCTCTCATCAAGGCTGAATTGCCTGCTGTCACTATCCTGTCATGAGAAGACTGCACCATTTGTAGTAATAGATCTGAATATCATGAGTATCTAGGACTATTGCCACCTAACAGGGGCAAGTAGTGTGGGAACCTGGAGAAGACCCTGGGGCATCCTTTGCTGCTTCTATACTTGTTGACCGCAGTGAAAGGGACACTGTAGCATCCATGACTTGACAAGGGATCAGATCCCTTAGAGGTGAAATTCAGCCTCTCTGTAGGGCTCCCTGGGTGGTGAAAATGATTAATGTAACCAACTGCTAAACAAAAGGTTGGAGCTTGCAGTCTATCCAGAGTAGCCTTGGAAGAAAGACCTGGTGATCTAATTTCCAAAAATTAGCCATTAAAAACCCTGTGGAGCACAATTCTACTCTGACACATGTAGGTTTGCTATGAATCGTTGTTGATTCAGTGGTAACTGGTTGGTTTTGGTGCTCCATTACCAAGATGAAATGTGGGCCAAGAATGAGGGAAATCTAGCAAGGTAGTAAAAAAAGGGTATAATGAATAGTAATTACAGCCTTTGTACCAGCCACAACAATAGGGTCTCTAGCTTGTTCCACTTACTTCCTATAAGAAGTCCTTTTTAAGAGCTTGTAGCTATCATCTTGCAGACTTGGGAACAGAATAGACTTAAAAGGGATCTTAACAGTGCAAGGGGTGGACAGCGTGTCAGTAACGTAGCAGATGCTTTTGTTGCCCCTCTCATCCCCTTGTCCCAGCTCTAATTTCATCCATAGCTGAATTTTCATGCAAGCTGACCCTCAAACTGAGAGCACTCTTCTACAATTGCATTTCCTTCTTCTTCAGAGACTAGGATACTGACTAACTGGACCCTGACTAGTGCATTGCAGAAGTGAGGGGCAGTTAAAGCCATGGGAGCTGATGGACAAATGCTCTAGCCTACAAAAACCCTGAAAGCATTCTGTATGCTTCTCAGATGTCCCCGCAAAACTGAGTCCTTGTTGCCTATGGCAACAACATTGCTAGCACACTCTTCTTTCCCCTTCATTTCATGGTCCCTGTTCCCTCACTCCTGTTCCTTGTAGTCAAATAAATGTCCTGTCCCTTATCTCGGACTCTGCCTTTAAAGATCACAACTAAGACACCCATACTTAATGCAGAGAGCCTAGATATTAAGAATGATTCATACATAATTATTATTTATAATACTGGTATTATTGAACTAGTACTGAATAAATGTGTATTATGTATATTAAAATCCATTTCTGTCGTGTCAATTCTGGCTCGTGGTGACCTGTGCATTTTAGAGTAACTATAGAGTTTTCTTGGCTGTAATCTATGTCAGCAGATTGCCAGGCCTTTCGTCTGCAGCACTATTGGTTACTAGTGGAGAGCAAACTATTTGTGCCACCCTAGGACCTTACTATGTATATTATACCAGCGATTAAGAGCTCAGCTACTAACTAAAAGGTCTGCAGTTCGAATCCACAGCTGCACCTTGGAAACCCTATGGGGCAGTTCTACTCTGTCCTATAGGGTAGCTAAAATCAACTCGATGACAGCGGGTTTTTTTAATATAACGTGTATGTTATATACTATATGTAGATTAACATATGTAAATAATGTTATTTCTATATAAACCATATTTTTATTCACAGATTATATTAAAATTTATGCTAAAAGACATCTGTACGTTGTAAGTGTTGAAGTATACAATTATCCATCTGCTGAGCTGACATCTTTCAGCTTGACATTTAATATTGTCACAAACAGGCAAACAGCCCTACTGAGCCTTGCCCAGGATTTCAAAACAAGCTTCTCTAGGCAGAAACTTTTTAATTAAAGTTTGATTTAATGAAAATTATGGTCACAGAAACAACTGCTTCAAGCAATATCAAATGTCCAGACCGGAAATAAATCCTTAAAGTTCTAATCTGAGAGCTTTCAATCATCTGGAAGTTTGCTATAATACCCAAACATGGGTTTCAGATTTCAGATTTCAGAAATCACTATAAATTCATTCTGCCTATTCACAACCTTGTATAATCCATAAACAGACCAATTTCCCCTTTTGGAAAGGAGCAGTGTTTTGTTGCTGCTGTTTCCAAGTTTGTATCCTCACAGTGGTTTTCACATAGTGGTAATAAGAAAAGGCTTATTAGCTAACATTTTGTGGGCTCACGCTATGTGACAGCTTACACTCTGCACTTATTTTCTCATGTTGAATTTTCACAATATCTCTCTGAAATAGATAAAATTACTATCCCCACTTTTTAGATGAATACATGATGGCACAGAGATACAAGATACTTATCCAAAATCACACACCGTGATAAAATAAGGATAGAAACCACAAACCATTAGTTTTTAAAAATGAGACAATACTGGTTAATAAATATTAAATAAAATATTTAGGAAGACAGTTTCTTAAATAAAACTCTTAGGTTTAAAAAAGGTGTATTTGTACTTAGGTAATTTTTGCCATCTCATATTCAAGTTAGTATTTTTTCCTAGATAAATTAGTTTATAACCCTCATGATTGAATGTTGTAGGATTTTTTTTCTAGTTTATCATTACAATACCAATTTCCTCCTTATTCTATCCTGACATGCCATTATACAATTTTATGCTTTAAATATTTTTTGAAAATATCCTTTATTCTTACCCTAAATTATCAACAAAATTATTGAATATATAGAGCATGACATAACTCAATAAAATTCCTTACAATGACACCACATTTTTGCTCATATTCTGTCTAACTTGTCCATACTTAAGGCCATACATATCATCTCATGAGTTTTTTATTTGTTTGTTTGCCTTAGTTTGTTTTTTTTAAAATTTTCTTTTGATAAAAACTATGCTCTTTTGGCTATAGTCAAACTACAGAATACAGGTGTTTCCATATGTTTACAGGCACATGCCCTTAGGCAATTAGGATCTGATACCTTTAAATTTAAAAGAAACAATAATTTGTAGAGTTTTAAAACCACTTAAAGAATGAAGTTCTCGAGTCATGAGGAAATGTCCAAGAAGCTGGATAGGCTGATATCTGAAGAAAGATAAAGGTAATAATGTAACCGAAAGTCATAAACACCATTGAAGAGAGAGAACTACTTGTTATCTGGCTTTTCTGCTATATCTTGGAATACTGTGATGCCACAAAGTCCCCAAAACAGGGGGCGAAGATGGTGGAGTAGTCAGAGGCTTCTGGTGGACCCTCTTAAAACAAAGACCCAAAAAAACAAGTGAATCAATTATATATGACAATCTAGGAGCCCTGAACATCAAAGGCAAAGTTGAGGAACCGGACTGAGTGGCAGGGGGAGGGAGAGATGGTTCAGAAGCAGCAAGGAGTTGCCAGACCTGACCAGGTGAGAGCCTGAGCCCTTCAAGCCTCATCAGTTCATGGGTGAGCAGTAAAGCAGGCAAGCAGGGGTGCTCTGGAGGCATATTCCACACCAGGAGAGACCCAGCAGTAGAGAGTCTACTTTGCCACCCAGAACCAGTGAGAAGCAGCCCTCAATCAGCAAAAGATAAGTACTTGCGCACAGCCTACCTCTCTGATCAAAAACACTCACCTTAGGGAAAAACCTCCCCATTCCCTACTCTGCACTGGGTCCCAGATCGGCTTCAGCAATTGCTGAGTCCCCTAGGCTGGAAGTAGGCTCCATCTCACGCCCTGACCCATTCTCCTGGCCTTGGAGAGTAAACAAATTAACAAACAGGGGAAAAAAATAAACTGTAGGCTCCCCTAAGCCAGAAACCCAGGGTAGGCACAGCTCCTTTTCCTAGGCACAGGCATAAGGGATCCACAGACTCTGAGTGCCTTTCCCTCTGCATGGACTTGTGTGGGCCCATTTCAACAGCGTAGGCCCTCATCACCACAGAACAACAGGGTATATACATGAATAACTTCAACTGTTTCAGCTATGAAGTGGCTGGTTTGTGACATTTGACACCGCTCTGCCCATTAAGCAGGGTCTTCACCTACCCACATCAGGGGCCTGAAGACTGGTGGCTCCACTCACGCCACCTAGCCACCTGCAATACGGTCCCAAGAATAAAAGGTGCCCCCCAGTCCTTATGGCCAACAGAATTGGGTGCTCATAGTCTGGCCGCAAAACCCACCCAAGTACGTGCTCTAGGGAACAGGCACATGTCTTCCTCCCGGACACTCGGGGGTAGCCGTCAGCCCCCTGCCTTGCTCAAACTGTGTCCCCCTGCTGGAACCAGATGCCTGTGTCCACACCAATCATCCATGCCTGTCTAGGACTGTAGGTGAGAGCCTACACCACACACTTGGTGACTATCTACCTGGGTAACTGAGCTGAATCCATAGAGGAGGAGTGGGCAGACTCCTGAGCTCACATACCTAGTAACAGACCTAACCACCTGGGAACAGGACATTAGAGCTTCAAAGGTGCCAGTATTCATACTAGCTCACACGAGCAGCCTATTTGGGCATATCATAACAATACAAGAAGTTAGGACACAGTAAGCAAGCATAAAATGAATTAATATAATAACTTATTGATGGCTCAGAAACAGCAGTCAATATCAAATCACATAAAAAGGTAGTCCATGATGGCTTCAGCAAGCTCCCAAAATAAAGAATCTAGAAATTTTCCAGAGAAGGAAAATTTCTTGGAAATACCGGAGACAGAATACAAAAGATTAATAAAGAGAACTCTTCACGAGATTAGGAGGGAAATTAAGCAAAACCCAGAACACACAATAGAGGAAATTAAAAAGATTAGAGATGAGCATAATGACAAATTTAACAGGCTGCAAGAATCCATAGAGAGACAGCAATCAGAAATCCAGAAGATTAACAATAAAATTTCAGAATTAGACAATGCA